>NC_092117.1:8328772-8648772 GCF_045679555.1 Salvelinus alpinus
TTTGCGTTTTGGTACACCAGAAGTACATTCATTTCCAATTGAACGCTGCGTTTTCCTTACAACATTACATTGCAGAGGCAGTTGCTGTGCTTTCTGTGTGGTGCATACGTTCGATTTATAGAACATATGCATCAAATGATATGCTTAGACAGCTTGACAGAAATAGTAGCAGAAGGTGAATCCTGATTTTTTTTGTTGCATGCATATCAAGATGATGCTGCGTTCCATTTTTTGCGCAATATCACTGTAGGTGTGATCAAGACTTTACCGTCTCAGCTCTGCAGCGTTGATTTAAAGAGACAACCGGACTCAATTGATCTTCCACTCACAGCCTTTAAACACCATGGAATCCCCTAACATTGCCCTTTGTGAGCTTTGGGAGGGATACAGCGTTTCCAAAAAGAGCAGCGGCAGGCATTACATTGTGCGTTGGGTCCGGATGGATTGAGTGCGCTTAGGAGGACCCTACCCAGAGTAAGCATTCCTAACATATCTGAGTTCAAGTCTAATCATATAAAAGGATCCCAAAGTGCTACAGTCATCAGCTTAGGGGCATATGAGAATGCAACCTACACATAATTAATGTGATCTGATTCATGTTTAGCTGATAAATGTTTAATAATAGATATTATACATTATTACGACAACATAATTGCATCTTTCCACTCCAACACAGCAAGATATACCTACCTAGTGATGTGTTTCTATCCATCCATTTATTTGGACACCTACCATTTACCATTGCGGATATTCAGGGAGAATGATCAACAGAGAAACAGTGTTGGGTGAAACCATGATTCAACAACATAATAAAAAAAAGCATTCAAAACTTCTATAGGTGCATGAGGTCTGTTGTGGTTGTGGATGTGTGTGACGTCAAAGAAGCCTGACACCAGCTAGTACCAAGGGAAGGGGAAAGAGTTGGGTGAGGAAAGAGAAGGACTGGAACTGTCCCTTGTGCTGAAACATGGCGAGAGATGAACATTTTCTTCCTTATTATCTATTCTCATCCCATCCCCCTTGTTATAGTAGTCCTCTGTAGCTCAGTTGGTTTTGCAATGCCAGGATAGTGTGCTCAATTCCCGGGACCACCCATAAATAAAAAGTGTATGCAGGCATGACTGTAAATCACTTTGGATAGAAGTGGCTGCAAAAATGGCATATATTATTGCTATTTCCCTCACATATATTATGGTTAATGGGTCGTTTCAGTCCTGTGTTCAGCCTTGTGTCCGCTTGGCCAGCTGAGCAGTGGAGCAAACTAAAAACAAATAACAATAATACATGTAGACAGTGCATTTGGAAAGTATTCAGACCCCTTGTCATATTCCACATTTTGTTACGTTACAGCCTTATTCTAAAATGGATTAAATAAAAAATAAATCCTCATCAATCTACACACAATACACCATAATTATCAAGTGAAACCACGTTTTTTTGATATTTTAGTAAATGTATACAAAATTAATTTTTAAAAAGTACCTTATTTACATAAGTATTCAGACCCTTTGCTATGAGACTAGAAATTGAGCTCAGGTGCATCCTGTTTCCATTGACCAACCTTGAGATGTTTCTGCAACTTGATTGGAGTCCACCTGTGGTAAATTCAATTGATTGGACATGATTTGGAAAGGCACATCCCTTTCTATATAAGGTCCCACAGTTGACAGTGCGTGTCAGAGCAAAAACCAAGACATGAGGTCGAAGGAATTGTCCTTAGAGCACCGAGACAGGATTGTGTCGAAGCACAGATCTGGGGAAGGGTACCAAAACATTTCTGCAGCATTGAAGGTCCCCAAGAACACAGTGGCCACCATCATTATTAAATGGAATAAGTTTGGAACCACCAAGACTCTTCCTAGAGCTGGCCGCCCGGGCCAAACTGAGCAATCAGGGGGAAGGGCCTTGGTCAGGGAGGTGACCAAGAACCCGATGGTCACTCTGACAGAGCTCCAGAGTTACTCTGTGGAGATGGGAGAACCTTCCAGAAGGACAACCATCTCGGCAGCACTCCACCAATCAGGCCTTTATGGTAGAGTGGCCAGATGGAAGCCAATCCTCAGTAAAAGGCACATGACAGCCTGCTTGGAGTTTGCCAAAAGGCACCTAAAAGACTCTCAGACCATGAGAAACAAGATCCTCTGGCCTGAATGCAAAGCGTCATGTCTGGAGGAAACCAGCACCACTCATCACCTGGCCAACACCATCCCTACGGTGAAGCGTGGTGGTGGCAGCATCATGCTGTGGGGATGTTTTACAGCAGCTGGGACTGGGAGACTACTCAGGATTGAGGGAAAGATGAAGGGAGCAAAGTACAGAAAAATCCTTGACGAAAGCCTGCTCCAGAGAGCTCAGGAGCTCAGACTGGGGCGAAGGTTCAGCTTCCAACAAGACAACGACCCTAAGCACATAGCCAAGACAACACAGGAGTGGCTTCGGGACAAGTCTCTGAATGTCCTTGAGAGGCCCAGCCAGAGCCCGGACTTGAACCCGATCGAACTTAAAATAGCTGTGAACTCTAGAGACCTTAAAATAGCTGTGCAGAAACGCTCCCCATCCAACCTGACAGAGCTTGAGAGGATCTGCAGAGAAGAATGGGAGAAAATCCCCAAATACTGGTGTGCCAAGCTTGCAGCGTCATACCCAAGAAGACTCGAGGCTGTAATCGCTAGCAAAGGTGTGTCAACAAAGTACTTAGTAAAGGGTCTGAATACTTATGTAAATGTGATATTTCTAAAGTTCTAAAAACAGTTTTTGCTTTGTCATTATGAGGTATTGTGTGTAGATTGATGAGGGAAAAAAACAATTTAATCAATTTTAGAATAAGGCTGCAAAGTAATAAAATGTGAAAAAAGTCAAGGGGTCTGAGTCCTTTTGAATGCACTGTATATACAGTACCAGTCAAAAGTTTGTGTCCAAACTTCGGGCAAGCTTGTCATCCAGACGTCAAAATACTGCCCCCTAGCCCAAGAGGTTTTAAGGGTTTGTTAGTTATTAGTTTCTGCATTTACTCACACTTGAAAGGCTATTGATTCAAACCCTGCAGAGATAGATGAATCTTTAGATTTTCATCCTGCATAGAGAGATACCATTTAGGTTATATGGGTTTCCTCCAGAAAGGCTTAAGCAAGCAGTCTATATCTAAAAAGCTCTGGGATAAAAGGCACCCCAGGCTGCGTCAAAGTGGATTTGATCTGTGACGTCGTCAGGGACAGGTGAAGGATAGTGGAATCGTTGAAGGGGTGGCTCAAGGATGTGGATTCATATTCACAAAGGGTCTCAGAGTAAGAGTGCTGATCTAGGATCAGTTCCTCCCTGTCCATGTATAATCTTATTCATTATGATCTAAAAGACTAAATTGATCCTAGATCAGCAGTCATAGTCCGAGACATTTGATGATGGGCACAGATCTCAAACGGTAAGGAATGACAGATGACCTCACCTCGTAACACAGATCGTTTCAAATACCACAACACTGCATGGAAATCTTATCTCACAAGCCCATCTTCTCGCTGCATCTTTTCATCCTTTTTACCAGACATTTCAAAGGGATTTATAGCCCTGGGGATGTGCTGTCTATGGCATGCACAAGGCTTTGCTTTAACAAACGCTCTAAGTCCTTCCGGGAACGACCTAAGAAGGTAGTTAGGCTACATTCGCCTGAGGAACTCACTGGGGACTTCACACTTCAGAGTTATTTCACTGGGCGCGGCGCCACCGTGTGACCTTCCCTGATCCCCTCCCCTTCCTGAGACGTGGCATGCTGTAGCCTCTCTATAGCCGATACCTCAGAGAGCACATGCTTCTTTTAGTTCTTGTTGTTTTCACATTTCACACAGAGGTCATCCAGGCGAATGCCAGGAGTCACTTCTCATTTCCCTCAAGGTTGGCTGTCGGCGGTGAGCTGCCTACATGGATATAGGTGATACACACACACACACACACACACACACACACACACACACACACACACACACACACACACACACACACACACACACACACACACACACACACACACACACACACACACACACACACACACACACACACACACACACAAACTCACTGACTCTACTCCCCCTTCTTGCTCCTTGATGCAAGGCCATACATGCCATCAGCTAGGCCTACAGGGCAAACTCAGCCACAGACCTGCCCCAGGGCAAACAGTGAATCGGAAGCTCAGAGTGTGCCCACGCTTAACACTGGCTCCGTCCTCAGGTCCACAATGGATTATGGGCCATCTCTGATAACCGGCAGACAGAAGATGTTTACACCGAGAGGTCCAACAAACAATTACTCCCGTAAATGTTTTTCAAGCAAAACACAACTCGGTTGTGTTGATGTCAAGGGAAGAGCAATAGGAGAGAGTCAGTCTGTCCGTATGAGCTCTGTTGCCATGTAATCAGATCACTCAAATTAATGTCAAGCTAAAGTGCCATGAAAATTAATATCTCTCAGCTGTAAAAATGAACAGGACACTTTTTCGAGCCAAATCTTAGGTAAATGCGAGTCAGAGAAAATGAATCCTTGTGTTTGTTCGCGTGTTTATTTGTTTGTGTGTGCGCGCAAGCATGTGTTTCTGAAAGACTACTGTCACGCACTGTCTAGTGATAAGTAACATCATTTGCTCACACTAAGCATAATGAGAACATGGGAATTCCTTTTTAGAAGTTCTTTCGAGCAATTGTTAGGCTCTAGCACAATTTAATATGACGACTCCACATCAAAAAGACATAATTCTCTCAAAATGATTGTCATGTTTGAAGCTTAAATGGCCCATCTCTCTTGAGCATTATAGTTCTGTTCAGTGGTGTGTTGTTAGCATTACTCACTCACATAGTGAGAGAAATTTAAACAGACTACATGGTTGCTATGCCAACGAGCTGCTTCCCCCAGACAAGGTTTGGATTGAGAGCAGATTGGAGTGAGGCAGGAAACACAACAGGCTCTGTGGAGACAGAACACTGTGACTGCTATGTCTTGGAAACAGATTTCTCTTCTTACACAGTCTTACCCAATTCTGAACTGTCTTCCACTATTTTTCTTTCACTTTTGAGAGAAATACACTATGAACCAATCTCTCCACATATTGAAATATGAGGCAAATATCATATTGTTGCATTAATAATATGCCATTTAGCAGACACTTTTATACAAAGGGACGTACAGTCATGCGTTCATACACTTTACGTCTGGGTGGTCCCGGGAATTGAACCCACTAACCTGGCGTTACAAGTGCCATGCTTTACCAACTTAGTTACAAAGGAGCTAAGACAAACTGTTATAAATTATTAAGAGCCTAAGTACATAGAGCTATGCTGTGGCTGGTTTGACAATCATTCCTAGTCGATAAACATTTGATTTGTTTGGTTCATCCGAAGACAAACTGTTAGAAATGAAGGCTTCTGTGGGTACATAGAATATGCTGTGCCTGTATTTATATAATTCTTCCTAGTAAATTAAACAGCTGGGGTGACAGAGCTGTTTGCCCCGGGAGCATTTCTCTTAAAGACTGCACTGCAGTACTGAGATAGATCTTAGCAGAACAAAGACATGCTTCTTGAATGTCGCAAGGAAGAAGAGGCTGTACTAGCCCTGTAAATGTTGTGATGCATTAAAACACTCCATATTCATTTTAAATCAAAGGGAGTGAAAGGCATATTGAGTGCCTGAAAGGATGACAAAGGCTGTCATCTAATAGTGAAATTTCAGATGTAAGTTATTCATTCAGTCATTAATTTCATTCCCTAAACCACTCAATACCTGTTCATTCAGTACATGATGCATTCGCTCACAATAGAGCTGAATGACTTGAGTGGCAGTCCACCTTATTAAACTGAATGACTTGCAATCCATCATTTTCGGAAACACTCTATATGAATGGTTACCATGAAGCTAGGATCCAGCCCAAAAGCCTTTTTTTTTGTGGCTCACATGATGATTTTGCCCACATACAGTGGGGCAAAAAAGTATTTAGTCAGCCACCAATTGTGCAAGTTCTCCCACTTAAAAAGATGAGAGAGGCCTGTAATTTTCATCATAGGTACACTTCAACTATGACAGACAAAATGAGAAAAGAAAATCCAGAAAATCACATTGTAGGATTTTTAATGAATTTATTTGCCAATTATGGTGGAAAATAAGTATTTGGTCACCTACAAACAAGCAAGATTTCTGGCTCTCACAGACCTGTAACTTCTTCTTTAAGAGGCTCCTCTGTCCTCCACTCGTTACCTGTATTAATGGCACCTGTTTGAACTTGTTATCAGTATAAAAGACACCTCTCCACAACCTCAAACAGTCACACTCCAAACTCCACTATGGCCAAGACCAAAGAGCTGTCAAAGGACACCAGAAACAAAATTGTAGACCTGCACCAGGCTGGGAAGACTGAATCTGCAATAGGTAAGCAGCTTGGTTTGAATAAATCAACTGTGGGAGCAATTATTAGGAAATGGAAGACATACAAGACCACTGATAATCTCCCTCGATCTGGGGCTCCACGCAAGATCTCACCCCGTGGGGTCAAAATGATCACAAGAACGGTGAGCAAAAATCCCAGAACCACACGGGGGGACCTAGTGAATGACCTGCAGAGAGCTGGGATCAAAGTAACAAAGCCTACCATCAGTAACACACTATGCCGCCAGGGACTCAAATCCTGCAGTGCCAGACGTGTCCCCCTGCTTAAGCCAGTACATGTCCAGGCCCGTCTGAAGTTTGCTAGAGAGCATTTGGATGATCCAGAAGAAGATTGGGAGAATGTCATATAGTCAGATGAAACCAATATAGAACTTTTTGGTAAAAACTCAACTCGTCGTGTTTGGAGGACAAAGAATGCTGAGTTGCATCCAAAGAACACCATACCTACTGTGAAGCATGGGGGTGGAAACATCATGCTTTGGGGCTGTTTTTCTGCAAAGGGACCAGGACGACTGATCCGTGTAAAGGAAAGAATGAATGGGGCCATGTATCGTGAGATTTTGAGTGAAAACCTCCTTCCATCAGCAAGGGCATTGAAGATGAAACGTGGCTGGGTCTTTCAGCATGACAATGATCCCAAACACACCGCCTGGGCAACGAAGGAGTGGCTTCGTAAGAAGCATTTCAAGGTCCTGGAGTGGCCTAGCCAGTCTCCAGATCTCAACCCCATAGAAAATCTTTGGAGGGAGTTGAAAGTCCGTGTTGCCCAGCAACAGCCCCAAAACATCACTGCTCTAGAGGAGATCTGCATGGAGGAATGGGCCAAAATACCAGCAACAGTGTGTGAAAACCTTGTGAAGACTTACAGAAAACGTTTGACCTCTGTCATTGCCAACAAAGGGTATATAACAAAGTATTGAGATAAACTTTTGTTATTGACCAAATACTTATTTTCCACCATAATTTGCAAATAAATTCATAAAAAATCCTACAATGTGATTTTCTGGATTTTTCTTTCTAATTTTGTCTGTCATAGTTGAAGTGTACCTATGATGAAAATTACAGGCCTCTCTCATCTTTTTAAGTGGGAGAACTTGCACAATTGGTGGCTGACTAAATACTTTTTTGCCCCACTGTACATGGCCGTGTGGATTTATTCCAAACTATTCCCAATTTTTTTTTCTTCCATTCAGTCCCGATCTCTGCATTCCATTACTCTACGGTTGGTTTTAACCTTCATAATTTTCACCGAGGAGGCTGTGGGGCAAAAAGACAACAAGATAACGGTACAATAAAGCACATGCTACTGGTCCCTGATTTAGGTACAGATCCTCCTTTTTCTGCCAATCGAAAAAGAGACAGTATTGTTTCAGACATAAAGAGGGTCTATGTTGCCAGAAATAGTAAAACAGAGGGCATTTAATATTTGTCACTACTACCAACTTGTGCATCTTTAGCAGCATCTGTCAGAGTTAACACTAAATAGCAATCTCCCTAGATAACATGGCTCGGAAATGCCAGGAATCTCACGATGCGATATAGGTGCCGATTTGGTATGCATTGCGATTCTATATGTATCACTATTCTATATGTATTGCAAACAGACACTAGGGCTGAGAGAACTTTTCAACATTAAAATGTTTAAACAAAATTGGGATCCTTAACGTTCAGAAAAATCCCTTAGATAACCACACAATTTAAATCACAGTGCAGATATCACAAAACATATTATTTTCCGTGTTATAGCCTAACTAGACAATAGACTATAAAGGCCTGGGGAAAGTTGTGTAATTTAAAAGTGGACCCAGTGATCTCAAGTAGATGCAGAAAGTAAACAGCATAGTAGTGGGTCAATTTCCGCAACCAAGAGCGTTGAAGCTCAACTTCTCTGCTGTTTTGGTGCCCTGGCTACCACGCTGTGAACAGTGTGAAGCTAACACGCGCGCATGCGCATATACTGTGTGTGACTGTGTGAGAGCGAAGCGCTGCATCTCGCTCATATCAATATCGTATCCTATTCAATGATGATAGGCCGTGCTTCACTGAAGTTGTGAGACATTGCGAGATACAGCTTTTGATTGCCAATAGATAGGCCTAATGCACGGTTCTGACTGTCTGCCTGGTGGCCGATCTGCCTACACTGTGCCCCTCCCATCTCTATCTGTTCCTTTGTTAGCTCGCTATGAAAGATGTGTGTTTGTGTTCTCGAAAGTACCGCAACTAATCAGTCGCCTCTGTTCCAAGCGGAATCGAATCTCGACACCGGGAGTAGACATGCAGGGAGTCGAGGAATCACTTATTTTGGAGTAGACTCTCCACCACCACGTCATCGTCTTCAACAGTTGGAAATATGGCAAGGCAAGGCGAGCGATAGAAGCAAAATTCTGTATGGCAATACAAACTTTGCGAGGTGGAATTGAAGTACAGTAATGGTAGTACAGGTCCAATGATTATTAACCATCTGAATGGGACGCACTTTGAGACCCAAACCGTTGCTGGCAGCAGCGCGCGGCTGCATTGTAAATTCACATGGAATTTTAAAACCGATAATTTGTTCGTTTATTTTTTATTTTTTGGGGGAGTCAGAGAATCTAATCTAATATCATCAACAATAATATTGCGATAGTATCACTATCAGATAGCGTATTGCTCTAGAACAATGTGATTTACACTAAAACAATAGTCGCTACTTTGTGGCCGTGCAGATTGTAATTTAAGATTTGGCTCGGAGGTGGAATGAGTGTGTAACCTGGGGTGTACTCTACACATCTACTCATTCAATTACCTTTCCAGCTACTACCACATTTTGATTTTTTTGTGTGTCGTCTTTACGACAATCCCCTCAATTGTGGTCAGTCCACTGAAAGGGCTGTAATTTCAGTGAGTGTAGTGTTTTAAGTACCACCCATTTGCATACACTGAATTCACAACAGCCTGAAATTGACACATCGTTGTAATTATCAGCACAGCACATATCATAGATTGTGACTCCACTTCTCTAAAGGTAATACATTCATCTCAGGAGTTTCGAAGATGACATGCACAGGCACACACACTCACACAAAAACACCTCTTTACAGATCAGTATTATCCATCTTTCTCACATTTCCATGAAGTATGGGCCATATTCGTTTATAGCAATAACCATTGAGAGATGTTGGCTCATAGTGCCTTTCCCAATTTATGACACAGCAGCAAAGAGGAGGTATAGCTACACCGTTTCGAGTGTATCCATGGTAACCTGGTTATGAAGCTGGCTGACTTAACAATTTCATTGCAGGGCACCAGAGCGGGAGTTAAGGGAGCAACTGGTAACGTCTCATAACTGACAATGTACCATTACATCAAAGTGTAGAAACATGAATATTCATGTTGGAGATTGGGGGGTTTGATCATTCATCAGCTAAATGAAAGTCTAATTCAATAGCATACTGGTTGACAGTGGAACTCTGCGAGGGCCAGTGTGGGAGGAAACTTTTATATCTGCAGTAGAAGTCAAATGATGTAATCATTTGAAATATACAGGATTATAGCAATCATCATTATAATATCAGGTTAGAATTACAAGCAAGTCAAAGCGGGATGTGTTTTGAAGACAGGTTTATAACGCAGAGTATACCGTTTTTAAGGTTGTAATAAGTGGTTATTATGCACATATAATGCCACCGACGCAATGGCGCCACATGGGGCTCTCCGATGTTGTGCCTTTGAGCAGCAGACCAAGGTTAAGTCACAAATGGGACCCTATTCCCTATATAGTGTATTACTTTTGTACCTACACACCTAGAGCATATGTAAATAAATAGGGTGCCATTTGGGACACAGCAAGTCATACATTTTATTTCACCTTTATTTAACCAGGTAGGCCAGTTGAGAACAAGTTCTCATTTACAACTGCGACCTGGCCAAGATAAATACATCCCTCACTTTCCACCTACACACCTAGAACATGTCAATAAATGATATGTCAGAAAGGCAGAGGAATACGGCTGTCTACATAGCTAAGGAACATAATAATGAGGCCCCAGAACAAAGCTTCCGAGATGAATCATCTCCCATCGTACTTCTAAACGGCATAATGGGGGTTCTGCGATTTCATCACGGTGTTTGATGATCCTACAAGCTGACTGATTCCAGCTGAACCCTGGCATGCAGCAGTCAGCCCGTCAGCAGAGAGGAGGAATGAGTCCACACACAGGCACGCACGTGCATTGAGACCCAGACAAACACACACAAGTACTGACATACACATAGGCACACACACAGCACTGTCAAATATGTATGTGGTGTCCACAGTGTGAAGTTAATGGATGCAAATGTAAACTCATAATGGCTATCCCATCATAGAATATTGATTTTGTTAACCAGATGAAGGTAATCATTTGAGTTAGGCAGCCAATGAATATCAACATTAACCAATGAATATCAAGAAAAAACTGTAGTACTGTATCTCTCCCTATCACTGTTTCAGAGTAGCAGAACAATAGAAAGCGAAGCTACCATAAACATTACCTTCACACAGCTGTTGTGTCTAATGGTGTGCTCTTTAATTTGTATTTACCTTATGCTCCTTAACGACTGTTTGCCAGGTTGAATTGAACAGATCTAGAGAATTAAGAGACTTGGAGCGAGATAAAAGTGCTTTATAGTTACAGCCTCCTGTTACCATATATTAATTATTTCCCTCTAAATCTTTGGCTGCACCAAATACAACTGTTCATCACTCTGATGATGAACTAACTGGCAACAATGACAAACTAACTTCCTTAGCAGCCCAGGGGGGGCATTCATCATGCGTGCCCACAGTCTGAGAGTGCGTCACTGAATTATGCTCTGCCTTGAACCACATGCAGATTCTTTATGTGAGAGCAGAATGGGGAGGAAGAGATAGGGAAGATACACATTTCCAACCAGTAGGAAAGAAAAGTCAATTGAGAAATAATATTTTACAAGAATTTTAGATTTGGATTTGCCAATACGTGTGCTAAATGAAATGGGCGTGATTCTTCAAATGATGTAGGCTCTTATCCTCAAACACTGAATAGGTTCAGCCAGTGCCTGACTTGGACAGAAATAGGTGTGGGTACAGTTTTATATTTAGGCGCGGGACCTCCACAATACTTTTGAGCTAATATTATATAAGAGGAACAAGCAGTAGAACATTTGAGATCCTGGTTCTTAGCTCCTGCCAAGTCAAGCACTGGGTTCATCTGTACTTAGTCGCATCCCATTCTTTTTCACTTTTAGGCCACCCTAGATCCAGAGCAGCTGTTTGGCATGCCGTTAGGCACCCCTCGGTGTCTTGGCCACATTCATAAGTCCAGACCTCTATTGATCTTTTCAACTGCCAAAACAATAACACGTTCTATATGCACGGGAAAGAGGTTACCCAGTAAACATCCCGTGTCAGTGACAGATCTGACTGCCTACTGAATCTGACTGACCGTCGCGCCGATTTGCCTCATAAACATTTTGGAAGTTGTTAATGTTGCTATGACCAGTCAACGCGTGCAAGCAGTTTGCTGGAAAGGGAAAGACAGATTGGGAAAGACAGATTGGGAGAGGTGCTGCAAATTAACGTTAGCCAACAGGCTAGCAGCGAATTCCGTGGCTATATATGTAGCTAGCTTACTAGCGACAGTATCAACTTGTTTGTTACTGTATAAAATAGTAGTTGATTGTATCCTCTGAACTAATAGCTTCAGTATCTTGCTCTGTTAGCTACCAGGCTAATAAGCTAGCTAGCAAATAGTGTAGTAATTTAGCTAGATAGCTGCAATACAACATAACCAAAGCCATTTACAACCTTTTAAATACATCAAAGCCATTTACAACCTTTTAAATACATCAATGGCTATGCATATATGGAAAGTATCAAGTTGTGTGTAATTGTCACCGTTTTAAGTAGATGGACATAACCTACTGCAATCATTCTGGTCAAACACATTCTGAGTTTGTCTTTGGTGATTGGTGAGAGAGTCTTTACAAATACTGCTGGTTGTCATCTCTGCCAGTGTGCATCCTCAGGTTATCAGGAGATGGGAAGCCCACCTGCCTGCTCTGCGGCACCATATTTTCTGAAACAGTAAAGCTGTTTCTTGACTTAATACTGTCAAAGCTGCTAGTATAGCTATAATGAATATTGACTTTTTCCTTGAGAATGTCGACTGGAAATTGATTGACATAATAGCCAATAACACTGTTTAATTAGTTGATTGATTTGTCATGCCCACGTTATACCAATTAGTTTGCACAACTAACAAATTAGGTTATTAGTGACCTGTGATAGATACATGGTCCTACAGGTAACAGTTATTCTTGTCCTTAAAATCACTAGTGTTCAAGAAACAACTAGGTTTTCTTGTAATGGTTTCCAACATACGATGTGCAGAAGAACTTCACTGAATAAGACATTTTTAGTATTGTAATTCTATTTGCAGAATACCTTATTGAACATCGTAGATGTATTGCTGTCTCTACCTTCTTGCCCTTTGTGCTGTTGTCTGTACCCTGTTTTGTGCTGTTGTCATGTTGTGTTGCTACCATGCTGTGTTGTCATGTGTTGCTACCATTTTGTGCTGCTGCCATGTTGTGTTGCTACCATGTTGTTCTCATGTTGTGTTGCTACCATGCTGTGTTGTCATGTGTTGCTGCCATGCTATGTTGTTGTCTTAGGTCTCTCTTTATGTTGTGTTGTCTCACTTGTCGTGATGTGTGTTGTGTTCTATATTTTTATTTCATTTATTTTTAATCCCAACCCCCGTAGGAGGCCTTTGGTAGGCCGTCATTGTAAATAAGAATTTGTTCTTAACTGACTTGCCTAGTTAAATAAAGGTTAAATAAATAAATAAAACATTTTCTGGTAACAAAGTGGCACTATAAATTTGACTGAACAGTTTAGTAACAATGGATAAATACGTCCTCTTCTTCCTCATCATACAAACATTAGTAGTACATTCGTGGCCAACATTTTTGAGAATAACACAAATATAAATTTTCACAAAGTCTGCTGCCTCAGTTTGTATGATGGCAATTTGCATATACTCCAGAATGTTATGAAGAGTGATCAGATGAATTGCAATTAATTGCAAAGTCCCTCTTTGCCAAGCAAATGAATCCCCCAAAAACATTTCCACTGCATTTTAGCCCTGCCACAAAAGGACCAGCTGACATCGTGCCAGTGATTCTCTCGTTAACACAGGTGTGCGTGTTGACGAGGACAAGGCTGGAGATCACTCTGTCATGCTGATTGAGTTCGAAAAACAGACAGGAAGCTTCAAAAGGAGGGTGGTGCTTGGAATCATTGTTCTTCCTCTGTCAACCTTGGTTACCTGCAAGGAAACACGTTCCGTCATCATTGCTTTGCACAAAAAGGGCTTCACAGGGAAAGATATTGCTGCCAGTAAGATTGCACCTAAACCAACCATTTATCATCAAGAACTTCAAGGTGATCGGTTTAATTGTTGTGAAGAAAGCTTCAGGGCGCCCAAGAAAGTCCAGCAAGCGCCAGGACCGTCTCCTAAAGTTGATTCAGCTGCGGGATCGGGGCACCACCAGTACAAAGCTTGCTCAGGAATGGCAGCAGGCAGGTGTGAGTGCATCTGCATGCACAGTGAGGCGAAGACTTTTGGAGGATGGCCTGGTGTCAAGAAGGGCAGCAAAGAAGCCACTTCTCTCCAGAAAAACATCAAGGACAGACTGATATTCTGCAAAAGGTACAGGGATTGGACTGCTGAGGACTGGGGTAAAGTCATTTTCTCTGATGAATCCCCTTTCCGATTGTTTGGGGCATCTGGAAAAAAGCTTGTCCGGAGAAGACAAGGTGAGCGCTACCATCAGTCCTGTGTCATGCCAACAGTAAAGCATCCTGAGACCATTCATGTGTGGGGTTGCTTCTCAGCCAATTTTGCCTAAGAACACAGCCATGAATAAAGAATGGTACCAACACATCCTCCAAGAGCAACTTCTCCCAACCATCCAGGAACAGTTTGGTGACGAACAATGCCTTTTCCAGCATGATGGAGCCGCTTGACATAATGCAAAAGTGATAACTAAGTGGCTCGGGGAACAACATATCTATATTTTGGGTCCATGGCCAGGAAACTCCCCAGACCTTAATCGCATTGAGAACTTGTGGTCAATTCTCAAGAGGCGGGTAGACAAACAAAACCCCACAAATTCTGACAAACTCCAACCATTGATTATGCAAGAATGGGCTGCCATCAGTTAGGATGTGTCCCAGAAGTTAATGGACAGTATGCCAGGGCGGATTGCAGAGGTCTTGTAAAAGAAGGGTCAACACTGCAAATATTGACTCTTTGCATCAACTTCATGTAATTGTCAATAAAAGCCGTTTGACACTTATGAAATGCTTGTAATTATACTTCAGTATTCCATAGTAACATCTGACAAAAATATCTAAAGACATTGAAGCAGCAAACTTTTTGTGTCATTCTAAACACTTTTGGCTACGACTGTAGTATTGGAGACAAAGTGATATTCCTCCTCGGTTTCTCTGAGCTATGGAGACAGATCATCAGCCAGGAACCACCTGTGAAAAAGGAGCAGAAATTATGCAATGGTTAGCATGTGTGGAAACCTAAAACAGATTACCAATGTACAACTCAGGCAATTGCACTACAATTTAAATACCCTACCTCTTTTTTATTGTTCACTGTACGCTCCAACCATTAATTCACTAAATTTACCCAAGTATGATCTTATTGAGTAGTTACAGCACAGGTAGGGATGACAACACACTATTGCCCATCAGACAAAGAATGAGGAACAGTGAACTAGACGAAACACTATTGTCACAGCTATTCCAGAAGAAGTCAGTCTAATGCACTAAGGTGGTCAAAGGCAAATGAAGTGAGGGAATGAGACTATCTGCATCCCGATTCACCACCCTTCTCCCCCACCATAGATTTATAAACATTGGATTGGTGTTGTCATTGGCAATGGAGGGAGTTTCCATTGTTGTCAAATCCATGACAGTGCACACTTTGGGAGAAGAGTGTACAATCAGGACACAAGCCTACCCTTTACCACCGAGTCAAAGGAAGCACTCATACAATCACCCTCATGGGCTTAAAAAGAATGGACTGGTGGTGTCAGGAATGGCCATTTTATTGCCACCCCAGCCCTTGCTTCCTATGGGAGAGGATCCTCACCTGTTTGATGGTGGGCAGCTTGGTCAGCGGCATCTGGAAGACAGGAGGGGGCAGCATCTGCTGGAGGAGCTATTGGGGTTGTCCACACACAGCAATGCCATTGTTCAACGGAACCACTACTTTCTCAGAGTTTCCTGATGGTTTGAACACAACATAGATTAGTTGGAAAGGCACACTTGTCAGGTCTGGAGCAAATTCACTTCTATACAAAAATAACTTTTGTAGCCTTCAAATATAGCAATAGGAAAATGAGACTGAATCAAACTAATTCCAGTCCATATCATAGATCAGCCACTTTTCAGAGTGTCTGGTACTGTCCCAACTGTTGACAATTGACAATATTTAGTGGTACGGAAAGAAGGCAACAGTAAGCATGCAATCCGCCACAAATAATGCAGCCTCCCCTCCACCAATTGAGATTTTGCGTGTGACTAACAAATTTCAGTTAATTACTACAGCTCCCGCCTTGGGTCAATTAGTGTCATTTTGTAAATTCCGGATAGCTATGGTAAGACGCATCATTAAATCGGGACAGTGCTGTCTGAGATATTGCGTGTGACGAACGTATGAACGGACGGAGACAGTTCCACATTCCCCTCTCCGATTTCACCGTGAGGGACAACAAAAGCTTGACTTGCAACAAACAAAATGTCACAGAAAACCTCAGTGGGGGACGATGGGACTATGATATGAGTATAATTCAATTTTATTTAATGCCGTAGACAGCCCTTATCTTGTAATATTGCTGTAGCCTTTAGTATAGTACTGGGCGTAGAGGTGGTTGAGAGAGCACACAAGGGCTGAAGTATGTCTCAATTCTCTACCCTTCTCCCTAAGTGTGCACTTCTCATCATGAATTTAAAAGCATAGGGTTGGTGTAAGCATGGAAAGAAGGGCATTTCCATGGTAAATCCATGCAAAAAAGTATACAAGTATACACTTTGGCAGAAGGAAGAGAATCGGGACGCAACTCAGCAATATGACTTTTAAGTCCAACTCATTTGAGTACTGCTTATGAGGAGAAAGGGTACTTCAAACACAGTCTGTTCACAGTGTGTGACACATGATGCGTCTTTGGGTTGCATAATTAGTGCCAAGTAATGACTTGCATTGACTTGGAAACATAGAGTTAGATACAGTACAGTATCTACCTGTATGCTTGCAATCCCTCCACCTATCTATCCATCCAATCAGTAGTACCTAATATGCAGTGGTGGAACAAGTACCCAATTGTCATATTTGAGTAAAAGTGTAGATAGATACCTGAATAGAAAGTTGCTCAAGTAAAAGTGAAAGTCATCCAGTAAAATACCACTTGAGTAAAAGTCTAAAAGTATTTGATTTTAAATATACTTTAGTATCAAAAGTAAATGTAATTGCTAAAATATACTTAAGTATCAAAAGTACAAGTATATATCATTTCAAATGTGTTATATTAAGCAAAGCAGACAGCACCATTTTTTGTTTAAAAAATGTACAAATGGCCAGGGGCACACTCCAACATCATTTACTAAAGATGCATGTGTGTTTAGTGAGTCTGCTAGATCAGAGTCAGTAGGGATGACCACGTATTATCTTGATAAATCTGTGAATTGGCCCATTTTCCTGTTCTGCTAAGCATTCAAAATGTAACAAGTACTTTTGGGTGTCAGGGAAAATGTATGGAGTAAAAAGTACATCATTTTCTTTAGGAATGTAGTAAAGTAAAAGTAGTCAAAAATATAAATAGTAAAGATACCCACAAAAACTACTTAAGTATTATTTTAAATTATTTTACCTAAGTACTTTACACCACTGCTAATATGGGATACCTAAACCTGTTATACTGTAGATTAACTTCATGAGGATGAGCTCCTACATCTGCTCATTGCTCAGTGAACATGCCCTCAAGTGTTGTTTGAAACTCCTAAACAAACAGAAAGACAGACAGGCAAGCAGACGGACAGACAGGACACACACATACACTAACTCACTGTGAGAGCTGGGGGGGGGGGAATAAACAAATGTAAAACAAAATGTTCTATTGTACATGTACATTATATAGCATGATGACATTTCAAACAATGCCCTTACCATAGTTATCCCCTCTAGTAGGGTGTGAGCCCACTCTGACCACAGTAGATGAAAACGTGCTTTGGTGATGACATGCTTTAGTGATGACATAAAATACATTTTACCAAGACAAATATGATTCTTCTGAATCTTAGTGGGGTCTTTCTCTAACATATCATTAACATTATATCCAAAAAGTCGTATTTCATAACCGAATACTGTACATCAGATAATTAAGCCCCGAGCTCTGTTGACAGAGCAGCTTTATCGCCAAAACTTTTGAGGATTTTACATTTGTGGTCGTGTCATCCAAGTTGTTTCTGTGGGTCGCAACTAGCAAGATTAGCATGACACAAGCTGAATTAATGTAAAAGGCTTTGAAAAGAAAACATTTGGGAGTACACTTAGTGCTCCGTAAACATTTCCGCGATATTATCTAGTTTTTTTTCTTTTTTTAAGAACAGGAACTCCCCATTAATATGAACAGCATATACTAAAATATGAAAATACTACATGTCATGTCTCAAAATCGATATCACCTTTACTTATATATTGTTTTATGTCACACGGATTTGAAAAGAAAGATGACGAGTTCAACGGTAAACCTGTCCGGTAGCCTTAATTCTCGCACACAGCATCCAGCCTAGCAGACATGATGCTATTTTCCTGATTTATGGCCACATTTTTCTCTGGCCTCCATTGATTTAGTCACCTTAATTTTGACCATCATACAAGGGTAAAAAGTCCAATACATTTTGAACAGAGACGGAGGTTTGGACCACTGGATTTCTTAGAGGATTATATACACAATTAACATATTATTGTACCTAACTTTCGTGCATCATAACTTACTAGCTTGCTGTGATAAAATATATATATATATATATATATATATATAACCATGGTATCTAGTTAACTAGCTGATTGTTTCAATGCACCTCCCAAATGTGAAATTACAAGACACAAAAGACACTTACCTAGGAGTGTTCGTTGATGTCTTCTTTGTTGTTAATGTAGTTACCTAGTCTAGGAGCCAGTAGCCACTGAGTCTTCTTTATTCAAAATGGAAAAGTAAAATAAATACAAACCAAATCAAGCTCATTTATACAATAAAAAACGGGTTGCTGGCTAGTTAGCAGAGCACACTGTTGCCTCTCACCATATCCAGCGAGCTAGTTATCTAACCTAGCTGGGTGTACTAGCCATCAGCTAGCTTGCAGCACCTTGCCCGATCTGACCCTTCTCCCGCGACACCTTCTCGCGCACGGATTCGTCATAGCAACAGTAACTATGGGGTGGAGTTATGGGAGAGAAGCAGCGAATCAACTTCCAAAATGTTTGTCCGTGATGCAGATCGGCACGACGGTCAGTCAGATTCCATAGGCAGTCAGATCTGGCGCTGCAGCATGCCAAAGTTGGTAGCTAGCTAGCTAGTTAGTTGTCTAGCTAGCACAAAATTACAAGTTTATATTTCTTGATCCAACCAAAAAACTGAACAAACAAGTTATATACACAAATTGAATTATTGCTACTAGATCCACTAAACAAAATCATCAGACAACATTTATTTCCCGTTTGCTCAGGTGCTGGTGTTAGCTACATTTGGCTATTTTAGCACAGCAAATAACCACAGAGCTAGCATTATGTGAAGGTAGAGAACGATCAGCTTACCTTGTTAGCCAGATAGATAGATCGATTTCCCTTACGGCAGCCAACAATATAACTAAACTAAATGTAGCTGATGAATTTAGGATGATGGCAACACCACCATCCTTACGGTGATAGACCGGTTTTCCAAAGCCGTCCATTTTATTCCCCTTCCTAAGTTGCCTTCAGCTAAAGAGACGGCCCATCTCATGGTGCAGCACGTCTTCCGGATCCATGGACTGCCGTTCGATCTGGTCTCTGATCGCGGTCCCCAGTTCTCGTCCCGGTTCTGGAAGGCGTTCTGCATCCTTAATGGGTCGTCGGCCAGCCTGTCCTCTGGTTTTCATCCCCAGTCCAATGGACAGTCGGAGCGAGCCAATCAGGACCTGGAGACAACTCTTTGCTGCCTCGTCTCCACTAATCCCACCACATGGAGCCAGCAACTCGTGTGGGTGGAATATGCCTTCTGCCCAGGTGTTCGTCCATCGCTGTCGCCGTACCTGGAAGAGAGCCCGGGCCACTCTTCTCAAGACCACCTCCAGGTACCAACGACAGGCGGACTGCCACCGGACCCCTGCTCCCCGCTACCGTCTTGGGCAGAGGATATGGCTGTCCACTCCGGATCTGCCCCTCCGGATAGAGTCCTGCAAACTATCACCCCCATTTATCGTCCCTTTCCCCCTCTGCTGTTCGTCTTCTGTTGCCCAGTACCCTCCATATACATCCCACTTTTCATGTGTCCAGAATTAAACCCATGTCTCACAGCCCTTTGTCTCCTGCTTCTGTGCATGTCATCCTTAAGGTCTGTATAAGGGTAGGGCTTGCACTAATCCATTTCATGACAGCATGTACAGTAGCTGTAGAAGTTAAATCTGGTATCCTTCAACATGGTTATCCTCATTAATTGTATAATGAAAAAGGAAAAGTGCCAGTATCAGCCTTTTCTTTTATTTCAAGTTATTAGCAAATGATTCCAACACACAAGTAATCTCAGATGTGTGAGTGCTTTTCCTATTTTTCTAATAGTATACTTTCAAATGGAGAAAATATCTCAACAAAATGCAAACAATGTGTGATGATTTGCTAATCTTGTTTCAGTATAGAAATGACAAACCATATGTACAAGTGCATTGGACATGCCCATGAGGCCAATACTAATCCCATCATATGTCTACATTAGGCAGGCATGCCATAAATAATCTCTCATCCACTGTAACCAAAAGGGTAGAGCATGGATAGTGGAGGCAAAAGAAAAATACCCTGGAGAGTGCCCACAGTAAAGGCTCTGCAGGAGGAGATCCTCCCGCACCGGAGATGCTTACAGTATTAAAATATAGATATTAACGATAGACAGGAGGAGACACTACTTCAAGTTTTAGGGGGATGACATCACATCACGGTGGGTACTAGAACTCACCTGTAGCAAATTCTGCTACTGTCACACCCCTTTCTCCTCCTCCTACCTCACTGACTTTAACTCAGCTGACGACTGTATGATTTGAGTCAATGTAGCAGAATTAAACACCCACCAAATTAATTATGCGGGTGCTAGAGTGACTGAGTTCACAGTCTGCAGAGAAGGAGGTCAGTGAGTGTAGCAGAGGGGTGAGTGTGTAACACATTGGAGCTAGTTGACAGGTGAGTGCTCTGAATTCTTCCTCGCTTCCTCTCATCGCCTCCTTTTCAAAACCCATAACCCATTGGAGAAGGTCAGAGGGGAGGGACCTTGCATCTTCTCCTCCAATACAGTTGTGATACAATACAAGTGAGGAGATAGGATGCGAGCAATTCAGGAAAGACAAATTGAGACAAAGCCCTAGTAGCCATCTTGTGGTGATGTCACCCGCCCTGAGACCTAAGTACTGTTACCCTAGCCAAACCAAGATAATAGTTTTGGTTGGATAATGGATGCTGCTTTGTGGGTATGAAGTGCTGTTGTGGACAGGGGTTGCATTCTACGTCAGCCATACAGAGATTGTTAGACCCACACCAATGATCAAGGACATCAGCTTCAGCTGCAAATCTGTGCAATATCATAAGACAATATTACTGCACTGTTGGAGCATTTCACTACACCTGCAATAACATCTGCTAAATATGTGTATGTGGCCAACACAATTTGATTTGATATGAGAGTGAGTGACAACCAAATAAAACAGACAAACAGGTAATGTTTAATGACCAAAAAAGACACTATACATAATTAAAAGAATCAACACTTTATTTCATGTCATACAGGAGATGATTGAATAGTTAAATGAATAGTGTCTAATACCAATAATAAGCAGAATGTCAGGGCTGGGCTGGAACAGAAACCTGCACAGCCAGTAGTTCTATGAGCAAAGTTGAGCATGCATGTTCTAGGTGTATGCATTGTTACTTTAAACAGTATTTTTGTAGTCCTACAACCAATTCTAAAAGTTAAACAATAGCATACAGGCTACCTATAACCCATTGGAGAGATATATCCTTGAGTCTCTCAAGGACTTTCTTTGGGACCTTCATTCGCAGACAGGGTTTAGCAGCTTTCACAGGTCTCTGTATTAGAAATTAGACCAGGACTTGCTTCATTATTCTTAAGTGTTATGACATTTGATATTTCATTGCAATTATATTTTTGTATTGCCATAGTTCTCTCTTTGGGTCTGGAAATCTGTTCTTTAGATAGCTAGCTTAGCTACTAACTAGATAGCCAACATAGTTGTTTTTTGCAGATCAAGCTAATATTTGTGTCATTAAAATAACAATTATTGGATGGCTGTCTATCCTATTTATATGTACAGTCGTGGCCAAAAGTTTTGAGAATGACACAAATATTAATTTTCACAAAGTCTGCTGCCTCAGTTTGTTTGTATAATGGCAATTTGCATATACTCATATGCATATAACAACCTGCCCGCTTGACCCTATCCCCTCCTCTCTTCTCCAGACCATTTCCGGAGACCTTCTCCCTTACCTCACCTCGCTCATCAACTCATCCTTGACCGCTGGCTACGTCCCTTCCGTCTTCAAGAGAGCGAGAGTTGCACCCCTTCTGAAAAAACCTACACTCGATCCCTCCGATGTCAACAACTACAGACCAGTATCCCTTCTTTCTTTTCTCTCCAAAACTCTTGAACGTGCCGTCCTTGGCCAGCTCTCCTGCTATCTCTCTCAGAATGACCTTCTTGATCCAAATCAGTCAGGTTTCAAGACTAGTCATTCAACTGAGACTGCTCTTCTCTGTGTCACGGAGGCGCTCCGCACTGCTAAAGCTAACTCTCTCTCCTCTGCTCTCATCCTTCTAGACCTATCGGCTGCCTTTGATACTGTGAACCATCAGATCCTCCTCTCCACCCTCTCCGAGCTGGGCATCTCCGGCGCGGCCCACGCTTGGATTGCGTCCTACCTGACAGGTCGCTCCTACCAGGTGGCGTGGCGAGAATCTGTCTCCGCACCACGTGCTCTCACCACTGGTGTCCCCCAGGGCTCTGTTCTAGGCCCTCTCCTATTCTCGCTATACACCAAGTCACTTGGCTCTGTCATATCCTCACATGGTCTCTCCTATCATTGCTATGCAGACGACACACAATTAATCTTCTCCTTTCCCCCCTCTGATAACCAGGTGGTGAATCGCATCTCTGCATGTCTGGCAGACATATCAGTGTGGATGACGGATCACCACCTCAAGCTGAACCTCGGCAAGACGGAGCTGCTCTTCCTCCCGGGGAAGGACTGCCCGTTCCATGATCTCGCCATCACGGTTGACAACTCCATTGTGTCCTCCTCCCAGAGTGCTAAGAACCTTGGCGTGATCCTGGACAACACCCTGTCGTTCTCAACTAACATCAAGGCGGTGACCCGTTCCTGTAGGTTCATGCTCTACAACATTCACAGAGTACGACCCTGCCTCACGCAGGAAGCGGCGCAGGTCCTAATCCAGGCACTTGTCATCTCCCGTCTGGATTACTGCAACTCGCTGTTGGCTGGGCTCCCTGCCTGTGCCATTAAACCCCTACAACTCATCCAGAACGCCGCAGCCCGTCTGGTGTTCAACTTTCCCAAGTTCTCTCACGTCACCCCGCTCCTCCGCTCTCTCCACTGGCTTCCAGTTGAAGCTCGCATCCGCTACAAGACCATGGTGCTTGCCTACGGAGCTGTGAGGGGAACGGCACCTCCGTACCTTCAGGCTCTGATCAGGCCCTACACCCAAACAAGGGCACTGCGTTCATCCACCTCTGGCCTGCTCGCCTCCCTACCTCTGAGGAAGTACAGTTCCCGCTCAGCCCAGTCAAAACTGTTCGCTGCTCTGGCACCCCAATGGTGGAACAAACTCCCTCACAACGCCAGGTCAGCGGAGTCAATCACCACCTTCCGGAGACACCTGAAACCCCACCTCTTTAAGGAATACCTAGGATAGGATAAAGTAATCCTTCTAACCCCCCCCCCCCCCTTAAAAGAGTTAGATGTACTATTGTAAAGTGGTTGTTCCACTGGATATCATAAGGTGAATGCACCAATTTGTAAGTCGCTCTGGATAAGAGCGTCTGCTAAATGACTTAAATGTAAATGTAAATGTACTCCAGAATGTTATGAAGAGTGATCAGATGAATTGCAATTCATTGCAAAGTCCCTCTTTGCCATGCAAATGAACTGAATCCCCCAAAAACATTTCCACTGCATTTCAGCCCTCCCACAAAAGGACCAGCTGACATCATGTCAGTGATTCTCTCCTTAACACAGGTGTGCGTGTTGACGAAGACAAGGCTGGAGATCACTCTGTCATGCTGATTGAGTTCGAATAACAGACTGGAAGCTTCAAAAGGAGGGTGGTGCTTGGAATCATTGTTCTTGCTCTGTCAAACATGGTTACCTGCAAGGAAACACGTGCCGTCATCATCGCTTTGCACAAAAAGGGCTTCACAGGCAAGGATATTGCTGCCAGTAAGATTGCACCTAAATCAACCATTTATCTGATCATCAAGAGCGGTTCAATTGTTGTGAAGAAAGCTTCAGGGCGCCCAAGAAAGTCCAGCAAGCGTCAGGACCGTCTCCTAAAGTTGATTCAGCTGCGGGATCGGGGCACCACCAGTACAGAGCTTGCTCAGGAATGGCAGCAGGCAGGTGTGACTGCATCTGCATGCACAGTGAGGCGAAGACTTTTGGAGGATGGCCTGGTGTCAAGAAGGGCAGCAAAGAAGCCACTTCTCTCCAGGAAAAACATCAAGGACAGACTGATATTCTGAAAAAGGTACAGGGATTGGACTGCTGAGGACTGGGGTAAAGTCATTTTCTCTGATGAATCCCCTTTCCGATTGTTTGGGGCATCTGGAAAAAAAGCTTATCCGGAGAAGACAAGGGAAGCGCTACCATCAGTCCTGTGTCATGCCAACAGTAAAGCATCCTGAGACTATTCATGTGTGGGGTTGCTTCTCAGCCAATTTTGCCTAAGAACACAGCCATGAATAAAGAATGGTACCAACACATCCTCCGAGAGCAACTTCTCCCAACCATCCAGGAACAGTTTGGTGACAAACAATGCCTTTTCCAGCATGATGGAGCACCTTGCCATAAGGCAAAAGTGATAAGTAAGTGGCTCGGGGAACAAAACATCAATATTTTGGGTCCATGGCCAGGAAACTCCCCAGACCTTAATCCCATTGAGAACTTGTGGTCAATCCTCAAGAGGCGGGTGGACAAACAAAAACCCACAAATTCTGACAAACTCCAACCATTGATTATGCAAGAATGGGCTGCCATCAGTCAGGATGTGTCCCAGAAGTTAATTGACAGTATGCCAGGGCGGATTGCAGAGGTCTTGAAAAAGAATGGTCAACACTGCAAATATTGAGTCTTTTCATCAACTGTTACGGCTCTCGTCGAAAGGAGTGGACCAAAGCGCAGCGTGGAAAGTGTTCATGATAATTTAATAATGAAACACCAACAAAACAATATATACTAACGTAAAGTTCTGCAGGGCTCTCAGCTACTGTGCAAAAACAACTTAGGGTGGAAAAACAGGCTGCCTAAGTATGATTCCCAATCAGAGACAACTATAGACAGCTGCCTCTGATTGGGAACCGTATACCCGGCCAACAAAGAGATAGAAAACTAGAATGCCCACCCAAATCACAACCTGACCTAACCAAATAGAGAAATAAAAAGGCTCTCCAAGGTCAGGGCATGACATCAACTTCATGTAATTGTCAATAAAAGCCTTTGACACTTATGAAATTCTTGTAATTATACTTCAGTATTCCATAGTAACATCTGACAAAAATATCTGAAGACACTGAAGCAGCAAACTTTGTGGAAATTAATATTTGTGTCATTCTCAAAACTTTTGGCCACGACTGTAGTTAGCTAGCCAGCTGACGTTACCTAGAATAGATGGTTAACTTGATAAACAACTTACCCGTGTGTTACACATGATCCTGGCGCCACCACCTCCTGCTGCTAACGAACGTTATTATCCATGCAAGCAATACAGCACGCTGCGATGCTTCTTTGGGAAATCTATCATCTTAAAAAAAAAAAAACTGATTTGTTTCCGGTCGTGAGGACCATCCCACCCGTGAATACTAAAACAACTCTACTAAGTTAGCTAGCTTAGCTAGCTAGCGGTTTACAGCTGCAATGGAACAGCTGTTGTTTACAAACACACTAGAAGTTATTTGGGGTTCCAGGGTTCACTTCCGCCTCCTCCTCAAAAATCCATTAAAAGGTCTATAGGGACCAGTTGGGATAGGGAATTTATTGGTGTGCTCCTATGGCGCAAATGCACATCTCTTTAATCGATCTGGTGAAGCATTACAATGGCCCCTGCTCATTCATCCGCACTCCTCCTGCCCTTCCCCCTCCCCTCCTGATCAACATGTGTCCCGTGGCCAACCCCACTCCAACAGCAGCACTGTATGTGCTTCATATAAAGGATCATAAAATAGGTGCCATTTTCTCTTTGAATGACAGCTAAATTGATGCCGCCGATAATGGAGAACACGAAGAGGAAGAAGAATGGTATTCCCGAAGGACCTGTCCTGGACTCAATATATGGATGCCTGATCTGTTTAGCACCTGAAAATGACAGTTAAACGCTGTAAGCAGTAATCAATTCTACGTCCCTTATCACAACTATGTAAATGCTATTCAAGCCTTGACGCTGTGGCAGCATTGTGAAAAAGCGACGCTGTCGCAAACGTCGCAGCCTTTTAACCTTGACTTATATTGGTTATTCCTATTGAGATAACATCTCTTTTGCAAGAGAGACCTGTTCATGTCTATGCTGATGTCATAGTTCAAGGTCAGGTAGAGGGATAGCGATGATGATGATGATGATGATGACAGGTACTGGAGGTTCTAAGAGGTGTATGATCTGACAGCCCTAACCTAAACCAGCTGCTGTCATTCCACTCCTTAGCCAGCCCTGTTACCTACGGCTCTATTTCATCTCTGCCCTGCTGCTGCACAGCCTCCACATGGCCTAGATTAGCCTCAGAGGAGAGGGCACACTTTGAGTCCTCCCATTTTCAGAAAGGTTGGCATGGGGCCAACCTAGTAAACCACTGGTGAAGTATTAACAAGGCCATTTACTGTACATGAATGCACAGAGGGGGAGAAAGCCTTTTCACTAATCATTTGTTTTCATTGTCCTTCAAAGCAGACAGATAAAGATGGAGAAAACCCCACAGACCTCTGTTGAATTGGTGCATTTACCGACTGTTAGCAAACATCGGAAGAATCACAACTACTTTTTATGAAGATAGAAAAGATCAGGGGTTTGGTGCCAATGACTGTTGTTGATTGATTTTCCTGCTTGTTCCTGTTGGCCCAAGCAATCAAAGATTTAGCTCTCTGACATAGCTTAGGTCCTGTTCGCTTGCATAAATAATCACCTTTACCCATTGCTGTACCTTCCATTGCAATACCTCCCATTGCTGTACCCATTACAATACCAACCATCGCTGTACCCATTACAATACATCCCATTGCTGTACCCATTACAATACCTCCCATTGCTGTACCCATTACAATACCAACCATCGCTGTACCCATTACAATACATCCCATTGCTGTACCCATTACAATACCTCCCATTGCTGTACCCATTACAATACATCCCATTGCTGTACCCATTACAATACCTCCCATTGCTGTACCCATTACAAAACCAACCATCGCTGTACCCATTACAATACATCCCATTGCTGTACCCATTACAATACATCCCATTGCTGTACCCATTACAATACCTCCCATTGCTGTACCCATTACAATACCTCCCATTGCTGTACCCATTACAATACCAACCATCGCTGTACCCATTACAATACATCCCATTGCTGTACCCATTTCAATACCTACCACTGATGTACTACTAGAGCATCAGCATAGTGTTTGAAAAGACCCAACTCAGTCGCTATGATCCTCACTGCATGCCATGGGGATTGAGTCAAGAAGGATGGCAGCATTAAGGCCCAGAGCTCCTTGACTCTTGCCACTCTTATCCTGTTTAACGGCTGCTAAATGCTAGTTTAGATTCAGAGGGGGCTAGATGAGTATCACGTGTTTCGAGCCTCGGGGAGTGATTTATATTATCGTCTCTATTCTCCACACACACACACACACACACACACACACACACACACACACACACACACACACACACACACACACACACACACACACACACACACACACACACACACACACACACACACACACACACACACACACACACACACACACACACACACATTCCTTTCCATCAGGAGACTGACACTATCTCTCCTCTGCCAGTGTTGCTCTGAACTCCTGCTGCCAGTCTAATCCAAGCCCCGACCATCTCTCTCTCTCTCTCTCCCAGAGGAAATGGGCCTGTGATGCACCACTAATGTCCTTTTTTTAATGTCACAGCGATGGGAGTTGCATCAGCCACCTGATGTATGGTGTAATTGGTCACTTCCAGGGCTGAGTGCCATCTCTGTGTTCGAGTCTCTATGCTGGAAAGATGGTACCTTGCTCTGCTGGAACCTCTAAGCACCATCCACTCAACAGCTGATCTGACTACATTAGCTAAGGCCCTTTTATACCCATCGGGCTGCATTACATTGCTGTTTGTGCCCAATTCTGACCCCTTATGGCTTCTACAGTACATGTATGTCACATGCACCAAAATGCTCATCTCACCACACTAAACCAAATGCCTTGAGAATTTCCAGATATATGCCCATCTTTTTACATTTAGCTGCCATCTGGATTTTCCCATAGCCCCTTAGAATGGGTATACAACTAATTACTAACTGTTTTTATTAGCATATGATGTTGGTGTTGGGGAGACCCCTCCCCCTCTCGCCTATAGCTGTCTGAGACATAACATTTCCCCGGAGAATGTTTAATAGATAAGTAAATCATTAGAGGGAGAGTTCATGCTATGTACGCCTCCCACTAAGCATGTGAGCGCTGGCAAAACAAATGAGGTGCCAGAGGAATGTGTTCATCCTAAACAGGGAAGACTTAGGCCATGCTCCAGTGAGCATATTTCTCATTTTACATCAATTTACATTAGAATGCCGAATTTATCATCAACGGAAAAATGCTTCAAAAGCAGTTTGGATTAAATATTGACGGGGGCAAGTTTTAATGGCATTCTCTCATCAGAGTTTTTGCTCAAAGCGAAGGGACGGCGAAACACGCAGAAAGAGAGAGAGAGAGATACAGAGAGAGATAGAGAGAAATGGAGAGAGGGAGAGAGAATGTGACAGAACAGGGAAAACGTGTGTGAGTCAGCGCTAGAGACAGAGGACAGAGCTCCTTATTCAAGGGTGAATCAAAACATCGTGCACATGTAGATTCTAATTGGGACGCCACATAATGCGATCTCATCTGACAGATTCAAAGCAGACACCAAGACAAGAGCAAAAGAGCCAATGCAGCATTTGTACTACAACAAGTCACATCCACTTACAGACAGAGAAAACAGAAAAGAGGGGAGAGAAAACCACTCGCTGAGGCAATGGGAGTGGCACATCTTCCTCAAACAAGAAGCTCAAAGACAGAAAAGTGTGGCTGCAAAACTGCAGCCTCCCAGGATTTGCTATCTGCATGAAATTGCCTATTTCAGAGAGGCTAGCGCCAACCTAGCTTTAGTTACGCTCCAGGGGTAGACCTGCTTTCCCATGTCAGTATAAATGTAAATTTCACCCAGTAAACCGCTTGAGGCATCTCCTCCCCTTGGATCACAGATTAAGGTGTGAGACTGGTGCGTGTGTGTGACAGACAGACAGTGATAAGGGTATCAATGTGTTTACATTTGAGTATGCATCTACACTGTGTTCCAGGATTGGCACTGGCCTTCACTCGGGAACGGGGAGAGAGAAAGAGCTAAAGACTAGTGTGTCTACAAGTATGTGAGGGTTCCGGGTTGGAGCTGGCCTTCACTCAGGGTTGTGTGTGTGTGTGTGTGACTGAGTGAGAGTGAGAGCAGATAGTTTCAGTGCCTATAATGATGTGAGTTTGCATCTACAGTACATGGTGTGTGTTCCAGCCAGGGTTGGTACTGGCCTTCACTCGGGAACAGAGAACGCGGGGAGGGGGAGGTGTCCCCGCCTGCATCACAGGGGGCGGACGACAGATATTTAAAGGCCTTTTCATCGACGTGGCGGTAATTGCGGCAGCTCCCTATCTTCCTGGCTGAACGCCATTCCACCTTATCTCCCTGACCTTCCACTGGCAGACCTCCATACCTCAATCCCATGGACCAGAGAGAGAGAGGTTGGGATAAGCCAGTGTGGCATGCTTCGCCTCACAGTACACCACGACCGACCTTCAAAGGGTGTGCTACATATGATGGATTTTTTTTTTTTTTTTTTTTTTTTATCTACGATGCTTGTATGTTTCTGTAATTGAAATGTATGTGTTTCTATGTCAATTTTTTTTCATGGGGTGTTGATTTCAGTCAGTTGTTACAGTATGATATTTGTCTCAAACTTTGTTCCCCCCTGCTGCTGTGTTGGTTTGTTGGTTGAAAAATAGATTGTATCTCAATGAGATAAACCTGGATAAAAAAGGTCTAAGAACAGGCATATTTCAGTGGAAATGTAGCCTGGTCTATAGCTATTTGCTTTAGTTTAGCACATGCATTTACAGCACACACAGTCTGGCTACAACACATACAGATCTAGGACCAGGCTAGAAAAAAACGTCTGACTAAAATCAAACATCTTCTACCTCATGTAGTATTTCAGGTCTGTAAATATCACAAACTCATTCCTTTCACAACCAAGTCTCTCTCTAAGCTTCCAGCTCACTCCTGGGGCCCTGAGTCCCTGATAAGTGCTACAGTCCACAGATCACAGCATGTAAACATATTCAGTCAATCAAGGTCCTCTGGAGGGAGGGAGCCAGTTCAACGCCAAAGGCCCGTAAACATATCTCTATCTTCCCATTGACTGGTTGATGTTCTTCAAAAAATAAATGGGTGTATAACTTAAATAATCAAAAACTGCTCCAATCACAGAGTGGGACTTGAATGGTCACTATCCCGGACGCTTTCTCTCATTAGTAACTGTTTAACTACTTGAAAGCTCTTTTTTCATTTGGCTGTTGTGCTATTTATGAGTTGCCACACACAAAGTGTTTCCCAGGAAAGGTGAGGCCAATGCTAATAAGCTGCTGTCGTCGTTGCTAACAGGACAATGTTCACAAGGCCTTCCTGACAGAGCGGCAGATAGAGGCTTGGGGCTCTGCCAGTGAACACGGACTCCCAGCCACCCCTCTTCTTTGAACTTCAAGAGACTGGTGGATGCATTATTCTGTACTGATTGATACATGTAGATTACTGTACCAGCTGTATACGAAGCCTGCAGCACACCATCAGTTAACCGAGCAAGATCCAAGATCGAACTAGAATTGAATCAAATTCAAAGAGGGTTAAATAGATGCAAAAGAACTCGAGAACAAAACCAGATATTAGTTTGAATGTGGGAGCTTTACGCTCTGCTTTTCTCTCACCAAAGACTCCTTCTTCCTGGAAAAAGTGGAGTTGTTGTGGAGTGCAAACAGGAGACAAGGCAGTATAACTGTTACTGTTGTCAGTCTGGGGTAAGAACTGGTTCTGGGTAAATATATAATACATGCCATCAAGCAGACACGTTTAGCTACGTACAGTAGTGAGTGAATACATTTTCATAATGGTGACCCCAGCAGGAATCGAAACACACAATCCTGGTATTGCAAGTGCCATGCTCTACGAACTGATCTACACAGGATCAAAGAGGAGGACATGATGGGAAGTGGAGGCAGATATACCGTGATACCATCACACTGTTGTGATCTTAAGTATCATACCAACACCAACCTCAGCTGGCATTATGAAAGGGGGCCATTACCTTCTGAAGCTTTTAACAGTTTAATATTGTTTCAAGAGGACTCATTAATCTTCAATGTGCTTGACCCTGAATGAGCGGAAGAATCACTAGTGAGGACAGGAGGTTTCACACTGTGAACAAGAGCCAACAGACCTTCTACTGTTGGGAGATGCTGCACCTGCCCCAGTTCTAGTCCTGGAAATGGGTTAACGTTCTAATGAACTACCCCTTAGTAACAATGCCACTAACACCAGATTACTTCCATATAGTTACCACAAGTACTAGGTCACATTCATTAGGGCTTATAAAATGGGAGATACAGCAAAGATTACAGTAACGGCAGACATGTCACCAGAGATGTCGCCCATACTGGATCGACGTGTATGGCAGCGTGTTCCAGTTCCCACCAATATTCAGCTACTTCGCACAGCCAATGAAGAGGAACATTTCACAGGCCACAATCAACAGATCAACTCTATGTGAAGGAGATGTGTCGCGCGCTGCATGAGGGAAATGGTGGTCACACCAGATACTGACTGGTTTTCTGATCCACGCCCCTACCTTTTTATTAAGGTATCTGTGACCACTCATGTGAAATCCATAGAGTAGGGTCTAATTAATTTATACTACCGGTCAAAAGTTTTAGAACATCTACTCATTCAAGGGTTTTTCTTTATTTTTACTATTTTCTACATTGTAGAATAATAGTGAAGATGTCAAAACTATGAAATAACACATATGGAATCATGTAGTAACAAAAAAAGTGTTAAACAAATGAAAATATATTTGAGATTCTTCAAATAGCCACCCTTTGCCTTGATGACAGCTTTGCACACTCTTAGCATTCTCTCAACCAGCTTTGTGAGGTAGTCACCTGGAACGTCCACTTCCGGCGCCGACCGAGATGGCCGCCTCGCTTCGCGTTCCTAGGAAAATATGCAGTATTTTGTTTTTTTATGTGTTATTCCTTACATTGGTACCCCAGGTAATCTTAGGTTTCATTACATACAGTCGGGAGGAACTACTGAATATAAGAGCAACGTCAACTCACCATCGTTACAACCAGGAATATGACTCTCCCGAAGCGGGTCCTGTGTTTTGCCTTCCACCCAATACAATGGATCTAAACCCAGCCGGCGACACTAAACAACGACGCCGTAAAAGGGGCAAATGAAGCGGTCTCCTGGTCAGGCTTCGCAGACGGGCACATCGCGCTCCACTCCCTAGCATACTACTCGCCAATGTCCAGTCTCTTGACAATAAGGTTGATGAAATCCGAGCAAGGGTAGCTTTCCAGAGAGATATCAGAGACTGCAACGTTCTTTGCTTCACGGAAACATGGCTTACTCGAGAGACGCTAACGGAGTCGGTGCAGCCAGCTGGTTTCTTTACGCATCGCGCCAACAGAAACAAACATCTTTCTGGTAAGAAGAGGGGCGGGGGTGTATGCCTTATGATTAACGAGACGTGGTGTGATCATAACAACATACAGGAACTCAAGTCATTCTGTTCACCTGATCTAGAATTCCTCACAATCAAATGTCGACCGCATTATCTACCAAGGGAATTCTCTTCGATTATAATCACAGCCGTATATATCCCCCACCAAGCAGACACATCGATGGCCCTGAATGAACTTTATCTGACTCTTTGGAAACTGGAAACCACACACCCTGAGGCTGCATTCATCGTAGCTAGGGATTTTAACAAGGCTAATCTGAAAACAAAACTCCCTAAATTCTATCAGCATATCGATTGTGCTACCAGGGCTGGTAAAACCTTGGATCATTGTTATACTAACTTCCGCGACGCATATAAGGCCCTCCCCCGCCCTCCTTTCGGAAAAGCTGACCACGACTCCATTTTGTTGCTTCCAGCCTACAAACAGAAACTAAAACAGCAAGCTCCCGCGCTCAGGTCTGTTCAACGCTGGTCCGACCAATCTGATTCCACGCTTCAAGACTGCTTCGATCACATGGATTGGGATATGTTCCGCATTGCGTCCAAAAACAACATTGACGAATACGCTGATTCGGTGAGCGAGTTCATTAGAAAGTGCATTGACGATGTCGTACCCACAGCAACGATTAAAACATTCCCAAACCAGAAACCGTGGATTGATGGCAGCATTCGCGTGAAACTGAAAGCGCGAACCACTGCTTTTAACCAGGGCAAGGTGACCGGAAACATGACCGAATACAAACAGTGTAGCTATTCCCTCCGCAAGGCAATCAAACAAGCTAAGTCCCAGTATAGAGACAAGTAGAGTCGCAATTCAACAGCTCAGACACAAGAGGTATGTGGCAGGGTCTACAGTCAATCACGGATTACAAAAAGAAAACCAGCCCCGTCGCGGACCAGGATGTCTTGCTCCCAGACAGACTAAATAACTTTTTTGCTCGCTTTGAGGACAATACAGTGCGACTGACACGGCCCACTACCAAAACCTGCGGGCTCTCCTTCACTGCAGCCGAGGTGAGTAAAACATTTAAACGTGTTAACCCTCGCAAGGCTGCAGGCCCAGACGGCATTCCCAGCCGCGTCCTCAGAGCATGCGCAGACCAGCTGGCTGATGTGTTTACGGACATATTCAATCAATCCTTATCCCAGTCTGCTGTTCCCACATGCTTCAAGAGGGCCACCATTGTTCCTGTTCCCAAGAAAGCTAAGGTAACTGAGCTAAACGACTACCGCCCCGTAGCACTCACTTCCGTCATCATGAAGTGCTTTGAGAGACTAGTCAAGGACCATATCACCTCCACCCTACCTGACACCCTAGACCCACTCCAATTTGCTTACCGACCCAATAGGTCCACAGACGACGCGATCGCAACCACACTGCACACTGCCCTAACCCATCTGGACAAGAGGAATACCTATGTGAGAATGCTGTTCATCGACTACAGCTCAGCATTTAACACCATAGTACCCTCCAAACTCGTCATCAAGCTCGAGACCCTGGGTCTCGACCCCACCCTGTGCAACTGGGTCCTGGACTTCCTGACGGGCCGCCCCCAGGTGGTGAGGGTAGGTAACAACATCTCCACCCCGCTGATCCTCAACACTGGGGCCCTACAAGGGTGCGTTCTGAGCCCTCTCCTGTACTCCTCCAACTCAATCATCAAGTTTGCGGACGACACTACAGTGGTAGGCTTGATTACCAAGAACGACGAGACGGCCTACAGGGAGGAGGTGAGGGCCCTCGGAGTGTGGTGTCAGGAAAATAACCTCACACTCAACGTCAACAAAACAAAGGAGATGATTGTGGACTTCAGGAAACAGCAGAGGGAGCACCCCCCTATCCACATCGACGGGACAGTAGTGGAGAAGGTGGAAAGTTTTAAGTTCCTCGGTGTACACATCACGGACAAACTGAATTGGTCCACCCACACAGACAGCGTTGTGAAGAAGGCGCAGCAGCGCCTCATCAACCTCAGGAGGCTGAAGAAATTCGGCTTGTCACCAAAAGCACTCACAAACTTCTACAGATGCACAATTGAGAGCATCCTGTCGGGCTGTATCACCGCCTAGTACGGCAACTGCTCCGCCCACAACCGTAAGGCTCTCCAGAGGGTAGTGAGGTCTGCACAACGCATCACCGGGGGAAAACTACCTGCCCTCCAGGACACCTACACCACCCGATGTCACAGGAAGGCAATAAAGATCATCAAGGACAACAACCACCCGAGCCACTGCCTGTTCACCCCGCTATCATCCAGAAGGCGAGGTCAGTACAGGTGCATCAAAGGGGGGACCGAGAGACTGAAAAACAGCTTCTATCTCAAGGCCATCGGACTGTTAAACAGCCACCACTAACATTTAGTGGCCGCTGCCAACATACTGACTCAACTCCAGCCACTTTAATAATGGGAATTGATGGAAATTATGTAAAAATGTATCACTAGCCACTTTAAACAATGCCACTTAATATAATGTTTACATATCCTACATTACTCATCTCATATGTATATGTATATACTGTACTCTATATCATCTACTGCATCTTGCCATCTTTATGTAATACATGTATCACTAGCCACTTTAAACTATGCCACTTTATGTTTACATACCCTACATTACTCATCTCATATGTATAGACTGTACACTATACCGTCTACTGCATCTTGCCTATGCCGTTCTGTACCATCTGTACCATCATTCATATATCTTTATGTACATATTCTTTATCCCGTTACACTTGTGTGTATAAGGTAGTAGTTGTGGAATTGTTAGGTTAGATTACTTGTTGGTTATTACTGCATTGTCGGAACTAGAAGCACAAGCATTTCGCTACACTCGCATTAACATCTGCTAACCATGTGTATGTGACAAATAAAATTTGATTTGATTTGAATGTATTTCAATTAACAGGTGTCTCTTCTTAAAAGTTAATTTGTGGAATTTCTTTGCTTCTTAATGCATTTGAGACAATCAGTTGTGTTGTGACAAGGTAGAGGAGTATACAGAATATAGCCCTATTTGGTAATAGACCAAGTACAAATTATGGCAAAAATACCTCAAATAAGCAAAGAGAAACGACAGTCCATCATTCATTTAAGACATGAAGTCAGTGGTCAGTCAATACGGAAAATTTAAAAGTTTGAAAATTTGAAAGATTCTTCAAGTACACTCGCAAAAACTATCAAGCGCTATGATGAAACTAGCTCTCATGAGGACCGCCACATGAATGGAAGGCCCAGAGTTATCTCTGCTGCAGAGGATAAGTTTGTTAGAGTTACCAGCTTCAGAAATTGCAGTTCAAGTACCAGACACATTTGAACATCAACTGTTCAGAGGAGACTGTGTGAATCAGGCCTTCATGGTCGAATTTCTGCAAAGAAAACATTACTAAAGGACACCAATAAGAAGAAGAGACTTGCTGGGGCCAAGAAACACGAGCAATGGACATTAGACCGGTGGAAATGTGTCCTTTGATCTGGAGTCCAAATTGGAGATTCTTGGTTCCAACCGCAATGTGTTTTTGTAAGACGCATTGTGGGTGAACGGTTTATCTCTGCATGTGTATTTCCCACCATAAAGCATGGAGGAGGAGGTGTTATTGTGTGGGGGTGCTTTGCTGGTGACACTGTCTGGGATGTATTTAGAATTCAAGGCACACTTAACCAGCATGGCTACCACAGCCTTCTGCAGCGATACGCCATCTGGTTTGGGCTTAGTGGGACTATCATTTGTTTTTCAACAGGACAATGACTCAACACACCTCCAAGCTGTGTAAGGGCTATTTTACCAAGAAGGAGAGCGGATGGAGTGCTGCATCAAATGACCTGGCCTCCACAATCCCCAGACCTCAACCCAATTGAGATGGTTTGGGATGAGTCGGACAAAAGAGTGAAGGAAAAACAGTCCGTGCTCAGCATATGTGGGAACTCCTTCAAGACTGGAAAGTATTCCAGGTGAAGCTGGTTGAGAGAATACCAAGAGTGTGCAAAGCTGTAATCAATGCAAAGGGTGGCTATTTGAAGAATCTCAAATCTCAAATATATTTTAATTTGTTTAACACTTTTTTGGTTACTACATGATTCCATATGTGTTCTTTCATAGTTTTGATGTCTTCACTAGTATTCTACAATGTAGAAAATAGTAAAAATAAGGAAAAACCCTTGAATGAATAGGTGTTCTAAAACTTTTGATGGGTAGTGTATGTGTATGTTGTTTTAATATTCTGTTTTTATTGTTGTGTGTACAGGGCTCTCTTGTAAAATATATTTTTAATCTTAATGTGACTCCCTATTTAAATAAAGGATAAATAAATAAAGATTATATTCCAGGGCGTGTGTGTGTGGCAATGTGTGCATGTGTGTGCATTTGTGTGTGTGTGGCCCTAATCCATGACCCCTCCCTCTTCTCCTAAGGACAAGGAAATACCTCAGGTAGGCCACTACTAGGCAGTTCTCATACTATGTTAATTGTCTGTTTACAGCTAACGGTGCTAACAGAATGTTAGTGCTTTCCACCTGTACATTATTCATGCTCTGAGATAAGCCTGGGCCCTTGTTTCAGCACCTGCTTGTTTTGTTTAGCTTCCCCTTGTACCAACATCATCCATTCTTAATCAGAACCCTTCATTCAACAACCCCATTTGGCAGCTTGCTTCTCGACAGCAGGGGTGAGGAGTTGAAACGCATTCAGGTGAGTCCCTGTCATCTTCCGACTCTATTTACTGAAACAGAACACTCTGATTAATTGAGATAATCTGATAATGGCATTTAATGAATAAATTAAGTGTTCATTGGTACCTGAGGGACCAACCATCTCCAGGAGGTAAAGAGGTTGAAATAAGTAAAAAAATAACGGTTTACGAGTCCTACTTTATTTGCTCTCTAAACAACTTTTTATGTAGGACAGTCATGTAATTCATTCACTTGGTCATTACCCACATAGAAAATACTACAGTTTACTATAGAATACTATTGTACTACTTACTATAGAATTATATAGTATATTGTCGTAAACTGTAGAATCCCTTGATCATGTGTAGTACTTACAGTACTATAGAATGTTGTAGCATACTGTAGAATACTACACTACATACTGTAGTATCCCTTGGCAGTGTAGCGCTTACTATAGAATTGTGTAGTACTGTAGAATACTATACTATACACTGTATTGATATGATAATATTTAGTTTGTGTATGACCCACCAATTCCCCTCCCCCATATCCCAATTTGTGCCACCCATGACTGAAAAACATGCATGCTAAGTATAGACCATATATTGTGGTCCCTACAGGTTACAGAAAAGAGCAGAGTCTCTGAACCTAACCATTCAGGCCTGCCAGCCTGCCTGCCTACAGGTTCCTCAAGGAGAAAGCCTACAAAATATAAGTATCTAAAAAATATAATTTAAAAGATAATAAAATAAAAACACTGCAGTAAATACTACAGTATGCTAGAGTAATGTCTGCAAAAACACTATAGTAAATACTACAGTCATGTCCGCAAAAACACTGCAGTAAATACTACAGTATTCACTATAGTGTCTTGCGTAAAAGTAAAAACCCTACAGTGAATACTATAGTATATCAATATAAACTCTAAATATAAATGCAAACAAAGAAACGTCCCTTTTTCAGGACCATGTCTTTCAAAGATAATTCTTAAAGATCCAAATAACTTCAACACGGTTTCCCATGCTTGTTCAATGAACCATAAACAATTAATGAACATGCACCCGTGGAACGGTCGTTAAGACACTAACAGCTTACAGACGGTAGGCAATTAAGGTCATAGTTATGAAAACTTAGGACACTAAAGAGGCCTTTCTACTGACTCTGAAAAGCACCAAAAGAAAGATGCCCAGGGTCCCTGCTCATCTGCATGAATGTGCCTTAGGCATGCTGCAAGGAGGCATGAGGACTGCAGATGTGGCCAGGGCAATAAATTGCTATGTCCATACTGTGAAATGCCTAAGGCAGCGCTACAGGGAGACGAGACGGACAGCTGATCGTCCTCGCAGTGGCAGACCAGTTTAGTAATACTACTGTATACTATCAGGAATTCTTGAAAATCGGGCAATCCTTGTCTGGCAAGGAAACTTAATCTTTATAATAAAAACAAATACTGTATGTGTTCTTTCATTATTTGAGCTTAAAAATGACTAATGAAAAATATCTATATTATTTACATTTTCTAAATAGTTGTTATGTTATTCATTTCCATGTCTGCTGTGTGTGAGGAAATGCCCTTGTCTAGAGCAAAGGATTACAATTTCACACTCTCCATAAAAGTGTTTACAATTCTAAAAACTGGATAAAATGAATATTAACTGACTTTAAGTCATATTTCTCTCAAAACTGTAATTCCTAAAAAATGTGTCCTGAGTTTTAGTCAACTCCGTCAGATTTGTCAAAAATGTATCAGAAATGATCTCCTGATTCGATGGAGTGCAACAAGACAATTCATGTTCCTGAAGGTCCTCTACTTTTGATAGATTTAAACAAACATTATTGATATCACCATGGCCACAACCATAACCTGTCAACTCCATCTCCGTTATAGACTAAGACAGAATATGACTTTTTGCTATTTTGTATACCACTTAAAAATAAAAAAATATGCACCTTGTCAACTCCGTAAAACGTGACCTCTGTCACATTTTTGTCTAAGGTCAACTCCATCGGGGTGCTGAAAGATCTTTTGGAATGGTTATGTTTTTGTTTTGTTTTTCCAAATTTTCCAAATGTTTGTATTGAACTCGCCATATTTTCAAGCATTGTGGTGGCTACATCATGTTATGGCTATCCTTGTAATCGTTAAGAACTGGGGAGTTTTTCAGGATAAAAAAGAAACGTAATGGAGCTAAGCTCAGGCAAAATCCTAGAGGAAAACCTGGTTCAGTTTGCTTTCCACCAGACTCTGGGAGATGAATTCACTTTTCAGCAGGACTGTCACGACTTCCGCCGAAGTCGGTTCCTCTCCTTGTTCGGGCGGCGTTCGGCGGTCGACGTCACCGGTCTTCTAGCCATCGCCGATCCACCTTTCATTTTCCATTTGTTTTGTCTTGTTTTCCCACACACCTGGTTTACATTTCCCTCATTACTTGTCGAGTATTTAACCCTCTGTTCCCCCCATGTCTGTGTGTGAAATTGTTTATTGTCAAGGTTGGCACGCTTCCGGCTGGTTTGCGCCGGGTTTTGTTTTATTACTCGTGCTTTGTGGCACTTTGTACTTGTGTTTTTGTACGTTGTGCTGCCTCACTTGTTCATTGGACATTTGTTTTGTGACGCGGTTGCGTTCTGTGCAAATGATTGCCTTAGTAAAGTGCTTTGTCCACTCATCTCTGCTCTCCTGCGCCTGACTTCTATGCACCAGCTACACTCACCCCCTGACAAGGACAATAACCTAAAACACAAGGCCAAATCTACACTGGAGTTTCTTACCAAGAATGTTCCTGAGTAACCGAGATACAGTTTTGCCTTAAATCTGTTTGAAAATATATGGCAAGTCCTGAAAATGTTTGTCTAGCAATGATCAACAACCAATCTGGCAGAGCTTGAAGAATTTAGAAAATAATAATGGGCAAATGTTGCACAATACAGGTGTGGAAAGGTGATTCTAACATGTATTGACTCAGCGGGTTGAATACTTAACAATTCTTTTTTTAATTTAACCTTTATTTATCTAGGCAAGTCAGTTAAGAACAAATTCTTATTTACAATGATAGCCTAGGAACAGTGGGTTAACTGCCTTGTTCAGGTGCAGAAAAACAGATTTTTACCTTGTCAGCTCGGGGATTCGATCTAGCAAACTTTCGGTTACTGGCCCAACGCTCTAACCACTAGACAACCTTCCGCCCCAAGATATATTAGTGTTTTATATATTTTTTACAAATGTTTTTCTTCCACGTTGACAGCGTATTTTGTGGATATCAATGACAAAAAATTACAATTAAATCCATTTAAAACACACTTTGCAACACAACAAAATGTGGACAAAGTCAAGGGGTGTGATTACTTTCTGAAGGCACTGTAAGTGCGTGTTTAGAAGTTTTTTTGCCCTCCCACGTTACTTTTTACACAGAAGATCTCTGCTAAACATAGAATCACAAGGTTACTCCATCTCTCTGACAAAGTTGACTACAAATTCAAAGTTGCCAATTGAAACAAACAAGCAACGTATAAAAATATGCTTCAAATGAAAACAGATGACTGTATTAAAATAGAAACAGTAGGGTAGGCTATTGGCCTATTTTAATCATTGTTCATGTTAATAAATCAATTGAGTTCTATTTTGCTACTTGTAGGTTACTGTCTGTGATTTGTTTCAGTATATTTGTAGCCTAAGCTGTGCGCAATGATGTGCCAAATGAATCTGTGATTGAGTGCATTATTATAGGGTAAGCATTTGAATAAACCTCTGCAATATTTGCAGCCATTAGGTGATAATATCTCTTTAGGAGCTGATCCGTCATCAGTATTGTGGAATAATTATGTTATTATTTTCATGGAGAAAGCTGATCAGAAATCAGTGCTGCCTTTCTTTCGATCCTATTAGTATCGACACATGCTCAAAGGACACACTTGCAAACTATTCAGAAATCGCTCCGCCATGTTCTGGTTTCTAAAACTAAAATAGTTTGCCTAAATTCAGTTTATGTGACAAAACAAGCAAGTATAGTGTAGAGAATCATCTATCAATATTTTCCATAACAAAAAATATTATATTTTCAGCTGTACAAATCCCAAAGACAAAACTGAAAAATGGGAAGCATAGAAATAGAGCACATAGAACATATCTACCGCTTCTTATACTTGCTTTCAATGAGAATGGCAGATCTAGACCTGACATTTCTATGTGAATTTTGTCAGGTCGCCCAAAAAGTTACATATTGCAGCTTTAATACAATTATTTTATCCATAGGAGTGGGAAAACAGCTGCTCGTGCATTGATAAGCACACCAAAGACGCCATTAACGATAAGTAATATAATTTAAAAAAGCACTTCTAAAAGCCTATTTCACACCATAGCCTGTTGAATTTCCAAGATAACTTTCTTTCATTTTGATTTCTGCATAAATGAAAATGTGGCACTGACTTGCCCATGGATTGATGCTTCAGCATTGTCTCAATAAAGAGTTTGGCGTTCGACTAGCCACTCTCGACAAGCGCAGTTATAAACCTGCTAGATTTAGCGGCAGGCGGACGAGCAATATCCATCGTCGTAACACGGATGAAACCCAAGCTGAAATGTGACGCTAACTGAAGCTGGCTAACTTTAGAAAAGCCTGAGTAGATTTAGCTTGCATCGTAGTCAACCCCTCAGGGACAGGATGATCCGGCAATCAATGCTGAATCAAGCTAAACAGACATCATCGGGAGCCAATTTACTTAATTGAAAAGCCATCTTGAGTGCGGACTGCCGTGCGCTATAAAAAGCTGCAGACCATATTGAGCCTGATTGAAGTGCACTCGCACAGATGTGCGGTGGGATGGGAGGGAAAGAGACTAGTGGAGTGGAGGACTAGCTGGTGGCCAGGCTAGTAGTTGCTATTGGCCGAAACACATTTTTATTGGACCATTAAAGCCCAGTGCCAAACCCAATTTAAGCCTTTTATTTCCACGCCACCGCTAGCTGCTAACTGCCCTGTAGCTTCGGGGCTCTGCAGTGCAGCTTGATAAAAAAAATGAAGAAAAGACAAGGGCAAATCAGACCAAACACCTTATTCAATCTCCGCAATTCTGGTATCGTTAACATTTACATTAACAGACTCTTTAATGTCAACAGAGACAACAGGCATTGATCAAAGGAGTATTTGAATGAAATCTGAGCCTGGAGAAAACGGACAACAAGGGAGTCAAAACAAGCCTGGTTAAACCAGACTGAATGCTGCACTTAGTTAAACCAGACTGAATGCTGCACTTAGTTAAACCAGACTGAATGCTGCACTTAGTTAAACCAGACTGAATGCTGCACTTAGTTAAACCAGACTGAATGCTGCACTTAGTTAAACCAGACTGAATGCTGCACTTAGTTAAACCAGACTGAATGCTGCACTTAGTTAAACCAGACTGAATGCTACACGTAGTTAAACCAGACTGAATGCTACACGTAGTTAAACCAGACTGAATGCTGCACTTAGTTAAACCAGACTGAATGCTGCACTTAGTTAAACCAGACTGAATGCTGCACTTAGTTAAACCAGACTGAATGCTGCACTTAGTTAAACCAGACTGAATGCTGCACTTAGTTAAACCAGACTGAATGCTGCACTTAGTTAAACCAGACTGAATGCTGCACTTAGCCGCTCACCTGTCTTTCACTTGAGCATAGCTTTCAGTCTGGTTTAACCGTCTGAAACTAAATATTGAGAAAGCTTGTAAGAGAGAAAAAGAGGGGGGATGTGGAAGGTATGAATGAAAACTGAATGACAGGGGAAGTCCCCATCACCTTAACATGTAATATATTAAAGTTGAGCCCCAGACAGGATAACTCCATCTAAATTCATTTGAGACGGTCAGTCCCTATTCTGCTCACAATCTTGCAGCATGTAATGTGACTTGACAGGATATTTCAAGGGAATGAAAGAATAAGGGTATCAGTGTCACCAAATGGATATGAACATGTCCATATATTGTGTGCCATATTGGGCACTTATACAGTCAAATCTTTCTTGATATAATAATGAAGGGCCACATTACAGGTATTTCTACTAATTATAAAACTGGTTGTTTGGATCTTTGATGCTGATTGGACGAGCATGGTTCCTCGCCTTGCTATATTCAATAATGTCTTCCTGCAGACTGCGGTTACGACATTGACATGGAACCCAAACCGGCTGTGCGCGTGCGCCATCATGCATACATTTATTTTGTCCACCCACAACAAATGCGATCACGACACACAGGTTAAAATATCAAAACAAACTCTGAACCAATTAAATTAATGTGGGGACATGTCGAAAGCATTAAACATTTATGGCAATTTAGCTAGCTAGCTTGCACTTGCTAGCTAATTTGTCATACTTAGCTAGCTTGCTGTTGCTAGGTAATTTGTCCTGGGATATAAACATTGAGTTGTTATTTTACCTGAAATGCACAAGGTCCTCTACTCTGACAATTAATCCACACATAAAACGGTCAACCGAATCCTATTCTAGTCATCTCTCCTCCTTCCAGGCTTTTTCTTCTTTGAACTTATATGGTGATTGGCATCTAAACTTTCATAGTATTACCACGACGACCGACAACACAGTTCGTCTTTCAATCACCCACGTGGGTATAACCAATGAGGAGATGGCACGTGGGTATCTGATTCATTAAACCAATGAGGAGATGGGAGAGGCAGGACTTGTACTGCGACCTGCGTCACAAATAGAACTGACTTCTATTTTAGCCCTTGGAAACGCAGACGCTCGTTGACGCACGCGAGCAGTGTGGGTGCAATAATTGAATAATATAGATTTCTAAATTTATTTTGCAACACTCGCGGACGCGACACGAGTGGTGTAGTCAGGGTGTGAGGCTGCTAGCGCCATCTCTGGACCACACTCCAGCACAGTAGTTGGCGGAAATGCACCAACATTGGATGCCAACCGCGAGAAAAAACCCACCGAAGAAGAAGGAGGCTGATAGCTAGATAGGAAACACCAGTACATAGTGTAGTCCATCCTCGCTAGCCGAGAACTGCTTTCCCGCAGTTCTGTTAACCGTACGGCGAGGGAAGTAACTAGCTAGTGTAGCCAACCCAAGTCTTGCGTGATTACCCTTGCCGTAACGTTAAAAAACAGCAGTCTCGATCTCTGTACCATACTGTACATAGAGAGTGAACTGTGCCAGGCAAAAAAAATTCTGAGCCAGGCGAAATGAAACATCAATGTCATTATCATGGATATATCCAAGTAAATGTCAATAGAAAAAAATCTAAAACAAACAAAAATGCAACTAATGTACTGTCATTCCAAGTGCAATCTTTGACGTTACTGAGTTAGCTGAAGCTAGCTAGCATGTGACAAGAACGTTATCCAGCCTGCATAGCAACCATTTTGTTTAGAACGGACGACCAGTTCTTTTGCGAAGCAACTATGCCAAAATATTTAACGACCGGGTCGCTTCTGTAGCAACATGACCAAAAACGAACCACCAGATTTTTGGCCGGACTATATCTTCTGGTGGAAGAATGAAATGTTATGAATTTACTTATCAAAATAACATTTTAATGAAAATATGTAATTCATTGCTATCGGTAGATTAAGGCCTCATTTATTTATTTCCATTGACTCATTTCAGTATATGAACTGTAACTCAGTAAATCTTTGAAATTGTTGCATTATTGTGTTTATATCTTTGTTCAGTATTCATTGTCCCCATCATGGCAGCTCTCTCTAACTCACCTTGGATAATCACCCAGATCACGTCAAGTGTCCTCTAACACTGCTGGAAGTACAATCACAGAGAACACTGTGTTATTTAGCAAAGCACTCACCTGCCTTTTCATCTCTCTCTCTCTCCGCTCTTTCTCTGTCCTCTCCCTCTCCTGCTCTCTCCCTCTCTCTCTTTCACACTCTCTTTTCACCCGTTTCTCCCTCTCTCACTACCTACCTCTCCTTCAATCTGCCAGGCAGCCAGAGCCCAATTGCCTTGAAACAATATACCAATCATCAGACAAGGACTGTGCCTCACGCCGGCTCTAATCCTGTGGGATTTACCCACCAGCGCTGTCAGCTCAATGCCGGGAAACAGCCGTTCGGAGACCACTCCAGCCGCCAGGAGCAAACAGCTTTAATGATCACCCAGGCACTATCACCACTGAAGCAGAGCCAGAGCCAGGGACACTCAGTCAGTTGGTGGGAAGAAAGCCTTATATATCACAGCAAGTGATATGATTTAGGAAATACTGTACCAGACAAAGGCAGAGCTAGCTTTGTCACATTTTCTAAACTTATTTTCTGTTGTTTGCTTCTTTCTTTAACGGCATCTCTCTCTCTCCTATTCTTTCTCTGCTCTCTGACTTCAATTACCTGCTAGAAAATCTGATATTGACAGAACGACACATGAAAAGTAAGGGAATGGTATGGTATGTGTTTAAATTATTCAACTGTTTCGCATTCTTTCAATTCTACTACTGGGAAAACTGAAAAGGTTTTGTGATACCTAAGAGTGGTGTGTTGAAAATGCAGAAATAGCACTGCATGTCTAAGGATTTCTGATGCTGGAAGTACACTACATTGCCAAAGGTATGTGGACACCCCTTCAAATGAGTGGATTTGTCTATTTCAGCCACCCCCATTGCTGACAGGTGTATAAAATCTCCATAGACAAACATTGGCAGTAGAAAGGCCCGTACTGAAGAGCTCAGTGACATTCAAGCTGGCACCGTCATAGGATGCCATCTTTACAACAAGTCAGCTCATCAAATGTCTGCCATGCTAGAGCTGCCTCGACTGTGAATTATGTTATTGTGAAGTGGAAACGTCTAGGAGCAACAACGGCTCAGCTGCAAAGTGGTAACACACAAGCTCACAGAACGGGACCGCCGAGAGCTGAAACATGTAGTGCGTGCAAATCGTCTGTCCTAGGTTGCAACACTCACTACCGAGTTCCAAACTGCCTCTGGAAGCAACGTCAGCACAATAACTGTTCGTCAGGAGCTTCATGAAATGGATTTAAATGGCCGAGCAGCCATACACAAGCCTAAGATCAACACACGCAATGTCAAGCATCAGCTGGAGTGGTGTAAAGCTCGTCGCCATTGGACTCTGGAGCAGTGGAAACGCGTTCTCTGGACTGATGAATCATACTTCACCATCTGGCAGTCCGAATGACAAATCTGGGTTTGTCGGATGCCAAGAAAACGCTAACTGCCTTAACGCATAGTGCAAACTGTAAAGTTTGGTGGATGAGGCATAATGGTCTGGTGCTGTTTCATGGTTCGGGCTCAGCCCTTTAGTTCCAGGGAAGATAAATCTTAACGCTACAGTATGCAATGACATTCCAGAGACGATTCTATGCTTTCAATTTTGTGGCAACAGTTTGGGGAAAGCCCTTTCCTGTTTCAGCATGACAATGCCCCTGTACACAAAGTGAGGTCCATACAGAAATGATTTGTCAAAATCAGTGTGGAACAACTTGACTGGCCTGTACAGAGTCCTGACCTCAACCCCATCGAACACCTTTTTGATGAATTGGAAAGCAGACTGCGATCCAGGCCTATTCGCCCAAAATCAGTGCTCAACCTCACTAGTGCTCTTGTGGCTGAATGGAAGCAAGTCCCCGCAGCAATGTTCCAACATCTAGTGGAAAGCCTTCCCAGAAGAGTAGCAGCAAATAGCAGCAAAGGGAGCACCAACTCCATATTAATGCCCATGATTTTGGAATGAGATGTTCGACGACACGTACTTTTGGCCATGTAATAATGTATGTCCAGGTGCTATTATTACCTCCCCATGCAGGTTTGGATTTGGATCAGGCAGGCGGTTGGTGTCTGTCTGGTCTGGTCTGGTCTGGTCTGGTCGGTCGGTCGGTTGGTTGTCTTCAGAGAAACATAGGAGCTAGACTGGATTACTGCCAAAGAAAAGGTTGCACACTTCAGTGAGAGATGGATGAGCTCTCAGAACAAGCTTATACGGAGGAGCAGGAATAATTTCATTACAGATACAGTACTTCTCCTCTTTTCACCAAACACTTCCTTAGAAAGAGTAATGGCTGGTTTTGGGAAGAGGGTGCTACATGTGGAATCATCATTGCCAATCACTTGGTGTCAAGTATGATTGTCTTCTTGGTGGGTCCTAATTGTGGATCTTCAGATGGCTGAAGAGACCGTTCCGCGAACCACATATTTTTGTGCGCTGTGGGCAGCGGTGAGTGGTGGTGGTGGGTAAGCCTTCTAGATGGAAAGTCTCTCCTTTTGAAGTTGCTGCTTGTCCTCTGTGGCACGGCAGAGATCCTCTTCGTACCGTGTTACTTTCTCATGGACAGTTTTCCTCTATGTTGACCTATCTTTTGCAGTGTCTTCCCAGCTGGAGATATTTAAGTGGCACTTTTTGAGGTTATTCTTTAGCTTGTCCTTTAACGGCTTCTTTTGTCTTCCAGGGGCCCGGTGTTCTGCATTTAGTTGTGAACACAGGACCTGTTTTGGGAGGCAAGAGTTAGGCATCCTGACAACATGGCCAGTCCATCAGAGCTGGTGTTGGTGGTGGGGAGGCTGCTGATGTTTGCCTCCTCAAGGACACTGTTGTTGGTGCACCTGTCTTCCCAGCTGAGGATCATCATGTTGCAGAGGCATCTTTGATAGTGCGACTCCCAGGCTTTAAGGTGCCTGCTGTATGTGGTCCATGTTTCTAACCCATACAGAAGGGTGGGGAGATTTTAGTCATGGCCTGGATGTCACAATCCTCGTAGACTCTTTTCCTCAATCTTAAGGAGGCTCCACTGGCACAGATTAGGCAGTGGTGCATTTCCGTGTCAATGTTGGCTTTGGAGGAGAGAAGGCTGCCAAGGTAGGGAAAGTGGTCCACATTTTCAAGAGTGGTATTGTCAACATGTTTAGCTGGGGCTGGTGAATTTTTGTCAGGGTGTGGTTGGTGGAGGATTTTGGTATGTTTTAGGTTTAGGGCCAGACCCAGAAGCTTGCATGCCTTTGCAAAAGCTTCCAGGATGCACTTAATGTCCTCTTCTTAAATGGGCAGTGATGGAATTATCATCTGCATACTGGAGCCTTGGCCCTGGAGCCTTGGCCTTGAATCTGGTGAGGTTGAAGAGTTTGCCGTCTGTTCTGTACAGAATTCTGGATCCCTGCAGCAGATTTTGGCCTGTGAGGTGGTGGACTGCAGCGATGAAAAATAGAAAACAGGGGGGGTGCAATAGTGCAGCCCTGTTTAATTCCAGTGTCAACCTTGAAGGATTCCGTTTCAGCTCCACTGTTACTGAGTACTAAAGCTGACATGTTGTCACGCAGCAGTATTTTGGCAACTGATTCTTGACAGAATCAGCCAGAGAGCATGGCGGTTCACAGAGTCAGAAGGCAGGATTTATAAAGGCCATGTAACAGTGGTTGCTTTTGCTACCTGGAATCCCATTGAATTGATTTATCATTCTTCAGCAGCTTTTGACCATCTTTGGAGCGAAAGGGGTTTAGACCGAGGTAACTGAGTCCATACAACGCCTTGGTGGCATCGAAAAAGCCTCTGGAATCTCCGGAGTCCATACAAAAACACCTCACCTGCTTAATAACTAAGGATCTGCTTGATGTGGACATATTTTGGGCAGAGATATGGCTCTTGCTTCTCTACCCTCTCTCTGGTATGGTTCAGTTCAGTCTACAAATGGGTTCCCAGCAAACAGGGGACGTCTTAATGACATTATGTGAGGTTCCCATAAGGTCGAGATGTTATCCTATTCTAGGAACATTAAAACATGACGTTAACCTCAGGACCATAAGAAGACGTTCATTACAGGTCCCTGTTTGGCCGTAGTATAACGTTAAAATAATGTATTTTGATGTCTATTAGGAAACGTTATGAAAAAGTGTATATTTGGTTCTGATAGAACGTTATCCATGGGATATTCAATGACCACAAGGGGATGTTTCATGATGGTCAAGGAGACGTCGCGTGATGGTCCAAAGAGAACGTTCTTTGGGAGACCTTTGTCTAGTTCCCTGTAAGTTACCAGGACGTTACTGAGGACTATGTCAGGGCCTTTGTAAGTCATTAGGACATGGGCGATGGTCCCAAGGGAACATCCCTGCAAACAGAAATTAGTCGTTAGGATGTCACCGGAACGTCACAAAATGGTCGCCTAAAGTGGTAAGGACGTTGTGTCATGGTCCCCTGGAGGATTTGTTTAGTTCCCAGTTTATCCTGGGAACCTCCCTGAGGACACTTTTAGGAAGTTCCTGGGAAGTTGTCTCATGGTTCCCTGGAGGTTTTGTCTAGTTCCCGGTTTATCCTGTGAACCTCCCTGAGGACACTTTTAGGAAGTTCCTGGGAAGTTGTCTCATGGTTCCCTGGAGGTTTTGTCTAGTTCCCGGTTTGTCCCGGGAAGATCCCCAAAGATCTTTTCAGGACATTCTTGGGACGTTGTGTCAAGGTCCCCGGAGGTTTTTGTCACTTGATGGTCCCAGGTGTGCCAAACTATTTTAAGTAATGTAATTAAGTGGTATAGGTTTTAAGGTACATGGTACGCCGTTTAGCTAAAATAGTGTCAAATCTTAAATCAATGACAATATGATTACATATGACATGATCACTTAGTACTGACTTTTCAATACGACCCAAACTGGGATTTGAACTCACAACATCTGGATTTGGGGTACGCTGATCTTTCTGCTGTGCCACAAAGTCTGTAGCATTTAAGAAGTCACCTACACATTCATACGTATAATACATCTCTGCACTTATCAAAGTGCCATCTGCACTGAAATGACAACGTTCTTTTGTGACCATTGGGTGTCGAACATCAGGTGACGTCCCCGGTACAAACCGGGTACTAGACAAAAACCTCCAGGGGACCATGAAACAACGTCCCATGAATGTCCTAAAACATTCTAAGGGAACGGCCCCGGGACAAACCGGGAACTAGACAAAACCTCCAGGGGACCATGATACAATGTCCCAAGAACATCCTAAAAATGTCCTTGGGGATGTCCCCGGAACTAACCGGGAACTAGACACCTCCATGAGACTATGACACAATGTCCTTACCACTTCAGGCAACCATTTCGTGACGTTCTGTGGATGTCCTAACAACTAATTTTAGTTTGCGGGGTTATATCTATAAAAAAACTTTGCATATCAGTTGAGATTTTAGTATTAGTTTTCCCAAAAAATGTAGCAAGCATACACACACACACACACTCTCTATCTCCCTCATTTACACAGACTGACTGACTGACTGGGGTTGTGGGTATGTATTGGGAGGTGGGTCAATTGTCTTGATATTACTGCTAGGAATGTGGTTTGTTGTGTAGTGAGCTATTACTGAAGCATGACACCTGATATGCATGAAAAAAAAAGAGTGAATAATACAATATTGGTTAAAGTTATTACACTATTCATGGTTTGTTTTACCCACTTCATAACGTTGCAGAAAATTGTATTGCGTTATGTGTTCAGCATATTTATTACATTATTGTCAATTTATTACATCATCAGTTGCTACAAGGTGGACAGAGAGAGTGGGTGGAGAGGGAGAGAGTGGGCGGAGAGGGAGAGAGTGGGTGGAGAGGGAGAGAGTGGGTGGAGAGGGAGAGAGTGGGTGGAGAGGGAGAGAGTAGGTGGAGAGGGAGAGAGTGGGCGGAGAGGGAGAGAGTGGGCGGAGAGGGAGAGAGTGGGCGGAGAGGGAGAGAGTGGGCGGAGAGGGAGAGAGTGGGCGGAGAGGGAGAGAGTGGGTGGAGAGGGAGAGAGTGGGTGGAGAGGGAGAGAGTGGGTGGAGAGGGAGAGAGTAGGTGGAGAGGGAGAGAGTGGGCGGAGAGGGAGAGAGTGGGCGGAGAGGGAGAGAGTGGGCGGAGAGGGAGAGAGTGGGTGGAGAGGGAGATAGTGGGTAGAGAGGGAGAGATTGGGTAGAGAGGGAGAGATTGGGTAGAGAGGGAGAGAGTGGGTAGAGATGTATGGAATTCGTAATGGACCCAGACACACACACACACACACACACACACACATCGAGAACTCAACAAGGTTTTACAGTAATTATACTGCCTGTGGAACCTCAGCCTCCAGAATCTAGGCTGTGCACACAGCCAGGATAGGAACATTCCAATTAATTAATCTAAGAATTTGCATTTAGGGAACCGCAAAAGCTCACAGATGGTGCACACGCAAACACACTGCAGAGCAATAAGGGTTAGTTCTTTAGGGAATGCTGCTACTCCAAAGCCGGGAGCTATGCTTCTGAGATCAGACTTTGATGGACCTGATGAGAGTTCGGGAGGAATTTCAAAAGAAATGACTGCTCTATTCAGAATGTGCATTTGTGTATTAATTCATTCGACTGTGTGTGTGTTTGACTGTGTGCTCATCTCTGGGTATGCATGCTCTTGCACGCACGTGTGTGTGTGTGTGTGTTTGTGCTACTCTGTGTGACCTTCATCCAGACGGTTCCTCACAGCATATATTTAATTATTTGTTAATTTAGCTTTAATTACCCCACATGGCCCGGAAAGGAATGTACAAGGGAGAAAGCAGCTTGTAATAGCATGCAGGGAAGGATGGAGGGAGGGAGGTAGTGGAGGGAGGGAGAAAGACACAGACAGAAAGCAAAAGAGACAGACTGAAACCAGCTCCCCAGCTGCTCCCTGTTTAAAGGAGGCTGTAAGGACTGGGGGTGACGATATGGGTCACTGGAGCTGTGATTTGTAGGTCAGAAGCAAAAGGTGAAAAATAAAGCCGGACAGCACAGATTAGCTAGAACAGGGGACGGAGCCCTCGGCCAATTGGCCTACTTGGTGCTTTTAGCGCTACAGGAAAGAGACAAGATAGACAGAGAAACAATGTGAAAGAGTGGGGGAGAGAGACAGAATCATAACATATTGAGGGTTACCACTGGTCATAGCAATGGAATAACGCCAATGCTAAATGACTGTATGCTTGACTATTACCAAGGTGACAGGTCAAATAAGCACAAAGAGGACTTATGATGACGAACGGCACGCCGTTGCTTCAAGTGAGGAAAGTCTCAACTCGTGACTAAGTCGATATGACCTAATAACACAACTAACTGAGAGCACGCTGCATTTCCCGGCCTCTGAAATAAAAGTTTGAGGTTTCTTCATCAAAGTTAACAATCTATGACTGAGTGCCAGCCGGGAGCATCAACAATCGCTGTACGTCACATATCTACGATGTGTCGCGCTGATAATGCCCTCACCTCAACCCCACCCTCCATAAGCAGAGGGGGGATTTCAAGGAATTCAATCTACAATAAAAGCATGCCGTGCTGTAAGAAATGTTGAAGCACTGTATTCACAAAGAAAAGTTGTCAGGGGCAAACAACAACTCGATTGTGTAGTGCAGTGCAGCAGAGTCCAACGTTTAATATAAATCATTATGCAGCAACATAGCGCTCGGTCTGCATAGCATAGGACAGCCAGCAGCAAACAGATTAGGAGGAGCTCGCTTCACAATACAGCATTGTACAGCCAGCAGTCCAGTACATGAGCGTGGTAATGCAACAGAGGCACTTAATGAAACAGTGTGAATGCTGTACTGCGGCAGAGCAGGATGGGAATGGAGGATGTGTGCGTCTGTGTGTGTATACGGTGTGTTTGTTTGTGTGTGTGTGTGTGTGTGTGTGTGTGTGTGTGTGTGTGTGTGTGTGTGTGTGTGTGTGTGTGTGTGTGTGTGTGTGTGTGTGCGTGCATATCCAACCCTCTCAGGGAAGCAGGCGTGACAAAGGACAGCCAGGGCCATTCTGCTGCACAAAGCCCAGGCAGCTAGAGCGACTAGGCTCCAAAGGCACAAAGAGAACCAAATTTCCTCTGTCCCCTGTTCGGCTGTTCAGCGGAAATGGACAGATCTCCCCAAATGCTCGGTGACTGGCTATCTCTATCCGTCGATGGAACTATTTATCTTTCTCAATCTCTCTTTCTCTATTGAAGTAGTGCTGTGTTCTGTTGAAGTATGTAGTGTTGTGTCTCTCGTTGTGATTTGTCCTATATTTATATTGTATGAAATTGTTTATATTTTTATCCCAGGCCACCGTCTCCGCAGGAGGTCTTTTGCCTTTTGGTAGGCCATCATTGTAAAAAAGAATTTGTTCTGAAATGACTTGCCTAGTTAAATAAAGGTTAAATAAAACATTTATAAAATAAAATAGATCCCTCTGTCTCCCTCTCTTTCTATATCCCTCTGTCTCTTTACCTGTCTGCTTCTGAATTTTCAATCCCTTCTCTTAATCTGTCGCGTTTCCCTGTCTCTCCCTCTTTCTCATTCTTCCTAAATTCCAGTTCTCTTTTTGCTTCACTCTTCTCCTTCCCTCCCACCTTCCCTTCCTCCTTCTCCCTACCTCACTCCCTCCCTCTTCTTATTAGGAGGAGTAGAGAGGGTTTCCACAGTGTTTAGCATTCAGCACATCTCACTGCAGCATCACAGGCCTATTTGTTTTTGGAGACCTACTCCTGGAAAAATACAATGCTTAGAGGGAACATTGTTGTTGTTGTATGCTTTTGCAGTTATAGAACAGAGCACAAATGCAAATGCCCTCATATGTATGGTCACACACACACACACACACACACACACACACACACACACACACACACACACACACACACACACACACACACACACACACACACACACACACACACACACACACACACACACACACACACACACACACACACACACACACTAAGTATCTGCAATGTGAAACCAATGAAAATAATGGACGAATGTTAATGCCATAAACATGGCATTCGGCACACATACGATTAACCTTGAGCAATTCGGGTATGAATCGGGCGAGGGAATTTGCATGATTTCCTCTCTGTGCTTCCCCTCGTCTAAAAGAATACAGGTCAACGTGCTAATGAATAGCCTTCACTCTGTCGATACCCACTTAAATGGCTTAATTCCTCCATTGCTTTGTGCACAGAATTCTCAACAGCACTCCTAGTCTGTATCTACATTATGATGGAATGATTAAGAGTATATTTAGACACGTGGAATTCATAGAAGCTGTGTGGTCCTGTTTGGCTCAGTTGATAAGAGCGTGCCACTAACAATACCAGGGTTGTGAGTTCAATTTCCACTGGGTCACATGCTTAAATGTATGCACTCACAAGTCGCTTTGGATAAAAGCGCATATTAAATGGATTTCATTATTATATTGTAAATCACTATCAGGGAAGTACTGCATCTGTGTTCAAAAAGTAGGTTGTGTCAGTTAAATTTGTCTCTGAGCACTTGTCGCATGAGATATTTGGTGGTTGTGTCTTCCTGCCTGTGGTTGTGTATTCCCAGCGCTAACAGTTCCCCAGATGAGGTAGCAGCAGCTCTAACCTGCATGGTGACTGTTTAGCGGCTAACAGCTAACAGCAGCATAATTAAAAAGCACTAAAGCTCTATGGAGCAGGAATGCTATCTAAACAGAGAGGTTAGCATATCCCACTAGCTCAGCCACAGGCCCTCTCTAATTAATTAGGGCTTAATGAGCAAGGGGGAGAGAAGTGACCGGTAAATATTGTCCTAACTGGCCGATACCTCTACTGAAGGGTATCACTGGCACCCCCTGTGGTCTTAGCTATTCAGTTAGCTTTTAAGACATGACTGTGACTCTAGCAGACATTTTTAATCACACCCTCACAGTGCATAAAAACACTTAGAGGCGTGATATCTTGAAACTGCTCTATTAATGATTTAATTTAAATGAAACACTAAGAAAATGCAAGGCAAACTAATACTTAACAGAAATCTTTTGGGACATTGCTTACCTTTGACGAGTTTTCCCATTTTGGTACCATTTCAAGAGAGAAATAGCATAATTTGCAGATAAGTACGTTTTTACACTGTAGCTATACTCACTCAAAGCAAATCCCTCAACTGTTTTGTTGTTTTGCATTCCAAGCACATTTTGGATTAATTGCAGTGTCGCATTATTCAAAACTGTTATTTTACGCACGAGTGTGCGATTTGGTGCTAAATGTCGGCATAGATGGCTAATTGTCAGACTTTGAACTTAAAAATCTTTTGGCTTAACTTAAGACGACGTAAAAAAATAAAATATGAAAAAGGCTCTGGGCAATTATATCAGATGAGATTAATAATGTTTACCAGATGGTACTGAAAGAGAATCTGCTTGGATGATAAGTAGGTGATAATATGAACGACGTAGAGTAGAGTTAAACTCAGGTGATCTTATCAAAGGCATCATTAGCTGTATTTCACACCCATGAGAATGCTTCTCCTCTCTAGAACTAATCTTTATTAATAGGCATGCAAAATGTGTTAAATTAAACTAAATAATACAGCAGTTTACTGGCAGACTCTATGATGCCCCTGATATTCTGTTATTATACATTTTGTTTGAAGTGACTGTGCAGCTTGGCACTGTTGAGGGAGAGTGTGTGGTCGTTCAGTGAAATTCTTTTGAGGAAATCCACAAACCAGATTCCTTATATTTCACTGTTATCCCATCCAATTAGCTACCAGCCAGACATTTAAAAACATATGTGTTGAATGGAGCTGGTGGCTGAGGTCTGGCATCTAGTGTATGTGTGTGTGTGTGTGTGTGTGTGTGTGTGTGTGTGTGTGTGTGTGTGTGTGTGTGTGTGTGTGTGTGTGTGTGTGTGTGTGTGTGTGTGTGTACATGTGTGTGTACATGTGTGTGTACATGCATGTAAACCTTCGTGGTTGCACATGTAAGCTATTGTGTGTGGGTGTGTGTATGTGCGCAATGCCACCCGTTTGGCTGTGTGTGGGCACAGCGTGACCATATGTTCTGTGCAGTAGCTCAGTTTAACCTAGCACAGCACAACCAGGCATGAGACACAGCCAGAGAGATAGAGATCAGATACTCTGCGAGTGGGGGCTAAAACAGCACTACGGCTTAAATGCCAGCAGTGTGAACACTGGTAAAGATCATCAGTCGCACAGAATACACTGAAGGAACAACAGCACAGAGAGGAGGTGAGAAATTCACAGAATACACTGAAGGAACAACAGCACAGAGAGGAGGTGAGAAATTCACAGAATACACTGAAGGAACAACAGCACAGAGAGGAGGTGAGAAATTCACAGAATACACTGAAGGAACAACAGCACAGAGAGGAGGTGAGAAATTCCCCCAAACATGCAGTGTTCCATCCTGGGGAAAGAAGAGACGGGAGCGGTGATATTTGTGGAAGTAGCCTCTCCTCCTGAGGGATGCTGCATGTCTGAGTCAGTTCTAGTGAGAGTGTGAGTGGAAGATTAGTGTGTGTGTTTGTGTACGTGTGTTTGTGTGTGTGTGCGTGTGTGCATGTGCGTGTATGTGAGTGTGTGTGGCCTGAATGGAGTCGCTCTCTAAATCCACACGCCGTCTTCCCAGTCAAAGCGACAAGCGGTGGAGTCAGGCTTCCGCTGTGCATCTTTCGTTTCTTTCTGTCTGTGGGTGAAACAAGGACAAAGGGAACCACTGAGCCCTGCGGCAGCCCGGCACCTACACCTCCAGCCACCGGGAGGCACTACAGGCAGAAGTTGAATAGCCCCCCCAATGGTAGAAGCCTTGCCTAGGGATATGTGCCAGTACCCACCATATTGGAATTCAAAGCGTGGGAATCCCAACATAACTGTTCACTACATCAGGATAGCTAGCTGTCCAGCACTCATTTGGTGAGAGCCACAGACAATTGTCATGTAGCAATAGCTAAATATTGTCGTGTAGCAAAAGCATATTGCAGTTATTGCTGGTGTGACTGTCATTGTTATCCACAAGTGTATAACAGTAAAACCAATAACAGTAAACCGATTTCTCCAGGATTCTAATTCTAATCCCGTAAATGGCATTCCTATGCACAAAACAATCCTAACAGATGCCTACATGAAAAATGGCAATTGAGGCTGATTACTGGGCTGGAAAAGCACCCTCTAAACAGTGGATGTGAGGGGCTGCCAGGGCGCCTGTTACAGTGCAGTGAGAAAGGGCCTGTGAGGGAGTGTGAGATCGGTAGTAATAGGAGGGGCCTTTGCATATGCAGTGTCACGTCGTAGGGTTGTACTCCCAGAGGAGAGCAGAGGAGAGCAAGGACAAGGCCAATGAGAGAGAGAGAGAGATAGGGCTGAGAGAGAGAGAGAGAGTGGGTGAGAGATAGGGCTCAGAGAGAGAGAGAGATAGGGCTGAGAGAGAGAGAAGGCTGGCGGCATTTCCATCCCAACCCTAAGTGGCCCACTGCTGCTCTGAGTGCCGCTCACAATGTCACATTCCCATTGAGAGCTCACTTTCTCAATGACAATCGCTCCCTGTCTATCAAGCCACACAGGTTTGGTTTGGAATTGGCTCACTTCGATAAGCCTAGTCATGCTCATCGACCTCTGTCACAAAGGAACAGCTTAGTCATCAACGGAATGCCTTGCTTTTCTCCCCCATGGCTAGTCCCATCTGAGATCGCTGAAAAGCTGCACTGGGCACTGCAACCAAGCTAAATAATAGCTGCGCACAGTAGATAGTATTAGCTAATCATAAGAGGACACAGTCAACAAACATGCTGAAACACACAGACACGAAAGTAAACATGCACACACACCAGCACAAGCACGCGCACATGCACACAGTAGCTGATGTGTATAACTACCTACTGAAATATTGCAAAACAATGCCACTTCAATGCCAGAGGAGTGTTTTTCCCTGTCTGCATATGTAGACTGTAAAGTGTAGCTGACGTGGCATCTGTCATTTGGGACGGGCCAGCAGGAGGTATGATGGAGTAACAGTGATTTAGTGTGACAGGGACACAAGGCCACAGTATCCATCACAGGAGAGTGGCCTACATACACTGACTCCAGAACTACCCCACCAATCCTGACCCTTCCCCCTTTACAGTGCAACCTATCACAGGCTGATCTACAGCATGCCACTGCACCAAAACAGGATGTCAACTTATGGAGAGTAATAGACAACAACAAGTCTGCCAGGCAGGAGCACTGCCCTATTATTCTTACACCAAAGTGGGTGCATTTGAATCTTGACCATAACAAGCTGCATTATCTTAAAAAAAAAAAATAGACAGAGAGAATTTTAGGACAGAATTAAATGTCCAATCTCTGATGAACTCTTATGGTATCATAGAAATGTCATTCCTAGAAGAGAGATTCTCATTCAAGTCAACGTTCTGTAACAGGAGGACCGGCAGCCATATTGAAGGTATGTTGTACCCATTAACCATGGAGTAAAAGCAGGAAGTTCATCCTTCAATGTGTGCTTTGTTTTCAAGTCATTCTATTTCTATGTACTGTACCTTGCTGAGTTGGCTGGCGGGGGAGCTGCCGCCGTTGACCGTGTGACATTTGAAGTTGAGCAGCGTGTCCCCGATGGCATCCTGGTTCCTCTGACCAGAGAAGGGTGGCAGGGGGGCTCTCTGTACTGCCATACACGAAAGACCCCGGAAGTTAGACGGCCTGATCAGAAAGGCCTCCATGGCTATGTTTGGGGACACCTGGATGGAGTCAGAGCGATAGGGAGAATGGGAGTAAGTGAGTTTATCTTCCTGGTCTGAACATAAATGGCTGATCCTTGAAAGTGTCATTCTGAAGTGTCATTCTGCACTGAATCGATAAATAGATGTTGATGAAAAACAAAACAAATTTGCTGATCATGCTGAGCTGCGAGACTAAAAGGATGATGAACTACAGCAGGCCTGGGCAATTGTTTTCCATGGAGGGTCACATTAGAATATATTTTTGCCATCACAGGCCAGAATTATACAGTTGAAGTCGGAAGTTTACATACACTTAGGTTGGAGTCATTAAAACAAGTCTGTCAACCACTCCACAAATTTCTTGTGAACTAACTATAGTTTTGGCAAGTCGATTAGGACATCTACTTTGTGCATGACACAAGTCATTTTTCCAACAATTGTTTACAGACAGATTATTTCACTTAGAAAATTGGAAAATTCCAGAAAATGATGTCATGGCTTTAGAAGCTTCTGATAGGCTTATTGACATCATTTGAGTCAGTTGGAGGTGTACATGTGGATGTATTTTAAGGCCTACCTTCAAACTCAGTGCCTCTTTGCTTGACATCATGGGAAAATCAAAAGAAATCAGCCAAGACCTCAGAATTTTTTTTTTTAGAACTCCACAAGTCTGGTTCATCCTTGGGACCAATTTCCAAACGCCTGAGGGTACCACGTTAATCTGTACAAACAATAGTACGCAAGTGTAACACCATGGGACCACGCAGCTGTCATACCACTCAGGAAGGAGACGTGTTCTATCTCCTAGAGATAATCGTACTTTGGTGTCGAAAAGTGCAAATCAATCCCAGAACAACAGCAAAGGACCTTGTGAAGATGCTGGAGGAAACAGGTACAAAAGTATCTATATCCACAGTAAAACGAGTCCTATATCGACATAACCTGAACGGCCGCTCAGCAAGGAAGAAGCCACTGCTCCAAAACCGCCATTAAAAAGCTAGACTACGGATTGCAACTGCACATGGGGACAAAGATCATACTTTTTGGAGAAATGTCATCTGGTCTGATGAAACAAAAATATAACTTTTTGGCTATAATGACCATCGTTATGCTTGGAGGAAAAAGGGGGAGGCTTGCAAGACAAAGAACACCATCCCAACCGTGAAGCACGGGTGTGGCAGCATCATGTTGTGGGGGTGCTTTGCTGCAGGAGGGACTTGTGCACTTCACAAAATAGATTGCATCATGAGGGAGGAAAATTATGTGGATATATTGAAGCAACATCTCAAGACATCAGTCAAGAAGTTAAAGCTTGGTCACAAATGGATCTTCCAAATGGACAATGACCCCAAGCATACTTCAAAAGTTGTGGAAAAATTGCTTAAGGACAACAAAGTCAAGGTATTGGAGTGGCCATCACAAAGCCCTGACCTCAATCCTATAGAAAATGTGTGGGCAGAACTGAAAAAGCGTGGGAGAGCAAGAAGGCCTACAAATGCGACTCAGTTGCACCAGCTCTGTCAAGCGGAATGGGCCAAAATTCACCCAACTTATTGTGGGAAGCTTGTGGAAGGCTACCCAAAACGTTTGACCCACGTTAAACAATTTAAAGGCAATGCTACCAAATACTAATTGAGTGTATGTCAACTTCTGACCCACTGGGAATGTGATGAAAGAAATAAAAGCTGAAATTAATAATTCTCTCTACTATTCTCTCTACTCTATTATTCTGACATTTCACATTCTTAAAATAAAGTGCTGATCCTAACTGACCTAAGACAGGGAATTTTTCCCAGGATTAAATGTCAGGAATTGTGAAAAAACTGAGTTTAAATGTATTTGGCTAAGGTGTATGTAAACTTCTGACTTCAACTGTACATCATGTGTATGACTGTGTTGACAGATATATCTACTGTAAATCACGTCCAGATATGCTACTTATTTTACTTTTTTAACATGCACAGAAATAAACCACATCCATGTCCTCCTTTTTGTAGGTATTTTCATTATTAAACATGCAATGAACTACACTGAGGGAAAAGTACACTGTGCATTCAGCACCACGGACAGAACTCTTGTTAACGGGTATGCACAAAAACACAAGAACGAGAGAGAGCTCAACATTACACTTAAATTACTCAATCAGTTTGAGGAGTGAAGTCTCTGATGGGCATTGACTAGAGCATTGAAGTCAGGTATGGTTTCTGACGTCGCTATGCACAGGATTGCTGAGAGGTGAGAGTCAGTAAGAGATGATCTGTGCCTTGACTTGTTATATTTCATCACTGAAAATGTCTGTTCACATAAATAGGTTGATCCAAACCCTACAAACATTTTCTGAGCATGACTCCTAATCTTTGGAAAGTTTTGTTCATCGAGAGATGCATAGAACCTCGTCAGTGACATTGTTTTGAATAGTTCTCCAATCACTGCATCATACTGAAGATCGATAAGCTCAAGTTGCAGGTCAGTTTGTAGCGTTATCCACATTGAAGGTGAAAGGAGAGGAAACCAACAGCATGTCATTTTCCAACACTTTGAAATCCTCAAAACAACGATAAAACTCACCGTTCAAAGCACGCAGAAGCGTTGTATACTTCTCCCGTTGGTCATCTGATAGGGAAGAGACTAGTAGTGTCAGAAGGTGGGTGAGATTGTTGGCTTCTAGTTGGCGGGTCAAGAGGAGTCATTTTCCCTTGAAGACTTTGACAAGGCTGTTCATCTGATGTGTAAAAAGGCCCTTCCCTTGTAGTTTGGAATTAATTTAATTCATGATGGCCATGCTGTCCACGGTGAAGGCAAAATCAGCCAACCATTCAACTCAGCAATCTCCGATTTCCGGTCCAACACCCTTTTAAGCACCTTCCCCAAATTCAGACATCTCACGTTTTTGTGGTATGGGAGATCTGCATGACATGACTCTGTCTCTTCCCACAGTGAGACAAACTGCCTGTGGTTTAAAGATGGAGCTCTTATGAAGTTTACCACTTTAGTGACTGTATCCACAACATGGCTAATTTTCAGAACACATTTACAGAGTATCTCCTGATGAATAATGCATGCAGGAAAAAAAATTCTGATCTGGGTTCAGCTCAGCTATTTGATCTTGTATCCTTTTCAAAAGGCCAACATTTTTTCTTGTCAAGTTTGGGCGCCCATCAGTGGTCACACTGGATAACTTTTCAAAACTCAGTCCCAGTTTTGCCACACACTTATTAACCTCCTCCAATAAATATTTCCCTGTGGTTGTGCTCTTCATTGACTGCGGTTATGCCTCGTAAGAACATCAACAATTGCGCCGTGTCACGTGCATCACTGCTCTCATCCAGGTACACGGAGAAATAGGTAAAATCCTTTACCTTGTCTTTCAACTGTTGTTCCATATTCTCTGCGATGCCCTCAACACGCCATGTTACTGTTCGTCTTGACAGGGAAACATTTCCAAACAGCTTTCTTGTCGGGGCAAAGTATTGGTGCAGAGTCAATTAAACATTCTTTCATGAATTCGCCCCTAGCGAATGGCTTGGTATGTTTAGCAATTTTGTGGGACAGTACATAGATAGCTCTCGCAATTCCATCGTTTGCTGAATGCAGTTTTGTGAAAAGACCTTGCTGCTTTTACAACTGAGAAAGCAATTATTTCGATGCACTTGCCCTCTGCTCAGAAGACATATTCCTATATTTCTCTGTATGCTTCGTCTGGAAGTGTCGGGACAAGTTGTAGTCTATCAAGACAGCGATGCTCTCTTTGCACACTAAGCACACAGCTTTCCCTGATACCTCAATAAATAAATATTTCGATGTCCACTCTTGCTGGAACAACCTACATTCATTGTCAACTTTCCTTAACTTTGAAAAACTAATTTCTAGCTAGCTACTATTTGTAACTGTGACGTGTCTGTCAGCCTGTCAGTCACTGTCTGTCCTCGTGCAGTTGTTATTTATACGTGTCTTCAAAATAAATGTCCCACAGGTGGTGGGAGTTAAATCATTAAACAAAGGCGAGAATTCATTGGGCTTTTAATTTCAATAACATCGCAAATTCTTCATGTGATCTGAGCATGATTCCGTGGGCCGTATTGAGTCAGGTTGCGGGCCGCATACGGCCCCCGGGACGGCCTTTGCCCAGGCCTGAACTACAGTGAGTTCCAAAATATTTTATTTTGAGCTGACTTTGGATATAAAATGATACCGCACTTTGGAATTGAAATGAAACAATGACTATGAGGTTAAGGTGCTGTAAGCTTTAATTTGAGGGTATTTTCATTAATATCGGGTGAACCGTTTAGAAATGATTCTTGAGTGAGAAAGTTACAGACTCACAAATATCATACCCCCCCCCAAAAAATGCTAACCTTCCCAGTTGTTTTAATGGTGAGTGGCTAGCATGTCTTGGGGTATGATATTTGTGTGTCTGTAACTTTTTCACTTGTTATTATTCACAATTCACTCAGGATTATCCATGATCATGGTGGCATCCACATTAATGTAGAAGTGTTTAGAAATATATTATATTCTTATTTACAATAAAAGTGACTCCATAATGACACAATACATTTGTCACGCATGCTCCCGCTCCCCCTCTCTAGTGCTCTCTGGCGCCAGGCGGCGGCGGCCCATCATTACGCACACTTGTCACCAACGTTGCGCGCATAAGCGCATCATGGGACTCACCTAGACTCTATTACCATATTGATCGCCTCCCCTATATCTGTCATTTCCTCAGTTTCTTCCCCGTGTCTGCACTAATGTTGTTTTATTCCCCTTGTCCAGACGCTGTCCATGTTTTATTTCATGTCCGTTATTTATTAAATATTCACTCCCTGCACTTGCTTTTCATCTCCCAGCGTCTGTCATCACAACAATATTTATCATTCATTTCTATTGGGCACAAAATGATTTGAAACATAACCAAAGCAAATGCATCCAACACATGTGTAGAGACACACGCTTGATGTAGTCATTCTGTGCCGTGAATATGGGACCAACTACTTAACTTATTACTACTTTTAATACACATATCAGTGAATTTCTCTTTTGGTCCCCTAAAATGGGGTCTGCACTTTAAACTCACAGTCATTGTATGATTTCAAATCCAAAGTGCTGGAGTACAGAGCCAAAACAGCAGCAACAACAAAAAAGTCCCTGTCCCAATACTTTTTGACCTCCCTTAAGCTTTGATTCCAAAACCAACCTTAGTAACACTTTAAAAGTTATCCTTTTAAGGGGTTTAAAGAGTGACCAGTTAGTTTATCGACGTTTGTGTGCATTTGATGTTTGTTTACCTACCTTTGATATGACCTGCGTGTCTATGGTGAGAGCCAGGTCGGCGATGCGCTCCACACACTGGACAATGCGTGTACATGCCCTGGCCTCGTTCTGAGCCATCCACAGGATGTGTTCCTCCACCAGCATCATGTTACTGGCTATGTCAGAGATATAGTCCCCTAGCTACGGGATTGAGGAAAGGAAATGATGAGGGTGGTGATGGTGACTGTATTCATTATATAAAGATTGTCTTTCGATTAGCGGCTCCAATGGGGCATAATCACTTAGTTGTGATTACAGTTGAACTATTTACATCAAATTCACAGTTTCTTTATTCTAACTGTTCTGTGGAGAGATTGGGTTGGCATTAATCAAGGTGTATCTGGGCATCCAAGTATTGTTAGGTTTACTAGTAGGACCCTGTGTTGAGGAGAGCTCAAAATAATGATCTTCTCACATAAAAAATGTAATTCCACTACACTACTCTGACCTCATTTGTGTGCAGACCCTATAGTTGCCTTCAGTCGTATAAAGCAGGGGTATTCAACCGGGAGTCCGCAGAATTACTGCAGGGGGTCCGCGAAAATGTACAATACCAGTCAAACGTTTGGACACACCTACTCATTCCAGTTTTTTTTTCTTTAAAAAAAAACTATTTTCTACATCGTAGAATAATAGTGAAGATATCAAAACTATGAAATAACACACATGGAATCATGTAGTAACCAAAAAAGTGTTAAACAAATCAAAATATATTTGAGATTTGAGATTCTTCAAAGTAGCCACCCTTTGCCTTGATGACAGCTTTGCACACTATTGGCATTATCTCAACCAGCTTCATGAAGTAATCAAATGGAATGCATTTCAATTAACAGATGCGCATGGTTAAAATTGTATTTCTGGAATTTCTTTCCTTCTTAATGCGTTTGAGCCAATCAGTTGTGATGTGACAAGGTAGGGTTGGTATACAGAAGATAGCCCTATTTGGTAAAAGACCAAGTCCATATTATGGCAAGAACAGCTCAAATAAGCAAAGAGAAATGACAGTCCATCATTACTTTAAGACATGAAGGTCAGTCAGTGCGGAACATTTCGAGAACTTTTAAAGTTTCTTCAAGTGCAGTCGCAAAAACCATCAAGCGCTATGATGAAACTAGCACTAATGAGTTCCGCTACAGGAAAGGAGGACCCAGAGTTACCTGTGCTGCAGAGGATAAGTTCATTAGAGGTACCAGCCTCAGAAATCGGCAAATAACTGCACCTCAGAATGCAGCCCAAACAAATGCTTCACAGAGTTCAAGTAACAGACAAACCTCAACATCAACTGTTCAGAGGAGACCGCGTGAATTAGGCCTTCATGGTCAAATTGCTGCAAAGAAACCACTACTAAAGGACACCAATAATAAGATGAAACTTGATTGGGCCAAGAAACATGAGCAATGGACATTAGACTGATCTGATGAATCCAAATTTGACATTTTTGGTTCCAACCGCTGTGTCTTTGTGAGACGCAGAGTAGGTGAACGGATGGTCTCTGCATGTGTGGTTCCCACTGTGAAGCATGGAGGAGGAGGTGTGATGGTGTGGGGGTGCTTTGCTGGTGACACTGTCAGGGATTTATTTTGAATTCAAGGCACACTCAACCAGCAAAGCTACCACAGCATTCTGCAGCAATATGCCATCCCATTTGGTTTGCACTTAGTGGGACTATCATTTGTTTTTCAACAGGACAATGACCCAACACACCTCCAGGCTGTGTAAGGGCTATTTGACCAAGAAGGAGAGTGATGGAGTGCTTCATCAGATGACCTGGCCTCCACAATCACCCGACTTCAACGCATTTGAGATGGTTCTGGATGAGTTGGACCGCAGAGTGAAGGAAAAGCAGCCAACAAGTGCTCAGCATATGTGGGAACTCCTTCAAGACTGTTGGAAAATCATTCCAGGTGAAGCTGGTTGAGAGAATACTAAGAGTGTGCAAAGCTGTCACCAAGGCAAAGGGTGACTATTTGACGAATCTCAAATATTAAATATATTTTGATTTGTTTAACACTTTTTTGGTTACTACTTGATTCCAAATGTGTCATTTCATAGTTTTAATGTCTCCACTATTATTCTACAATGTATAAAATAGTCAAAATAAAGAAAAACACTTGAATGAGTAGGTGTGTCCAAACTTTTGACTGGTACTGTATATCAAATAATAATGTTGAAAAAGTGCATTTTTTGTCATTTTTACTTTGAATGTTTTTATGAATATCGCTAGGAACAACAGAATAGACTACCAAAATCTATGAAATCTATTCATTTTAAAATGTTCTTTACATCACCTGATGATAAGACAAGATGTTACATTTTTGGGGGGCTAACATAGATTTTTGGGGTGGGGGGCTAACATATGATGAGGATCCCTCGGTCTCCGGTTTGCCTCACCAGGGGTCCCCGGGCAATAAAAGGTTGAAGACCCCTGGTATAAAGGAAATACATTTTGAATAGATTAGGGGGATAGCTGAACTACCTCTTCATTAATTTAGCTCTCAGGTGCATGATTGTCATAAGCAAGAAAAAAAGGATGAACGAAAATGCACAGCTTTTCCAAATTAATTTTGAAGGCTAGTATAGCGTGGACGGTGGCAGGCTAAGACTCCTTTATTCCTAGAGGGTGAGCACATTTAGCGTAATGTACGGTTTCTCAAACCGAGTTCCGTTAACCTGCGGATCCCTCCATTTAAGCCACATGTGTCAAACTCATTCCACGGAGGGCCGAGTGTCTGCGGGTTTACACTCCTTTTACTTGATTGATGACTTAAGGTCACTAATTAGTAAGGAACTGCCCTCACCTGAAAGGAAAAAACCAGCAGACACTAGGCCCTCCATGGAATGAGTTTGACACCCCTGATTTAAGCTGTCATCTGAACAGTTTCAGGTCTATTCTTGCAAATCACTCCTCAGAATTTGGCAAATCCCTGCTTTCAAAACACTGAAAAGCACTCACATCTCACAGGCTTAAATAATACCAGGTCAGGAATAGCAGCTAACAATATATATAGTTTCCCCTCAAATTGCATGTTACCAAATTGCCTCACTGATGACATCTCAGAGAAATTAGCACCCAAAGTCTAGCATTTATGGAGCTGGAGTCAAGTAGACTAGCCAGCTACCGGGGCAAAAAGAGACATCATATGTGCCTTTCATTGGACTATAAACGGCTCGTCCAAAGAAAACAGTTTGGGGTTCTTTATTCTGTCTCTCCAGAATTTCCCAGGGATTATTTTATGACATTTGCGGGGCAAAAATGCTTGATTTTGCCAGAGGAATTCTGACATTGTGCATGGCAATATGCAATGCTTTTGTCCAATTTCTCCGGAAAATGCATTGATGAGGGACAAAGTTTGTTGATGTGTGACTTGATTGAACTATATTATGCGTTAAATGTGTGGAGATTGGTTGAAATTGCAAGCCCTCTTTTTGTACTGTTTTGACTGCTTTATGCAGATATAGTGCAGTGATTAGTCAAATTTGCAATTCCTCTTACAATATGCGGAGAACTGTTGATTTAGCAAAACAATTACTGCTGCATGGAGGCTGAGGGTAAATGCTGTGTGTTTGTGTGTGTGTGTGTGTGTGTGTGTGTGTGTGTGTGTGTGTGTGTGTGTGTGTGTGTGTGTGTGCATTCTTCTGTGCGTGTGTGTGTGTGTGTGTGTGTGTGTGTGTGTGTGTGTGTGTGTGTGTGTGTGTGTGTGTGTGTGTGTGTGTGTGTGTGTGTGTGTGTGTGTGTGTGTGTGTGTGTGTGTGTGTGCGTGCGCGCGCGTGTGTGTGTGTGAACAGCGGCTAAGTCCTGCTATCATACGTACTTCTCTACGCTGGTCCACCAGGCGAGTCAGCCTCTCCACCAGGTGTGTGACAAAGATGACATCCATCACATCGCTGAAGTCCCCCGCCCTGCTGGTGAAGGCTACCAACTGCTGGGCTAACGGCTGGGCATTGCTGGTGTTGATGGTCATCTGGTAATAGAACAGTGATTGGGTTAGAAGAGGCTAGATCACTTGGATTTACACAGATGCATTTCATATGTGTTATAAAATAACAGTTTGTATGTCTTCCTATGGGTATTAATCAAGCCAGATATTACCTCAAATAAAAATAGTTAATGATTCAGATTATTCCGTTTTAGACCCCCTTGTCTCGCGTTGTCTCTGCTAGTGAGAAAAATGTCCTACCTGGGTGAGCTCATGCAGTATGCGAGTCACCTTGCTGGCATATGGGCACTGGGTATAGTCATCCTCTGCCCACCGGCCTGCCCGGTCACAGCGTCGCCAGGCCTTCTTCTCCCTCTGAGTGCGGTGGTGTGAAGCGGCACCAGAAGGGTGGAGGGCATAGCCAAATGTGGATGGAGCACAGGGCAGGAAGGCCAGTATCCCTGCCAGGGTCTTTGGCCACCTGTCACAAGATATGGTAGCAATGTCTTTGTCACCGTGATCAACAATAAGCCTTGATTTCCTGACTACACTACATAGATGTGACACGTTGCCTTGTTATTATGTCGCATTACTAAGGTATCATTTATTGTTGATTGTTGATCTGCATGACATGTAAACAAACATAATGGCACTGGATATTACATATACAGTACATCTTACTGTAGTCTATATCTCCCTGAAAATACCCTCAAAAACACCAATGAAAACAAGCTTGTTTCATTTCAACAATGTCATTTTGGCAATTTTTCATAACGTGAAAACAAAAGGGAGTAAATTGAGGGAAGACTGAGGATACATCTGTTGTTATGTTCAGAGGAACCTGTCCTGCTTTCTCCTCCTGTCATCATGGCACCGGCTACTTCGTAATCTATGGCACTAATCCCCCCCCCCCGATAAAAAAAGGGTCTCATTTTCCAGCCCATTACACCACTGCTTAGCAGAAACAAAGCCTCTCTGCTCGCTGAAGTGGGTTGTAAAAGTACAGGAGCAGTTCATGGCAACAATGGAGCATACATGGAAACAAGACTGAAGGGAGAAAAGCAGACAACTTCTCAAGACTTCCAGATGGACAGGGACAGGGACAGAGACAGAGGGAGAGGTGGAAAGCAGACCTGGGTTCAAATATTATTTGCCATCATTAATGTGCTTGATTGAGATTGCCTGACGCAATGGAACCAGTTGAACAGTTCCCATCTGGCACTCCAGGCAGACTGAAGCAGATGCTCAAAGTATTTGAACCCAGGTCTCGTGGAGAGCCTGTTAGCTTTTCAACTCATAAGGCTTTAGCTGGATGGGAAAATGCCAGTCAGAGACTAATTGGAATGTTTTATAGAAAGCTACAGTATAAAGCTGGGGTACAGATTTATTAGCATTTTGGTGATTGATATGAAACACATGGATTCCTAATGCGTGGGGATAACTGCTAGCTAAACAGTACTTACATTCCATGGATTTTGTTTTCATTTGACTGTTTACTTTCTTTGTTATCTAATATTCTACAGTCGCTTCCTACTTGAGCAGAGCTGAGTTTAGCGAACCATTGGGCTTTCACATTGCACATTCTCAAAACACTGACTTCTTGACTGCCAACATGAGGTCAGGCATGTTTTAGGCTACCTTGTTGCACTGTAGTTGACCTTTGACCTTGTCATTCAGTCTTAATTTAGTCTTTGTTTTTGGTCTGGTTAGAGCACCCACCTGAAGTCCCCCTTGTTGCTGTTGACCCTGTCTGCTGAGCAGTAGGGTGCTGACGTCTCCAACACAAGGATCTCCATCTGTCTGGACCTGTTGCCACGGGAACTGGTCACCTGGCACTCCCAGATGCCAGACAGGCTGTGGTTGATGTTGGAGAGGACGACCTCGCTGGAGGAAAGAAGAAGACAGATCTACTGCATGAGTTTCCGTGTGTGTGTGTGTGTGTGCGTGTGTGCGCGCGTGCGCGCGTGCGTGCGTGCGTGTGTGCGTGCGTGTAACCACGCAAGAACTACTCAATTCAAGAAACACTTAGAATTGTGAAACTTAAAATAGTGCTGTTACAACGACTTAGAGCTGTGGTCGTTACATGCTTTGGTGATTGGCATTTGGAGCATGTCTCCTTTGTAAGGAGGATTTCTATTTGAATGGCACGTCCCTGGTTATAAATAGAATACATACATGACAATGACAGCAGATTATAAAGTATTGCGAGGCAAAAACCGCTATCTCCATAGAAATACTGTATTTCTCAATCCCAAAGAGTTTCATAAATTCAGCCACGTGTAGAATCGGACCCATAGCGCTTTCGGATCACGCCTTTGTCCACCTCCGCTTTGACCTCTGCAAAAACATCCCGAGGTCAAAGAGCTGGAAATTCAACACCTCCATGCTATCAAACGAAGCATTCCATACATTGGTAACTACATGGATAGACAACTACACACAAGACAACAAAGATTCTCCTGTTTCTCCGGCCACAATGTGGGACGCTGCTAAAGCCACACTAAGAGGTCATCTAATTGCATATGCTTCCTCTAAGAAAAAAGCAATGGAAGCACACAGGCTAGATCTGGAGAGGGAGCTGGAACGCTGTGAAAAAGTACATAAACAATCCACAGACAGCACCTCCTGGAGTCAACTTAAAGCAGCCAAAGCCAAACTGAATTTGGACTATACTCGGGAGATTAAAAAAAAAGTTTTCTTTACTAAACAGAAATACCATGAGTATAGCAATAGGCCTAGTAGATTGCTTGCTTATCAATTAAAAAAAGAGCAGTCAGAGCGTACAATTATGGCTATCCGAACAGCAGAGGACGAGGTCACATATGACCCAAAAAAGATCAATTTAACTTTTCATGATTTTTACTGCAAACTATATACCTCTGAGAGAAAACACACGGAAGCAGAACTCCACTCCTTCCTAGAGGGAATCTCGCTACCTAAACTATCAGAGACTGACCAAGAAGATCTCAACTCCCCCTTCACTCCTGAGGAGATCCTGGAGGCAATTACCTCCATGCCACCTAACAAGTCCCCAGAACCAGATGGATTCCCCAGAGAGTTCTACAAAGCTTTTTGGCCCCAGCTTAGCCCTATTTTCATGCCAATGCTGGAGGATTTTTGCAAAAACGGAGTTCTCCCAGACTCAATGCGCACAGCTCGCATTACAGTGTTGCTCAAAAAAGACAAGGACCCCCTATCCTGCTCCTCCTTCCGGCCCATAAGCTTGTTGGATTTCGACTACAAAATAATTACCAAATTGCTGGCCAAAAGACTAAACACAAAATAATAAAAGCGGACCAAACTGGATTTATTAGAGACAGATACTCTTCTGATAACATTCGCCGTCTTTTTGATATTATTGATCAAGTAAACGCACAGAAGACCCCTGTCCTGCTGGCTTCACTGGATGCTGAGAGGGCGTTCGACAGGATGGAGTGGAGCTTTTTGTTCTCAGTCTTAGAAAAGTTCAATATGGGCCCAAACTTTATTAAATGGATCAAATCACTATACTCTCATCCAAATGCCATGGTGACTACTAACGGACTGAACTCTGACAGATTCCCTTTGGGACGGGGCACAAGACAAGGGTGCTCGCTATCCCCCCTGCTCTACTTGTTGGGGGCGGAGCCTCTGGCAGAGTTGATAAGGAGCAATTCAAGTATTACAGGTGTTCCTGCAGGCGGCCTGCAGCACAAGATTTCGCTTTACGCGGATGATGTCTTGCTCTACATATCCAACCCTGAGAAATCCCTTCCTCCCATTTTAGACACAATTGCTCAGTATGGCACGTTTTCAGGTTATAAGATAAATTTTAACAAATCCACTGTCTGCCCTCTCAATATTACACTCACCAGTTCTATGAAGACACTATGCCCATTCCAATGGAAGACACAGGGGTTTCAATACCTTGGGATATTCATAACACCAGATCTGAATAGGCTTTTCAAGGAGAATTATCTTCCACTCCTGGATCGAATCAAAAACAACCTCCAAACCTGGATCTCCCTCCCAATTAGCTTAGTAGGAAGAATTAATGTAATCCGTATGAACATCCTCCCTAGACTGAACTATTTATTTCAGATGCTCCCATGCTATCTCCCAGCTTCCTTTTTCAAAACAATTAACCAAAGCATCACCAAATTTATATGGGGCAATAAAAAACCTAGGATCAAGCTCTCCACTCTATCGAAACCTGAATCTAAGGGCGGTCTTGCCCTTCCCTCCCTTCAATTGTACTACTGGTCTGCCCAAATCCGCAACATGCTAACATGGATCACAAACAGACAAGAGTCAACGTGGATCCAGATAGAAGCCCAATCCTGTGGTTCATTGCCACTAAGCTCAACTATATTCATTAATAACTTTAGTGAAGTGGGCAACATAGCCAAAACATTTGTGATTTACAGCACCCTACTAGCGTGGAGGGACTGTAAGAAATACCTGGGCATCTCCTCCCAAATATGCTCTCACTCGCCTATAGTAGGCAACCCAGACTTGCCAAAAGCCCTGAGGGATGCCAACTTTAATCTTTGGCATACTCTAGGAATCAGGACCTTTTCAGACCTATTTCATCAGAAGACCACTACACTGAAATCCTTTCAAGAGCTCTGCAGTGAATTCAATGTGCCAAGATCCCATTTTTTTAAATATCTTCAAATTAGACATGTCATCTCCTCATTTACTTCCAAGAGGAGGTTTAGAACTCAGTTGAACGAAGTTGAAACCCTTCTTGTCACAGCACAATCCATTAAAGGCAAAATATCCTATATCTATAGACTCCTTTCTGAGAAAGGAGGCTCCTCCTTTACTCCTTTGAAAATAATCTGGGAAAATGACCTTGGTCTGACTATCAGTGATGAGTTATGGGCGGAGGTTTGCGACAGGGTATACTGCTCCTCTACTAATGTAAAAATGAAAGAATCGAATTACAAATTTTTGTACAAATTTTATTACACTCCCTTGAGACTCCATAAAATGAAAACAGACATTTCTCCTAACTGTAAAAGATGTACCTCTGAAAGTGGAACCTATATGCATGTATTTTGGAGCTGTAGAGAGATTGCCAGATTTTGGCAATCTATACATACTGCTGCACAGAAAATACTAGATGTACAGTTTGATATGACCCCGTGTCTCTATCTTCTTAATGCCCAGCAGGACTTTGTTCTTGATCCTGACAGAGAAAATTTGCTCATGACCATTACATACTTTGCTAAGAAATGTATCCTTCTATTGTGGGCCTCTAGTACCTCTCCTACATTTAAAATGTGGATTGACCAGATTGTTGACTTTCTCCCTCTTGAAAAGCTCACTTATGACCTCCACAAGAGACAGCCCAAGTTTGATAGACTCTGGTCTCCACTACTCCACTATATCTCACATTGGACAGAGTGAATGGGGGGATCGGGGAGGTGAGCAGATGCGTGTTGTGTAAGGTGCTGTAAAATCTAAAAACTAATCATTGGCTCGTCATCTCAGCTAAGGCTGGAAATAGCAAATAAGAACCTTGATAGTGCTGCTGCAAGTTCTACATTTTAAATTTTGTTATAATTATTATTTGTGTGTGTGTGTATGTATGTATATGTAGGTATGTATATATGTATATATATATATAACATTTTTTATTTTTTTATTATTATTATTATTTTTTTTTTTAAAGTCTGTCACATCTGTGAATGTGGAATGTGTTTGGTTGGTTGTTTGAAAACTTAATAAAACTTTAAATTGAAAAAAAAGAAATACTGTATTTCTCAGCACAAAGCCAAATGTATTTTTAATTACTAACGCATAATAATTTCCATAAAATCCACATTTCCATGTGGCACCTCAGACAATTGACTGCTTTGCTCCACTATTTCATTGAGCAGCGTTCTGTGTTGAGCTGAAAAAAACCAGCCGCGGTTTCCCCCCAAAAACACGACTTTTCAAATCCGACTTAGGAACAATACTATGCCATGGGTGTTTGACAGTTGACATTCAAATTGTAAGTGACAGGCAAGAGAAGGCACTTAAATCTTCCACAGTAAAAATGATTAGTTGCTGAGTGCACTCTGATGTGCCAGAGAATAATCCTTGACAGCGCCTCTGAACAGAGGAAATATTTATTCAGCGACATGAAATATAGTTCCCTGTGGCTTTTTTCCCCCAATACCCTCAAATTACTCATCTTACTTGTCTCTTGCTGTTGTGTTTCTTTGAATTCTTTCAGTACCATAGCTCTGAATCCCATAGACATGACGACACTAATATTTTAAAAACCTTTACCCTTTTCACACTATCGTGCTGATCCGAACCCAACTGTGCTGGCTTGGACATCTTCTTTAAAATGTTCCTTTTCAGCATGGTTCAGCAAGTATGGTGGATGGATGTGTACCCCGGCCAGCTTAGTTCAGTTTGTCTCGGGTCAGTTTGGCTCAGTAGTGTGAAAAGGTCTCTAGATTCTAATCTACAGCTTGGCGGCTTTCAAAGTCTCGTATCTTCACATGAAGGTAAAGAACATAAAAGGTAAAGAGCTGAACACTGTTCTAATTCCCTGAATCAACTTTTCTCAATGACTTTGCCTCAACGACACTCTCTGCGAGGAAATAAATAATGAAACACCGATTGCTTCAATCTCTTCATTTTGCTCACCACTCATTTCTGATGGGGATTCCAAAGGGCTCTAAATTCAATGTTGAACTCTTTGACTGAGATGATGGCATTCTGTGTGGAGTGGTAGAATGGAGGGGGAGTCGAGAGCTGTGAGAGAGAGGCCAAACTCCTGGGTGTTTCGCAGCGCTTTTAGCTAATCAAAGGGGGACTATCACGTCCTTCCAGATGTTTGGTTGGTGCGTAAAACATGTCAATTCAGATAAGCAGAAAACTGTGATGGGTTCGCACTCAGAAAGATGTCACATAAAGCTCACTTTGTTTTTAGATTTTAAAAATGATTTTCACTGAATTAGGGATAGTGTACACAGACATTTCCCTGATGCAGTGAAAGTAATAACACAGTTGAAAAATTAAGCAAACTTTATGAGACATCTTTTAAGTGCGCAGCCATCACACTTTTTTTTTGCAGGGCTGTTAGCTAAAAGCTTTAAACACTGATCGTGATTTCATCGGCTGGAGCAGAGACAAGAACCTGAGAGGCTTTTGGGATTTGAGTAAAAGCTTGCGCTGAAATACAGTATGCTTTACCCTGCAGGCGAACATCTTATGAATGACCTAGGCTACTTCTGTACCCTTTACCACTGAGCAAAACATCCGTCTAGGTCGAGATAGATGTAGCTAGATGTACTGTAGCTAGATTAGGGTTGCAAAACCACCGGTAATTTACCAAATTACCGGAATGTTCAGCAATTTAGGCAATTAACGGGTAATCTATGACAATCTATGGTAACTTTCGTAATTTGTACTTGAATAATAAAAAAAGTTTATTAATCATATTTTCTTAATCTTTACACTGGTGTTCATTAGTTTCTAGTGGATAGACCATATGGCTCAAGAGAAAATAGCCTAATTAACTCTGCAACTACTCCTACTATTTACTGTTTTCAGAACTGCCACCACAAAAACATTTACAACAAAGACATATTGACATAGCAAAATAAATAAAAGTGTGTAAAAATCTGAAGGATATTTCATGCTGAAACTCTCATATTAAACACGAACCGTATTCACTAAATGTATGGGTTATATTTAGGATAATGTTTTAGCGTTGCCATTAAATGGTTTATTTCAAAATCATCTTATTTTATTGTTTTATATATTTTGCATGTATTGAAAATTCTGGAAGTTTACTGGTAAACTTATAAAGTTAACAGTATTATACTCTCCCTTTGCAACCCTAACATAGATTCATTATTCGTTCCTCTTCCTTCGTTTAGCTCCCTTAGCAATGCCCAAATAGACAATTATACCACACTGTACATCAGAGGGACTGTTAAAGTGAGCACTGTGTGAGTCAAATCCAGTGCAGTGATGTTGAATAATCCTATGATAGCATGGGCAACCCAGGGTTGCTGCTGCTACAGCCTCGGTTGTCTCCAACACCACAGGAAGAAATAGAACACAGCTCTCCCTCCCTATAACAGCAGCGTTCCTTTCAAGGGACACAACCACAAAGTAGTGCATCAACTCTCCAGTCAGGTCCTAAATAGAAACCCTCTGAGCTTAATCCAATATCAGCCAGTCTGATGTCTCCATTGCAAGCAGCTTGCTTGTCTTTCATTTCTAGGAAAGAGAAAACAGGAGAAGAAAGCCTTGAAACATATTATGATGATAATGACATGATGATGATTACTTAAAGATTTGATGATGGCAAAGAGGACAATTCATTCATGACAATAATGAAATAAAGTAATAAAATCCATGTAAATGTAACTGCAGAGGAAGTGTGTGTGTGTGTGTGTGTTCATTAAGATTAGGATTAAAGTGATTGTTCACCCAAATTACAAAATGACCTGTTGGTTTCCTTACCCTGTAAGCAGTCTATGGACAAGGTATGACAGCAATCCATTTCCCTGGATGCTGTGCTCCCTGCCGCCCCTGTGCTCCCTGCCGCCCCTGTGCTCTCTGCCGCCCCTGTGCTACCTGCCGCCCCTGTGCTACCTGCCGCCCCTGTGCTTCCTGCTGCCCATGTGCAAGTCTATGTGTGAGAGACTGAGACATGAATAGTGTGCAGAGGACAGTTACATCATTGGTGAACAGGCCAACCCACACATACTGTACATTGGGAAATATATCTCCCCATCTTCTCCTCTCTTCCTCTCCCAGCTCTTTCCCCCTCTCGGTCTGTACTCTCCCCCTCTCCTCCCCCTCCCTCTTTCCTCACTTCCTCTCCCCTTCTCCTCCACTCTGCCTGAGCAAGGCAAACTCACCGCTGAGGGCTTAAATAACAAAGTGGCAGCTAGATCGTAAACTCTTCCATATCTGCTACACAGAGCTCAACTGAGACCCGGATAAACAGATTGCTGGAGCTGGAGCTGGACAAACTGTCAGTCAGCTTATGGGTGGTTTGATGATTTGATAGATTTTTATTTTTTAGTAAAGTCATCCTCACACTAAATCATAACTATGAGAGGGAGCTGGGAGCTTGGAGGGCGAGACAGGGGCACAACACAAAGTAATGACCTAAATCCACACGTAGCACTGCACTATTGTAGAGCTCTCTGTACCTAACGCTTCCCAAGGGCCTCATTAGGAACGTTGATGCTCTCACGCTGATGTTTAACTATTTGTTTTCATAATGCCTGCTGACAAGACAGTACACTTTGAAAGTGTCCCCTCCTCAACAACAAACCAACATTCCAAAGCTCTGGCAATGCTCAGCCATTTTACAAGAGGCTCAATGCCACAGAGTTGGTTTCCTACTTCCTCTAAGTAAATGCATGGGTGCTTCCAAGCATAAATTGAGTTTAACAGCTACTGTATACAAATAAACATAGGAAACAGAATAAAGATAACTTTGTGTATGGGGACCATAGTTAGCAAACACCATAGCGTAACACCACTAACTATTGGGACCATAGTTAGCAAACACACACGTGAATACACACGCGCGCACGCGCATACAGACATACTGTGCACACACTAGTGGTACACAACCCGCAGTCCACGCGGTTATATCCGCGAGGATATAAAATATTGAGAAAACAATGCCTAAAAAAATCCATAAATGTATCATTCTTCTGCAATTCATATAGGTTACATTGAGGTTTTTCTTTGATCATGTTTTATCTGTCAGTGCGTACGCCTAAGCTTTAGGGTCTAACTGTAGGCCAAGCGCCAAATACACGCCAAGCTCCAAATGCTTTTGGGAACTTGGGCAGAACATTTTGCTTGCTTTCTGGGAGAACCAGAAATGCACCTTCCCTCAATTCCGGTCTCTTGCAAAGACAATTCTAGTAACAAGCGCATTCCAGCATCTAGTGCATCGAGTGAACGCACCTTCAAAAGACAAAGTAGGCAATTATAGCCTCATAACTGGACAGTGGGTACTTAGATTTTCTAAACTTTATGTTTTGTTATAGTCTATTTATTTTCTAAACCTATTATTTGTTTAATTAGATTTAATTCATATGCTGGTATAGGCTATTAACCGACACAGGCAGTCGGCCTACAAGATGTCCATTTATTGTTTCACATTTTGTTTTCTTTCGGCAAAATGATAGGGTTGCAAAGTTACCGGTAATTTAGCAAAGTTACCGAAAAATTGATTCATTTTGGTAATTCATTGTAATTTTGTTCATTTATAATTGAAAAACTTTGTAAAAATTAATATATAGTATATTTGTAGTATAGTATAAATGTTTTATTACTGTGTCCATATTGTCCACGAGTTTCTAGTGGATAGACCATATGGTTAAAAATAAAATAGCATAATTAATCAACTGCCACCAGTTTGGTGGCAAAACATTAACAACAAATACATATTGATATAGTAAAATAAATAAAAGTGTGTAAAAAAAATATAAAGAATATTTAATGCTGAAAACCTTATATTAAAGCCCAATGGTATTCACTATATTTAGGATAATGTTTAACAATTATTTTATTTTATTATTTTACATGTGATAAGGACACACTGAGGACCAGAGATAATTACAGACACCTGTGATAATCTGAAGTACCCAAAAAGGCCACTAGTTGTCTTGTGATAAATTCTCCCCAAAACTTAAGTTACCAAAATTCTGGTAGTTTACTGGTAAACTTAAAAAATGATCAGTAATATACCCTTCCTTTGCAAGCTTAATCCTAAGGCTTTTCAAATTAATAGGCTTAAATGCAACAAAAAAAACATAATTTAAAAAAATTAATTGTTCAAGGGCAAAGAAGCCTAATTGTAGAACGCTTTTTCACAAAACATGCACAAGGTGTGATTATTGTTTGACTTTTTTTTCACAAAAGCATGCGTACGGTGTCAATTTAAGCTATTGTTTGACATTTGTTTGAACAAAACATTAGGTTACTCTTCAATAGTCCTAAATATTCATATAAATGTTGAAGCAAAACATCCTTGTTCAATAAATGTTCAAGAGAAAACTACATTGTGAAAATGTATTCACAATAAAAGGAAGTTCATATGCAGTGTGTGCATTCATTGAGTTATTCATTGAGTTATTGAGCTTGTTTTGGCTGATTTAATTGGGCTACAGATGAAAACAATCGGCTTCCTTCCACTTGGGAAGCACTTTTTATTGACGCAGAAGAGCTAATCCATGCATACATTTTCTCCAGAATCGATTATAGCAGTGTTGTACTTGGGGGCCTGCATGCAATCTGACGCAAACAAAGAAGTCTTCCCACATCCCCCCATCCTTGCTGATCTCTTTTGGCTACATGTTCCTCAAATAGCGGATCCAGGTTCGATTCCAGGCTATGTCGCAGCTTGCTGACCGGGAGACCCATGAGGCGGAGCACAATTGGCCCAGCGTCATCCGGGTAAGGGGAGGGTTTGGTCGGCTGGGATGTCCTTGTCCTATTGCGCTCTAGTGACTCCTGTGACACATTGGTGCGGCTGGGTTAAGTGCGCATTGTGGCTCTTGACCTTTGCCTCTCCTGAGTCCGCACAGGAGTAGCAGCAATTGGACAAGACTGCAACCATCAATTGCATACCATGAAAAAGGGGTAAAAAACAATTATCCTCCTCGCCTACTGTCAGACTTACTCTCCCCCTGTGAACATCCACGCACCCTATGTTCAAGTGACGACAAACTCCTCCATGCCCCCAGGACCAGGCGTGCACAATGGGGGACTGTGCCTTTTCTTCCAACGCACCACGCCTATGGAACTTCATTAATCTCAGGGCTGTTCAGACTGTTGGAGCTTTTAAAGCAGGCCTGAAGACTCATCTCTATCGGCTGGCCTACCCTTCCTCCTAGACTTTGATTGTAGCTTTCATGATATGGTTAGACATATTTGAATGATATTTTATGCACTTTGAGATTATTCTTGTATAATGAAAAGCGCTTTGCGAATTGTTGGGTTCTAGTTTGAAATACTTGCTATACTAGAAGTTAATGGTTACATGTATGAGGAATGTAGATGGTGGGGTCAATGGAGGTTGGGAAAGGCAATCACATGGTTGCAGTCACTGATAAGGCTGTACAGCTGTGGAGCTAGTGAGGAATGTGAGCCGAGGTCAGGTCAGGTCACATGAAGGGAGAAGGAACAGTTTATTACCCACATCCCTTAACTTCCTGCCTAGCAACAAAGATGTAGTGTTTAGAGAAAATGAGGAGATTCTGACTAAAGGGGGTATAAATACTTGTACGGCTGGAAGCATGTCTTTGAGGCTGTTTGATACAGAAGGTGAATAAACTTGGTTTGAGCTTGTTCTAGTTGTCCATTTTTACTCTGTTTAATAAATTATTACTATTATTTTATTGTACTGATCAACAACATTTGAGCGTATGCCTGGCTTAAGTGGAGCAGGCACGGAGGAGGCACGGAGCAGGCACGGAGCAGGCAAAGAGCAGTCACGGAGCAGGCAAAGAGCAGGCACGGATCAGTCACGGAGCAGTCACGGAGCAGGCACGGAGCAGGCACGGAGCAGGCACGGAGCAGGCACGGAGCAGGCACGGAGCAGTCACGGAGCAGTCACGGAGTAGGCACGGAGCAGGCACGGAGCAGGCACGGAACAGTCACGGAGCAGGCACGGAGCAGGCACGGAGCAGGCACGGAGCAGGCACGGCGCAGTCACGGAGCAGGCAAAGAGCAGGCACGGAGCAGTCACGGAGCAGGCACGGAGCAGGCACGGAGCAGTCACGGAGCAGGCACGGAGCAGGCACGGAGCCCTCGCGCTATAAGGAGACATAGGCTGCGCTGATGGACAGACTTGAACCTTTCACAATCAGCAGACAACGTGAGACACATTTGATAGAATTCCCAAAAGTAACCAAAATTCTAGTACCGAATCGGTTTTCATGTTCTAATATTGAAAAGTTACAAACGTTTTGGTATACCGTGCAACACAATAAAACACATATACACACACCACTGCGGGCCTATGTGATGATAAAACACTTTAATAGGGAAAGCTAAATCTGGGTATGGATGGTCGGAGAGTGATTTGGGAATAAATAAAATATCCCTCCTGCAGCACCATAATGGAAGCAGCTATTCTTTTAGAGAAATGTTGTTCTACCTCTCCTCTTTAACCAATCCATCCAGTATAGTGACCCCAGTTAGATTTACTTCATCCACTACAGACCGTCACAGTCATGTGTAAGAAGGGCTATAAAATCCTTCCATAAATGTATTTAAAAAAAATATATTTCACTTTTATTTAACCAGGTAGGCCAGTTGAGAACAAGTTCTCATTTACAACTGTGATAAAGCAGATAAGCAAAGCTGTGTGACAAAAACAACAACACAGAGTTACACATGGGGTAAACAAACGTACAGTCAATAACACAATAGAAAAAGTCTATGTAGTGTGTGCAAATGTAGTAAGATTAGGGAGGTAAGGCAATAAATAGGCCATAGAGGCGAAATATTTACAATTTAGCAGTAACACTGGAGTGGTAGATGTGCAGATGATGATGTGCAAGTAGAGATACTGGGGTGCAAAAGAGCAACAAAAAAAATATAACAATATAGGGATGAGGTAGTTGGGTGTGCTATTTACAGATGGGCTGTGTACAGGTACACAAGATGGCATAGCAGTCCAAGATGGCATAGCAGTCAGACGTCCTTTGTCCTCGTCTTGTCGTGTCCCGTGTATATATATATTTACATATTTTCTTCGCATATCTTTTTATATATTTTTTTCTAAAAACTCAACTTCAAAACACTCCTGCAACCTGCCTCACCAATTAAAAAAAAAATAATAATAATTTTTATTCACTGCTTTAGCACACTCTGCCAACCCGGATGTCCTAGCCGTGTCTGAATCCTGGCTTAGGAAGACCACCAAAAACTCTGAAATCTCCATCCCTAACTACAACATTTTCAGACAAGATAGAATGGCCAAAGGGGGCGGTGTTGCAATCTACTGCAGAGATAGCCTGCAGAGTTCTGTCCTTCTATCCAGGTCTGTACCCAAACAATTTGAACTTCTACTTTTAAAAATCCACCTCTCTAAAAACAAGTCTCTCACCATTGCCGCCTGCTATAGATCACCCTCTGCCCCCACTGTGCTCTGGACACCATATGTGAACTGATTGCCCCCCATCTATCTTCAGAGCTCGTGCTGCTAGGTGACCTAAACTGGGACATGCTTAACACCCCAGCCATCCTACAATCTAAGCTTGATGCCCTCAATCTCACACAAATGATCAATGAACCTACCAGGTACCACCCCAAAGCCATACACACGGGCACCCTCATAGATATCATCCTAACCAACTTGCCCTCTAAATACACCTCTGCTGTTTTCAACCAAGATCTCAGCGATCACTGCCTCATTGCCTGCATCCGTAATGGGTCAGCGGTCAAACGACCTCCACTCATCACTGTCAAACGCTCCCTGAAACACTTCAGCGAGCAGGCCTTTCTAATCGACCTGGCCCGGGTATCCTGGAAGGATATTGACCTCATCCCGTCAGTAGAGGATGCCTGGTTATTTTTTTTTAAATGCCTTCCTCACCATCTTAAATAAGCATGCCCCGTTCAAAAAATGTAGAACCAGGAACAGATATAGCCCTTGGCTCTCTCCAGACCTGACTGCCCTTAACCAACACAAAAACATCCTGTGGCTTTCTGCATTAGCATCAAACAGCCCCCGTGATATGCAACTTTTCAGGGAAGTTAGAAACCAATATACACAGGCAGTTAGAAAAGCCAAGGCTAGCTTTTTCAAGCAGAAATTTGCTTCCTGCAACACAAACTCAAAAAAGTTCTGGAACACTGTAAAGTCCATGGAGAATAAAAGCACCTCCTCCCAGCTGCCCACTGCACTAAGGATAGGAAACTCTGTCACCACCGATAAATCCAATATAATTGAGAATTTCAATAAGCATTTTTCTACGGCTGGCAATGCTTTCCACCTGGCTACCCCTACCCCGGTCAACAACACTGCACACCCCACAGCAACTCGCCCATGCCTTCCCAATTTCTCCTTCTCCCAAATCCAGTCTGCTGATGTTCTGAAAAAGCTGACAAATCTGGACCCCTACAAATCAGCAGGGCTAGACAATCTGGACCCTTTCTTTCTAAAATTATCTGCCGAAATTGTTGCAACCCCTATTACTAGCCTGTTCAACCTCTCTTTCGTGTCATCTGAGATTCCCAAAGATTGGAAAGCAGCTGCAGTCATCCCCCTCTTCAAAGGGGGGGACACTATTGACCCAAACTCCTACAGACCTACAGTGGGGCAAAAAACGTATTTAGTCAGCCACCAATTGTGCAAGTTCTCCCACTTAAAAGGATGAGAGAGGCCTGTAATTTTCAACATAGGTACACTTCAACTATGACAGACAAAATGAGAAAAAAAAATCCAGAAAATCACATTGTAGAATATTTAATGTATTTATTTGCAAAGTATGGTGGAAAATAAGTATTTGGTCAATAACAAAAGTTTATCTCAATACTTTGTTATATACCCTTTGTTGGCAATGACAGAGGTCAAACGTTTTCTGTAAGTCTTCACAAGGTTTTCACACACTGTTGCTGGTATTTTGGCCCATTCCTCCATGCAGATCTCCTCTAGAGCAGTGATGTTTTGGGGCTGTTGCTGGGCAACACAGACTTTCAACTCCCTCCAAAGATTTTCTATGGGGTTGAGATCTGGAGACTGGCTAGGCCACTCCAGGACCTTGAAATGCTTCTTACGAAGCCACTCCTTCGTTGCCCGGGCGGTGTGTTTGGGATCATTGTCATGCTGAAAGACCCAGCCACGTTTCATCTCCAATGCCCTTGCCGATGGTAGGCTTTGTTACTTTGGTCCCAGCTCTCTGCAGGTCATTCACTATGTCCCCCCGTGTGGTTCTGGGATTTTTGCTCACTGTTCTTGTGATCATTTTGACCCCACGGGGTGAGATCTTGCGTGGAGCCCCAGATCGAGGGAGATTATCAGTGGTCTTGTATGTCTTCCATTTCCTAATAATTGCTCCCACAGTTGATTTCTTCAAACCAAGCTGCTTACCTATTGCAGATTCAGTCTTCCCAGCCTGGTGCAGGTCTACAATTTTGTTTCTGGTGTCCTTTGACAGCTCTTTGGTCTTGGCCATAGTGGAGTTTGGAGTGTGACTGTTTGAGGTTGTGGACAGGTGTCTTTTATACTGATAACAAGTTCAAACATGTGCCATTAATACAGGTAACGAGTGGAGGACAGAGGAGCCTCTTAAAGAAGAAGTTACAGGTCTGTGAGAGCCAGAAATCTTGCTTGTTTGTAGGTGACCAAATACTTATTTTCCACCATAATTTGCAAATAAATTCATAAAAAATCCTACAATGTGATTTTCTGGATTTTTCTTCCTCATTTTGTCTGTCATAGTTGAAGTGTACCTATGATGAAAATTACAGGCCTCTCTCATCTTTTTAAGTGGGAGAACTTGCACAATTGGTGGCTGACTAAATACTTTTTTGCCCCACTGTATATCTATCCTACCCTGCCTTTCTATGGTCTTCGAAAGCCAAGTCAACAAAGAGATTACCGACCATTTCGAATCCCACCGCACCTTCTCCGCTATGCAATCTGGTTTCAGAGCTGGTCACAGATTACTGCAGGGTCTCGAGCCTTAATGACGACTTTGGAGGGTACTATGGTGTTAAATGCTGAGCTGTAGTCAATGAACAGCATTCTTACATAGGTATTCTTCTCGTCCAGGTGGGTCAGGGCAGTGTGATTGCGATTGCGTCGTCTGTGGACTTATTGAGGCGGTAAGCATATGGGAGTGGGTCTAGGGTATCAGGTAGGGTGGAGGTGATATGATCCTTGACTAGTCTCTCAAAGCACTTCATGATGACGGAAGTGAGTGCTATGGGGCGATAGTCGTTTAGCTCAGTTACCTTAGCTTTCCTGGGAACAGGAACAATGGTGGCCCTCTTGAAGCATGAACAGCAGACTGGGATAGGGATTGATTGAATATGTCCGTAATATGTCCTGGATTTGGGTGAAGGAGAAGCGGGGGGGGGGGGGGGGCTTGGGAAAGTTTCTGTGGGTCGTGCAGAGCTGTTGGCCAGGGTAGGGGTAGCCAGGTAGAAAGCATGGCCAGCCGTAGATAAATGCTTATTGAAATGATCGATTATCGTTGATTTATTGGTGGTGACGGTGTTTCCGAGCCTCAGTGCAGTGGGCAGCTGGGAGGAGGTGCTCTTGTTCTCCATGGACTTTACAGTGTCCAAAAACTTTTGGGAATTAGTGCTACAGGATGCACATTTCTGTTTGAAAAAGCTAGCTTTAGCTTTCCTAACTGACTGTGTATATTGGTTCCTGACTTCCCTGAAAAGTTGCATATCGCGGGGGCTATTCGATACTAATGCAGAACGCCACAGGATGTTTGTGTGCTTGTCAAGGGCCGTCAAGTCTGGGGTGAACCAAGGGCTATATCTGTTCTTAGTTCTACATTTTTTGAATGGGGCATGCTTATTTAAGATGGTGCGGAAAGCACTTTTAAAGAGCAACCAGGCATCCTCTACAGATGGGATGAGGTCAATATCTTTCCAGGATACCCGGGCCAGGTTGATTAGAAAGGCCTGCTCGCTGAAGTGTTTAAGGGAGCATTTGACAGTGATGAGGGGTGACATGACCATAAATTGCATGGCCATGGGGTATAGGTCCCAGGTAAGAACACTATTCATACAAGGATCTTCTGATCTTCTGAAAAATGTAGTTTAAAGGGAGCTGTTTGTATATTTCTTTGCATAGTGTACATCGATAAAACATGTTGTGACAGTGTAACCCTACCAAAGCTTTTATGTGCAAAAATGAAGTTCTCTGCTCTCTCAGTTTTCCACTATCTACAGTATGGTCTATGTAATGCCATCCATCAACTAACCTACTATCCCTCTGACAATCAGAATTTCAACTCCCTCTGGCCAGCTCGGAACATTCTTTCATGTGCTAGTTTAACCTAACTGTCTACCAATCAACTGATGAACTGGAAAGTACTAAGACAATTAACTCTTGTCTCCATGGCTACTGATGCCTGCGGAGAACACAGTGCCAGAAAAAGTCCAAGAGCCAATCAGCTTGAGGAGAGTTGTGAAGAAAAATCAAGGGATGAGGAGAAAGAAAAGTTAGAAATAGAAATGGGAGGAATTCAAAAGGTGAAAATGCCTAGAGAGGAAAAGAATGTGGTTGGGAGAAAATAAGAAAATGGGGTGCAGGGTGAGAAATAGAGAAATAGAGAGAGAGAGAGAAGCAGAGAGAGAGAAAGACAGAGAGAACGAGGCAGAGCTTTTCCTCTATGTTCCCTGTCTGCAGCTAATGTTTTTCCCAGGTCTTTCATTCAGTGGCAGATTAGAGTGATTAAAAATGGAGGGTATTAAGAAAGATACCTCCGAAGCTAGCTGCAGGGCTTTCAATTGCATGATTCACACACTGGTCCCATGTCCGCTGCTAGCAATAGTTACTGGGAATTTAGCCTGGCAACATTACTCAGTCTGCAGCAGCCTGGGCTATATATACAGCACCAGTCAAACGTTTGGACACACCTACTCATTCAAGGGTTTTTCTTTATTTTTTTACTATTTTCTACATTGTAGAATAATAGTGAATACATCAAAACTATGAAATAACACCTATGGAATCATGTAGTAACCAAAAAAGTGTTAAACAAATCAAAATATATTTTATATTGAGATTCTTCAAAGTAGCCATCCTTTGCCTTGATGACACCTTTGCACACTCTTGGCGTTCTCTCAACCAGCTTCACCTGGAATGCTGAGCACTTGTTGGCTGCTTTTCCTTCACTCTGCAGTGCAACTCATCCCAAACCATCTCAATTGGGATGAGGTCGGGGGATTGTGGAGGCCAGGTCATCTGATGCAGCACTCCATCACTCTCTTTCTTGGTCAAATAGCCCTTACACAGCCTGGAGGAATGTTGGGTCATTGTCCTGTTGAAAAACAAATGATAGTCCCACTAAGTGCAAACCAGATGGGATGGCGTATCGCAGAAGAATGCTGTGGTAGCCATGCTGGTTAAGTGTGCCTTGAATTCAAAATAAATCACTGACAATATCACCAGCAAAGCACCATCACACCTCCTCCTTGCTTCATGGTGGGAACTACACATGCGGAGATCATCCGTTCACCTACTCTGCGTATCACAAAGACACAGCGGTTGTAACCAAAATCTCAAATTTGAACTCATCAGACCAAAGGACAGATTTCCACCGGTCTAATGTCGATTACTCGTGTTTCTTGGCCCAAGCAAGTCTCTTCTCATTTGTATCCTTTAGTAGAGGTTTCTTTGCAGCAATTCGACCATGAATGCCTGATTCACGCAGTCTCCCCTTAACAGTTGAGGTTTGTCTGTTACCTGAACTCTGTGAAGCATTTGTTTGGGCTGCAATTTCTGAGGCTGGTAACTCTAATGAACTTCTCTTCTGCAGCAGAGGTAACTCTGGGTCTTCCTTTCCTGTGGCGGTCCTCATGAGAGCCAGTTTCATCATAGCGCTTGATGGTTTTTGCAATTGCAGAAATTTTCCTAATTGATTGAACTTCATGTCTTAAAGTAATGATGGACTGTTGTTTCGCTTTGCTTATTTAAGCCATTCTTTTACCAAATAGGGCTCTTATGTATACCACCCCTACCTTGTCACAACACAACTGATTGGCTAAAACATTAAGGAAAGAAATTATCAGGTATGAAGGTAAGACCCAGATGCAGACCACGTCGAATAAACAATAGTTTAATATTCCAACAGGGAAAGGCAATACACAGGTCAATTTTTATTTTATTATTTAATATTTATTTAACCAGGTAGGCCAGTTGAGAACAAGTTCTCATTTACATCTGCGACCTGGCCAAGATGAAGCAAAGCTGTGCGACAAAAACACAGAGTTACACATGGGATAAACAAACGTACAGTCAATAACACAATAGAAGAAATCTGTATACAGTGTGTGCAAATGAAGTAAGGAGGTAAGGCAATAAATAGGCCAATAGTGGCAAAGTAATTACAATTTAGCAATTAACACTAGAGAGATATATGTGCAGATGAGGATGTGCAAGTAGAAATACTGGTGTGCAAAAGAGCAGAAAAACAAAAACAAATATGGGGTAGCCAGGTGGAAAGCATGGCCAGCCGTAGAGAAATGCTCATTGAAATTCTCGATTATCGTGTATTTATCAGTATTTGACAGTGTTTCCTAGTCTCAGTGCAGTGGCCAGCTGAGAGGAGGTACTCTTATTCTCCATGGACTTTACAGTGTCCCAAAAATCTGAAGGGTGGTCATTTGACCGCGGACCCATAACGGACGCAGGCAATGAGGCAGTGATTGCTGAGATCCTGGTTGAACACAGCAGAGGTGTATTTAGAGGGCAAGTTGGTCAGGATGATATCTATTTGGGTGCCCATGTTTACAGATTTGTGGTTGTACCTGGTAGGGTCCTTGATCATTTGTGTGAGATTGAGGGTATCTAGCTTAGATTGTAGGACGGCCGGGGTGTTACGCATATCCCAATATAGGTCACCTAGCAGTACGAACTCTGATGATAGATGCTGGGCAATCAATTCACATATGGTGTCCAGGGCACAACTGGGATTGGATGGATGGATCATCACCAACATCCACGACGCAAAAGCCAGTTGAGAGCAGATCGGCCGAATTCCGTCAGCAGACCAGTCGTGATGGATCGGCGGGGCTCCGTGTCGACAAAGGGTCCAGGCCAACTGGCAAGAGAGGTATTTTAGTTGGTGTACTTCGTTTGCTAGCTGGGAGATGGGCCTAGCTTGAGGCTAACTCGTGCATGCTTCCGGACAAGGGCGTTAGCCACAGTAGCCACTTGGTAGCAGCTAGCTAGCTGCGAAGATCCGGTGTAATGGTCCAGAGCTTGTGGCAGGAATCAAGTGATGTGGGGGGGGGGGGGGGGGGGAGCAGTCCGATATGCTCAGGGCTGATATCACGCTGTGCAGACTGGCAGGTATTTTCCGGGCTGTCCGGGCTAAAGCAGTTGGTGTCCAAGCTATAGGTAAAGACCGCTAGCAGTGGCTAACAATGACTAAATAGCTAGTAGCTAATTAGCTGGCTAGCTTCTGATGGAGGTTCCAGTTATAAGGTCAAAAAAATAGCAGATCCGTACCACATTGGGTGAGGCGGGTTGCAGGAAGGTATATTTAATTAGAAAAAGGAAAAAAGATATTGAAATAATGAAATGTACACAAAACTCCCCCCCCAAAAGACTGAATATTTACATGGTACGAAAACAAACACTTCTTACTGCTGCGCCATCTTGGAAGAACTTCAAAGCAGGAAGGGGTCAGTAAACCAGAGGTGGGGCAACGGTACCGGTCGGCAGGCAGGCTCAGGGTCAGGGTAAGGCAGAGGACGGTAATCTAGAGGGGGTCGAAGGTACAGGTCGGCAGGCAGGCTCAGGGGCAGGCAGAGTGTTCAGGCAGGCGGGCTCGGAGTCAGGACAGGCAAGGGTCAAAACCAGGAGGGCGAGAAAAGAGAGACTGGAAAAAGCAGGAGCTGAGACACAAACCGCTGGTTGGCTTGAACTGGCAACAGGCAAACAGAGAACACAGGTATAAATACACAGGGGATAATATAGAATATGGGCGACACCTGGAGGGGGGTGGAGACAATCACAAAAACAGGTGAAACAGATCAGGGTGTGACAGTCATTAAGGCAAAGGGTGGCTACTTTGAAGAATCTCAAATCTCAAATATATTTTGATTTGTTTAAAATGGTATAAGAAACATGTACAGTGGGGAGAACAAGTATTTGATACACTGCCGATTTTGCAGGTTTTCCTACTTACAAAGCATGTAGAGGTCTGTAATTTTTATCACAGGTACACTTCAACTGTGAGAGATGGAATCTAAAACAAAAATCCAGAAAATCACATTGTATGATTTTTAAGTAATTAATTTGCATTTTATTGCATGACATAAGTATTTGATACATCAGAAAAGCAGAACTTAATATTTGGTACAGAAACCTTTGTTTGCAATTACAGAGATCATACGTTTCCTGTAGTTCTTGACCAGGTTTGCACACACTGCAGCAGGGATTTTGGCCCACTCCTCCATACAGACCTTCTCCAGATCCTTCAGGTTTCGGGGCTGTCGCTGGGCAATACGGACTTTCAGCTCCCTCCAAAGATTTTCTATTGGGTTCAGGTCTGGAGACTGGCTAGGCCACTCCAGGACCTTGAGATGCTTCTTACGGAGCCACTCCTTAGTTGCCCTGGCTGTGTGTTTCGGGTCGTTGTCATGCTGGAAGACCCAGCCACGACCTATCTTCAATGCTCTTACTGAGGGAAGGAGGTTGTTGGCCAAGATCTCGCGATGCATGGCCCCATCCATCCTCCCCTCAATACGGTGCAGTCGTCCTGTCCCCTTTGCAGAAAAACATCCCCAAAGAATGATGTTTCCACCTCCAAGCTTCACGGTTAGGATGGTGTTCTTGGGGTTGTACTAATCCTTCTTCTTCCTCCAAACACGGCGAGTGGAGTTTAGACCAAAAAGCTCTATTTTTGTCTCATCAGACCACATGACCTTCTCCAATTCCTCCTCTGGATCATCCAGATGGTCATTGGCAAACTTCAGACGGGCCTGGACATGCGCTGGCTTGAGCAGGGGGACCTTGCGTGCGCTGCAGGATTTTAATCCATGACGGCGTAGTGTGTTACTAATGGTTTTCTTTGAGACTGTGGTCCCAGCTCTCTTCAGGTCATTGACCAGGTCCTGCCGTGTAGTTCTGGGCTGATCCCTCACCTTCCTCATGATCATTGATGCCCCACGAGGTGAGATCTTGCATGGAGCCCCAGACCGAGGGTGATTGACCGTCATCTTGAACTTCTTCCATTTTCTAATAATTGCGCCAACAGTTGTTGCCTTCTCACCAAGCTGCTTACCTATTGTCCTGTAGCCCATCCCAGCCTTGTGCAGGTCTACAATTTTATCCCTGATGTCCTTACACAGCTCTCTGGTCTTGGCCATTGTGGAGAGGTTGGAGTCTGTTTGATTGAGTGTGTGGACAGGTGTCTTTTATACAGGTAACGAGTTCAAACAGGTGCAGTTAATACAGGTAATGAGTGGAGAACAGGAGGGCTTCTTAAAGAAAAACTAACAGGTCTGTGAGAGCCGGAATTCTTACTGGTTGGTAGGTGATCAAATACTTATGTCATGCAATAAAATGCGAATTAATTACTTAAAAATCATACAATGTGATTTTCTGGATTTTTGTTTTAGATTCCGTCTCTCACAGTTGAAGTGTACCTATGATAAAAATTACAGACCTCTACATGCTTTGTAAGTAGGAAAACCTGCAAAATCGGCAGTGTATCAAATACTTGTTCTCCCCACTGTATGTCTGAGGAATTTTAATTATGAGATTTCTGTTGTTTTGAATTTGGCGCCCTGCACTTTCACTGGCTGTTGTCATATCATCCCGGATATCACCGGGATTGCAGCCCTAAGAAGTTAACACTTTTTTGGTTACTACATGATTCCATATGTGTTATTTCATAGTTTTGATATTTTCACTATTATTCTACAATGTAGAAAATAGTAAAAATAAAGAAAAACCCTGAAATGAGTAGGTGTGTCCAAATTGTTGACTGAATTGTACTGAACACACACACACACACACACACACACACACACACACACACACACACACACACACACACACACACACACACACACACACACACACACACACACACACACACACACACACACACACACACACACACACACACACACACACACACACACACACTCTATTAGCATTCAGGGACCTTTATTTAGGGCCTAAAATCTGAATGAAATATGGAAATGGAGGATCTTATCATTCTGTGCCTGTGAGCGGAGTCGAAATGATATATACAGTGTACACACACACACATGCATGCACGGCACACGCACACATAAACGCTTGCACATGCATACAACACATGCACACCTGTGCACACATACAAAATCACACGCACGCACAAACACACATACACTTTTCCCAGCATCAGAGTGCTTTACCATAGTAGACAGTGACAGCAAGACGACGTAACATATCCTGAATGTTTACACTTGCACATTGTGTAGCATGGCACCCTCTGAAGAATGGAGTATGGGCAACTTTGGTTTGTGCCTACGCTCAATTGAGGTGACAGAAAAGCTATGAAAACATTTTGGGATCACCTTAGTAGAGATCATAAAATCCAGATAAAATATGACTTATTGTGGGGGTTTAAGTTCAATTATAAACTGGGTGGTTTCGAGCCCTGAATGCTGATTGGCTGACAGATGTGGTATGTCAGACCGTATACCACGGGTATGACAAAACATTTATTTTTACAGCTCTAATTACGTTGGTAACTAGTTTATAATAGCAATAAGGCACCTCGGGGTGCTCCGCGTTACGTCGCGCATAAGATCAGCCCTTAGCCATCTTATATTGGCCATATAACACACCCCCTCGTGCCTTACTCCTTAAATAACACATTGGGGGGTTTAAGCTTCATGATAAATACTGTGTGTTTAGACTTTCCTCTCCATACAGGGCTACACACAAACGCAACTCAGAAGACATTATTTAAAGGTTAACTCCATCAACAAAAAGAGCATAATGACTACAAATATGACCTCACGTTGTTAAACTGGCATTGACATGGACCTTGCTCCTGGCATGGTGGAGAGGCCAGAGCATTACTAATCTCTGATCCTTTATTTAACGAGAGCACCAGGGCCAGAAATTCCCCCTCTCTCTAATTCCCTGCTTGCCTGTCGACACACTTGATGATATAGAAGCAGGGTGGAGGTGAGGTTCAGACTGGGTTGAGAGTGGTGTTTTTGTTGGACTGCCGTTTTATACACTCAACAGTCCACATTGGAAACCAATGCAGTTCCTCAGTTCCCGCTTGCTTTTCTCGCGCTGCTGGGAAAGCTTGACTGAACAAGTGGCTGCCAAGTGCACCATTACATATAGGTTCCACTTGGAGGGAGAAAATTGCATAATTTGTATATACAAGGGAAAATGTTGGCTAATTGCGAGGCCTAATCAGAATTAGAATGAGACAAAGTCCATCACATTCCGCTCTGGGACGCAATGGTGGAAAAGGATCATTGGGAGTGTGAAAGTGTATGTGCACAGATGTGTGCGATCGCCTGTCAGTGCATGTGAGCATGGTTAGCGAGATCCAGCGATGTCAGTGATGTGAGGATGTGTTTGTGTGTGTGTGTACTGCACAACGTACATGTGTGTGTGTGTGTGTACTGCACAACTCCACTGCACAACTGAAACGCATGAGTGCACGTGCGTGTGTGTACTACTGAGTGTGTCTGTGCGACAGCGAGCGAGAGCGATTAGCTCTCCCCTCACGTTTGTGTGTGTGTGTTCCTGGAGAGTGTGTATCTGTGTGTGTGTCTCTGCAGCTGCGTGTATGCATGTGTGTGTGCATGAGCATGTTTCTAGAGTGTGTTCCTGAAGCGTGTGTGTGTTGCTGTGAGGGGTCAGAGGGCTCGGCTAACACTGATGAATGTCACAAAACACCAAATCATCCCAGATCCACTTAATTTAGTTAGATTGCATAAGGAGTGCCTGTCATGCCAAATAGTGTCCACTTGACAAAAAGTGTCCCCCCTGTGTCACAATGGGACTCGATAAGCTATTAGCGCCCGTTGCTAGGGCCGTTGCTAAAACTTGACAAATTCTGCCTGGCTATGTAATGAAAGAAAAAAATCGATAGCACTCGTTACTATGCTGGTTGCTATGTTCTGATTGTTCTGAGGCATGCGGAGAGAGAGTCGCCTGGAAATGGAGGCGCGTGCAGTCAAAAGACTGGGGAGAATGCAATTGAAGTTATAGGTTATTTACACTATTTAAGATAGTCTGGGGGGGGGGGGCAGGTAGCTGACTAGTAGTGGCTATTCAGAAGCCTGATGGTCTGGAGGTAGAAGCTATTGGCCAGTCTGTTAGTTTTAGACATGATGCTCCTGTACTGCCCACGTCACAGTGATGGAAGTGGGAGAACAGGCCGTAGCTCGGGTGGCTGAGGTCCCTGATTATCTTTTTGGCCTTTTTGCGACACCTGGTGTTGTAGGTGTCCTGGAGGCCAGGCAGTGTGTACCCACTACTCCAACAAACACCCCATAATATCTGGCCCTGTGCCCTTCCTAAATCATGGCATTGAACGTTTCAGCAGACTTTTAGCCCTCCATAACTGGCTAAGTGACTATTGCAGCTCTTTGAGTGTTGTTACATCTGCTCTTGCCACGCCCTCTACTTCTCATCCTATCCTGCTGCCACTCTTCCAGTGCTCTCTCCCTCTTCCTCTCTCTCTCTCTCTCTCTCTGTGTTTGTGTGTGTGATTGTGTGGGCAGAGACAGGTGTGCAGGAGGTAGAGCAGATCCCCACCAGCTGCAACCTATTCCATAAACAAGACCTCTACAAATACTCTGCCCTGCCACTTCTACGCTGCCAGATCGTAATCTCTGCTCAGTCATTTTAGACGTTTGTGCCTGCTTAGATCCTGTTTTCAAGTAATGCCTGTTTACCCATGCTTGACGCTGTTTTCCTCTACGCTACAGTTCTGCCTGCTCTGACTTTGACCCGTCTCCAGTCCCACGTCTCGTCAGTCCTGCTACTCCGTGCTGGACCCCCCACTCCACTGCGTCCTTGGATTCCTCTCCGCACCTGCTTACCCAGTCCCAACTCCAGTCATTCCAGCCTCAGCCATCACTCTAGGCTTCCTGCAACCTACCCGAGCTTCCCCTGGCCTGCACCCCATCTTCCCCGTGTTTCATTAAATACCTTGGTTACCTCCTCCCAGTCTCCTCGTTTGAGTCTGCTCTTGGGTTCACCTGTTCTGCTCCGTGTGACAGGTGTAACATTTATTGACAATTTTGATACCTTCTGGAAACAAAGCTGGAACAAGTAGTGATGATGTCAATCTCTTGTGGCACCTGACCACACGAGATGGAACTTGGAAAAATACAATTGGCTCAGAACAGGGCAGCATGGCTAGCCCTTAAATGTACACGGAGGGTTAACATTAATAATATGCATGTACATCTCTCAAGGCTCAAAGTAAAGGAGCGATTGACTTCACCACTAATTGTTTTGGTAAGAGGTGTTGACATGCTGAATGCACCATAAACAAATTGACAACAGACTTTTAGCATGCTTATAGAGAAGGACATTCAACAAGCACAGCACTTACACAAATTACTGATGATTGGCTGAGAGAAATTGATGATAAAAAGATTGTGGGAGCTATTTTGTTACACTTCAGTGCGGCTTTTCGACATTATCGATCATAGTCTGCTGATGGAAAAACGTATGTGTTATGGCTTTACACCCCCTGCTATATCAGTGTGGAGGAGGTTATGTTTTCTACCTTCACCACCTGGGTGTGGCCCGTCAGGAAGTCCAGGACCCTGTTGCATAGGGAGGAATTCAGTCCCAGTGCAATGGCAATTGCGTCGTCTGTGGATCTGTCGGGGCAGTAGGCGAATTGGAGAGGATCGAGTGTGTCCTGGAGGGAGAAGGTGATGAAGTCTTTGACTAGCCTCTCGAAGCACTTCATGATGACGGAAGTGAATGCTATTGGTCAGTAGTGATTTAGTTCAGTTACTTTCCCAGGGCACAGGGATGAAAATAGACATCTTGAAGCAGGTGGGGATAACGGCCTGAGCTAAAAAGTGAACTCCATTAATACATTTTGTGGTCATCATGAGTAATCAGATTGTACCTGGGTCCACCATTAGAGAGGCTGGTTTCAGACTATATCTAGAAGTATAGGAAATGCTCTGGCCTATACCAGGGAAATGCATAACCTGTATGAGTAGATTATAGGAAACCCTGTTGCAGTGAAGTTATTATAGCAATATCAGTACCTATCGAATGCCAATGTATGTCTGTTGTGGCAGACCAGGGGGTTTGGTCAAGATGTTTACACAGATCAGACATGGACAGAGTAGGATTAGCTCAGTTTCAAGGGTGTTTATTTAAATAATAAATCAAAAAAGAAAAGGATAGGTCTCCCCCATGAGACCTTCTCAGGGATACCATCTTCTACGCTCCGGGTCTTGCTGTATCCTGTCGGAGACAAAAACTGAATTCCCTCCTCATACCTCTGCAACCGTCCCCAACTATACGGGAGTCCTTTCTTCCCCCTGATCTCCCTTGTGTGCTGCCCTTCTGGTAGCTTTATGGGCCTTGCACAGCTGGTGAGCAATCAGCCCTTGATTACTCACCAGCTCCCAATCAGCCCCAATTAGTCCTGGCCGGAGAGCCCGTCAAGACCTGGCACGTCCAGCAGATAGAACCATCGCCTCATGATTTATACTCCATCTGTCACCAGGCCTCGACGAGTCTCCCCCTGATGGCTGACCTTCTGTACGCCACACCCACTTAGCTCTGTCGGGGAGGGGACTGTCATCAGTGCAACGTATGTCTCCCTTCTCGATAGACAATCCGCGTTTCCATGCTTCGCCCCTGACCTGTGCACAACAGAAAAAGAGAAGCGTTGAAGGGACAAGAACCACCTGGTGACCCGATTGTTTGTGTCCATTCCCCTGGCCATCCAGACCAGGGGAACATGGTCCGTGACCAGGGTGAAGTGGGTACCTAACAGGTAATACTTGAGAGAGTGTCTAGCGCCCACTTCAACGCTAGACACTTTCTCAACAATTGAGTATTTTTTTCTCTAGGCATCAGCTTTCGGCTGATGTACATGATGGGGTGCTCCTCCCCATCGTGTATCTGGGACAGAACGGCCCCTATCCCCGTGTCACATGCATCTGTCTGGACCACCATCGGCACCTGGAAATTGGGCATTACGAGAATCGGATGGGAGCACACTGCTCCCTTCAGATGGCTGAACGCCGCTTCTGTCTCGTCCGTCCATTTCACTGTTTTCAGGAGGCGGGCCCTGGTTAGAATGGTGAGGGGGGAAGCTATTGCTGCAAAGTTGGGGATAAACCGGCTATAGTATCCTGCCAGTCCCAGGAAGGACTTGACCTGTGTCTTGGTCCGAGGAACGGGCCAGTCACGTACCGCGTGAACCTTCCTCTCCTGGGGCTTGACGTTCCCCCGTCCTATCAAATACCCCAGATACTCCACCCCCTCGAACCCTAGTTTGCATTTCTTGGGGTTTGCTGTCAACCCGGCTTGTCTGAGCGTGTCCAGCACCGCCTGGAGGCGCATCAGGAGCTTTTTCCAACCTTGGCTGTGGATGATGATATCATCCAGATAGACCGCTGCGTACTGCAGGTGAGGTCGAAGCACTCTGTTCATCAGTCGCTGGAATGTGAGCGGGGCTCCGTGGAGACCAAATGGGAGCACCTGGTACTGATACAAACCGTCTGGTGTTGAGAACACCATCTTCTCCTGGGAAGAGGCTGTCAACGGTACCTGCCAATATCCTTTGGTCAGGTCGAGGGTGCTGATGTACTGGGCCTTTCCCAATCGGTTGATGAGCTCGTCCACCCTCGGCATGGGGTAGGCGTCAAATAAGCATATGTCGTTCACACCCTGGAAATCATTACAGAAGTGGAGGCTACCTTCCGGTTTGGGCACGAACACAGTGGGGCTAAACCATGCACTGTGGGACTCTTCAATGAACCCCATCCTCAGCATAGCCTCCACTTCTTGTTTCACGGCCTTCCTTCGGGCCTCCGGAATCCGATATGGCCTCTTTTGTACTGTTTCCCTGGGCCGGGTACGTAGTGGTGTTCAATGAGGGTCATGCGGCCCGGCTTCTCAGAGAACACTGCCGTGTTCCGATCGATGAGCTCCCTGAGCTCTTGCTTCTGGGCCGGGTTGAGGTCCTCATTGCTCGGGACCACCACTGGTACCGTTGGCGTCCTGGGTCCCGACCATAACACGGCCAAGGTTGTCCTCTCGTGCCACTTCTTCAACAGGTTCACGTGGTAAATCTGTTGGGGTTTCCGTCTCCCCGGTTGCCGGTAATTGACAGGTCCCAACTTCTCGATCACCTCGTATGGCCAGTGCCATGTTACCAGGAACTTACTTTCGGCCATGGGGATTTAGACCAACACCCTGTCTCCCACCTGGAATTCTCAGGGCTGGGCTCCCCGATTGTAGACCTGGGCTTGGGAACGTTGTGCCTTAACCATATTTTCCCTCACGCTGGCCATATGGCTGACATCCGCTCCCTCATCATCTCCACGTGCTCTACCACACTGCGTAATAGTGTCGGTTGGGCTTCCCACACCTCCTTGGCGAGTTCCAGTAGGTCGCGTGGCCTCCTCCCGTAGAGGAGTTCGAAAGGGGAAAACCCAGTGGAGGTCTGGAGTACTTCTCGGGTTGAGAACATTAGGTGGGGTAGTAGCTGGTCCCAGTTCTTCCCGTCCTGCTCGATGACCTTCCGCAGCATTTGTTTGAGCGTTTTATTGAAGCGCTCGACGAGCCCATCCGTCTGCGGGTGAAAGACGGAGGTCCGGATCGGCTTGATATGCAAGAGAGCACACAACCTCTTTCATTAGGCGGAACACAAACTCAGTACCTTGGTCTGTCAGGATCTCGTTCGGGATGCCCACCCGGCTAAAAAGGTGGAACAGCTCCCGGGCGATTCCCTTGGATACCGCCGCCCGTAGAGGAATAGACTCGGGATAACGGGTGGCATAATCTACTATCACCAGGATGTACCGGTGTCCTCGTGCTGTTTTTACCAGGGGTCCCACTATGTCCATGGCGATACGTTCAAAGGGCACCCCGATGATCGGTAGAGGGGCCCAATGGGTTTCAGAAGTGTGCTTTCAGGGCAGTTAGTTGACACTCCGGGCAGCTGCGACAGTAGTCTTCCACGGCCCTCCTCATCCCGGGCCAGTGGTACCAGCCGGCGATCCGTTCCCGGGTCTTCTCTATTCCCAGGTGCGCCCCCAAAGGGTGGGTGTGGGCCAGCTGAAGAACGGTTCCCACGTACTGTTGGGGCAGCAACAATACCTCTCGAAGTTCCCCCTGTTGGCGCGACACCTGATACAAAAGGTTACTCTTGATTTGGAAATGGGGGTATCGCCAGTCACTCACACCCGGAAGTAGCTGTCCATCCACCACTATCACTTGGGCTGCGGCGGCTTTCAAGTTCGGATCCTCCCACTGGGCCTCCCAATTCTCCCCTCAGTTGGCCCCCCGCTGGTGTCTCGACTGGCCCCTCGAAATCGAGGAGGGGGAGGCTGGGCTCATCCTCCAGTGGTTCCCCAGATACAGGTTGGTAGATACAGGTTGGTTAACCGGTTGCTTCTGGGCCGCACAGGCGATGGGTCGACCCCACTTTCTTCTTCGGCCGGCTCGTATTTTTTTCCTCAACTCATGCTCCCATAGAGCCGCAAACAGCGGACAATCCCGTCCCACTAGGAGAGGTACCGGCAACTCTGGTACTGCACCCGCCATCATCTGGCAGCTACCTTGCGTCACAAGGTTGGTCCATATGGTTGGATACCGCTTTGTGTCACCGTGAACACAGGAAATGGACTCCCTACCCCGTTCGGTCTCCTGGTTCAGCAGGCTCGTGGTTACGAGCGTAACCATACTTCCTGAGTCTAATAGCGCTTCCGCGTCGTGTCCGTCAACCTTCACCCAGACCATGGGTGCAGTTGATTCGTGGTGCGCCCAACAGGAGGTGACATAGTTTACGGCGTGACCCACCTCGCCTCCGCGGCTAGCTGATGGCATCGACTCCTCGAGTCGGGCAATTCCAGGCAATGTGCCCCCGGGCGCCACACTCAAAACACCTCCTTTGGTCTCCATCTACCTGGGGTCGTCGGTGGCGGGTTGGCCCTACACCAGCCGTCTCTCCACGGGTTTGCGGTCTTATGGGGGATACAACGGTGGGACTGTCCTTCCGTTCCCTCAAACGGGTCGCCGACTCATCCCGGCTCCCACTCAGCAGGGTGCCTGAGTGTTCTGATGCATCTCCACTGCTTCCAGGAGGCCCTCCAAGGTCTGGGGCACACATAGACTCGCTGCCCTCTTCAGGTCGTGGGGTAGAGCCCGTAAGAAGCGATCCAGGACCATTTGTCGAGGATGGAGAGGGTGGATACGTCGATTAGCAGCCATGCCCTGGTGACACGCAGTAGGTTGCTCATCTGGGCTCGGGGGGATGCGTCGGGTACAAACCTTCAGTCATGGAACCGTTGAGCCCAATTGGACAGGCTGTACCCATATTGGCTGAGTATCTCCCGTTTGAGTCCATTGTAGTTAGCCGCCTGGTCGTCGTTCAGGTCCCAATACGCCTTTTGGGCATTCCCAAAGAGGAACGGGGCCAGCAGACTAGCCCACTTCGGCCTTGGCCATCCTTCCCGTAGCGCTGTCCGTTCAAACGTACAGAGGTATGTTTCGATGTCATCGTCTTCCATTAGCTTGATTAAAAACTGGTTGGGATGTGATTCAGGAGACGCTCCTCCTTGCAGCTTCCTGATTTCCTCAACGAGGCGGACGTTTTGTAGTCGCTGTTCCTCCGGAGTTCATTCCTGAACCGCCTGTTGTGCTTGTTGGGCCCGTACGAACTGAGCTATCAACTCGTCCATGCTGATGCTGTGTAAACGTCAACCCTGATCTGACCACGTTATCAGAATGCCCGCATTCTCCACCACTTGTGGCAGACCAGGGGGTTTGGTCAAGACGTTTACCCATATCAGACACGGACAGAGTATGATTAGCTCAGTTTCAAGAGTGTTTATTTAAATAATAAATCAAAAAAGAAAAGGATAGGTCTCCCCCATGAGACCTTCTCAGGGATACCGTCTTCTGGGCTCCGGGTCTTGCTGTATCCTGTCGGGCACAAAAACTGAACTCCCTCCTCATACCTCTGCAACCGCCCCCAACTATACGGGAGTCCTTTCTTCCCCCTGCTCTCCCTTGTGTGCTGCCCTTCTGGCAGCTTTATGAGCCTTGCACAGCTGGTGAGCAATCAGCCCTTGATTACTCACCAGCTCCCAATCAGCCCCAATTAGTCCTGGCCGGAGAGCCCGTCGAGACCTGGCACGTCCAGCAGATAGAGACATCGCCTCGGGATTTATACTCCGTCTGTCACCAGGCCTCGACGTGTAGGCCACAGTGTAAAATAATTGATTTCTTGCTGAACTACTAGATTCAGGATAGGTAGTTTAACCATGTTTTTCTTGTTTCATACCAGGTGGCCATGGTGTGGGCCTCTGTCAAACAACCTCCTCTCAAAAACACCAGAAATGGGAGTAGAGCTTTAAAAATTCACATCAGGAGTTAAAACAACCAGATATTTACCATGTTTACACTGCACAATGAATTATCTGGTTATTACATGTTTTATTAACATAATGTTTTAATTACAAGCAGTATGTCACACTTCTTTTTGACAGCTCCATTCCTATAGAATCGCTGCAATCACTGCAGCAAGTGTAACTTCACCACGTAAATCAGTAAACTGTGAGTGACAAACAAAAAAGGGGAACATCTCAATAGTCCAACAGGTTTTCTCTCCCTGTGTCTTCTTAATCTGCACCGATAAAAAATATCTAGATGATGTAAAACTTATCAGCTCTCCCATCTGTGTGAATCTTTCTCCCTCCAGTCACCTGATTCTGCGTCATCCTCCTCCTCATCCTGTTACTCGTTCTCTCCTCTTCCTCCAGACAAAATCCTGTATATAGTGATGTCAGATTGCCCAAAAACCTGCCCACTCGACTTCATCCACTCCTCCCTCTTATGTCTGACCACTGACTGCTTTCCCTTCAACTTTAAGACAGCCAGTCGTACCCCTCCTCAAGAAATGAACACTACTTAGACAGGTATACTTTCATTCTTTTCTATCTAAAACTTGATATAAAAACTGTCAGTCGGAACAGAACTGAACAAATCTGATTCAGTTAACTAAACGTCCAACTCATTGTGCTACTGTACTTATTGTGCCAACAAAATCTTGAATATTATTTAGGCCAGCTTCTAGACTAAGATTTTGTATCTCACTCCAGCAGTATAACACTAACCCACCATGCATCTTATTTACATGTTGCCGCAGACAGGAAGTAGAATGGAGTTTGTGCATGCAAACATTGGCATCCATGTTTGGTTTTATTTGGATGGGGTGTGGTAGCACCTAACAATTGGATTTCATTATTTCCTCTCCACCACTCGGCGATGCAAACAAATCATTTCTTTGCAGAACAGTCCACTAACCACGGATATACCCTCCAACATGGTAAAAGCGTTGCAAAACAGGCACAGACACAGGTCGGTAAATCAAATCAAATTTTATTTGTCACACACACGTGTTCAGCAGATGTTATTGTGGGTGTAGCGAAAAGCTTGTAAGTGACACGGTGGGTTGTATGAAAGGTTGCCTCTCTCTCGAGGCTGTTCTAGGTGTGATGCACCTATTCTAGGTGTGATGCATCATTCCTTTAGTAACCGCGTACACACGGTTTTGTTTGGTTATTACTGCAGTGGGTTTGTAACATGTGAAGCCCATCCGTGGTATTAATTTATTAGTGGACGATGGGTCGTAGTCATACAAGTCATTTCGGTTAAAAGGGAGCTCTTACACTCTGGGTATTGTATTTGTGTATCCATACGCATACCATTTGGGGTATTATAGCAAGTTAGTGTGCCTTTTCAGGCCTGTAAAGAGGGTTAGTAATTATTAGTTGGTCAAGCCTAAGATGACGCATGTTACTTTGGAAATTTTATTAGGTCCCATCTTTTCCGGTGTCCTTATAGGAATTAGTCATATTCTGTCCATTGTCATTTATAATGGCCTAGTCATTAATGTGTTACTACTGCCACATAGTGGTGATTTAGTTTAAGCCCTTTTATACAGTGCCTTCAGAAAGTATTCACGCCCCTTGACTTAATTTAAAAAATCTATATATCTTACAGCCTGAATGTAAAATTTACTGTCAAATTGGAATCTTGTTTTTAGAAAATTTTCTAAAATAATAAAAAAAATCAAACCTGAAATGTTTTGTATCAATAAGTATATAACCTCTTTGTTACGGCAAGCCTAAATAATTTCAGGAGTATAAATGTGCTTAATAAATCACATAAGTTGCACAGACTCATTCTGTGTTAACAAATAGTGGGTAACATGATTCTTTTATGACTACCCCATCTCTGGACCCCACATACAGTTTATGTTTACATACACTTAGGTTGGAGTCATTAAAACTAGTTTATCAACCACTCCACACATTTCTTGTTAACAAACTATAGTTTTGCAAAGTTGGTTAGGACATCTACTGTGTGCATGACAAGTAATTTTTCAAATTTTTCCTGAAAAAGCATGTGCGAGGAAGGAGGCCTACAAACCCGACTCAGTTACACCAGCTCTGTCAGGAGGAATGGGCCAAAATTCACCCAATTTATTGTGGGAAGCTTGTGGAAGGCCACCCGAAACGTTTGACCCAAGATAAACAATTTAAAGGCAATGCTACCAAATACTAATTGAGTGTATGTGTCACGACTTCCACCGAAGTCGGTTCCTCTCCTTGTTCGGGCGGCGTTCGGCGTCGCCGGTCTTCTAGCCATCGTCGATCCACTTTTCATTTTCCATTTGTTTTGTCTTGTTTTCCTACACACCTGGTTTTCATTTCCCTCATTTATTGTTGTGTATTTAACCCTCTGTTTTCCCCCATATCTTTGTGTGGAATTGTTTGTTGTAAGTGCTTGTGCACATGTTCATTGGTGCGCGTCGGGTTTTGTACCCATGTTGGTTATTTCTTTATGCCGTTGGTTTTGAAATTAAACTATTCCGGCTTTTTACCTAGTTTTGCTCTCCTGCGTCTGACTTCCCTGCCACCAGTTACGCACCCCTTACAATATGTAAACTTCTGACCCACTGGGAATGTGATGAAAGAAATAAAAGCTGAAATAAATCATTCTCTCTACTATTATTCTGACATTTCACATTCTTAAAAAAAAGTGGTGATCCTAACTGACCTAAGACAGGGAATCTTTTACTCTGATTAAATGTCAGGAATTGTGAAAAACTGAGTTTAAATGTATTTGGCTAAGGTGTATGTAAACTTCCAACTTCAACTGTATACAATTATCTGTAAGGTTCCTCATTCGAGTAGTGAATTTTAAGCACAGATTCAACCACAAAGACCAGGAAGGTTTTCAATGTCTTGGAAAGAAGAGCACCGATTGGTAGATGTGTAAATATAAAAAAAGCAGATGCTGAATATCCCTTGAGCACAGTGACGTTATTAATTAGGCTTTGGATGGTGTATCAATACACTCAGTCACTACAAAGACACAGGCGTACGTCCTAACTCAGTTGCCGGAGAGGAATGAAACTGCTCAGGGATTTCACCATGAAGCCAATGGTGATTTTAAAATATGAGAAAACTGAGGATGGTGAAAAGAAGGAAGCCTGTACAGAATACAAATATTCCAAAACATGCCTCCTGCTTGCAACAAGGCACATAAGTAATACTGAAAAAAATGTGGCAAAGAAATTAACTTTATGTGCTGAATACAAATCGTTATGTTTGGGGCAAATCCAACAAAACACATCACTAACTACCACTCTTTATATTTTCAATCATGGTGGTGGCTGCATCATGTTATGGGTATGCTTGTCATCGGCAAGGACTAGGGAGGTTTTTTTGGATAAAATGAAACAGAATACAGCTATAAGCACAGGCAAAATCCGAGAGTTAAAAGGGAAACATGGTTCAGTCTGCTTTCCAACAGACACTGGGAGACAAATTCACCTTTCAGCAGAACAATAACTTAAAACACAATCCCAAATCTACACGAGAGTCGCTAACCAACAATGAATGTTCCTGAGTGCCCTAGTTTAAGTTTTGACTTAAAAATCTATGGCAAGACATGAAAATGGCTGTCCAGCAATGATCAACAATCAACTTGACAGAGCTTGTTTCTAATGAATAATGGGCAAATACTGTACAATTCAGGTGTTCAAAGCTCTTATAGACTTACCCTAATAAATTCACAGCTGTAATCGCTGCCAAAGGTGCTTCTACAAAGTATTCACCCAGGGGTGTGAATACTTGTGTAAATTAGATATTTGTGTATTTCATTTTCAATCAATTTGTAAAAACATGTTTTTACTTTGTCATTATGGGGTATTGTGTGTAGATGGGTGGAGACAAAATCTATTAAATCCTTTTTTACTTAGGCTGTAACACAACAAAACGTGGAATAAGTCAAGTGGTATGAATACTTTGTGAAGGCACTGTATGTAGTAACATGCTATAGTGATGCCTTTATAGTTAATATTTTAAGTGGTGTCAATATAATGTCATTGTATTTCTATGTACAGTATGTTATCCTAATATTAATGGCACTTTGTATTCTGCTCTGCAATGCTTCCCTTCCCTCTTTTTCCCACACATTTACTAATGAGCTTATGTTGATTCAATTTAATGCAATTAAATTGCATTAACATGCATTAACATGCAATATCAAGAGTAATGCAGTCACCTCCTGATTAATGAGTGAGTAACTTCATGTGTTTATCTACGTGATGCATATACTTAAACGCAGACTCAGTGATATGATGTGAACACAAGCCGTAGTGTGATATAATGCAAAGTGAGGGCAAAGAAAATGGCCGCACCTGTCAGCACCCATACAGATAATGGTAAGCATCTGTGCATGTGCACAGGACTTTTTCTTCCTTCTCATGCAGCATGACAGTTGTGTGACAGCAGTCAGTAACTATGTGATTTTTCTTCCTCGCATCCTCAGATATTCTCTTCCAATCCTTTTTTTAAAGGACGTGAAGAGAAAGGATGTGAGGAATCAAAGAAAGACAAATTGACAAAGAACCTATCCCTGAATCACAAATCAAACCCTAGCCCTTACATCCTATGCACTGTGTAGACCTGATGGGGTTTGAAAGGTATAAGCAATATGGTGACAATTCCACCTGGCCTATTAGAGGGCAAGATGGAGCTGCTGTAGCCCAGCATATGTGAGTGTATCGATCCGGACAAGTCTAGACCTGGATCCACCTGATGTCTTCCATGACCAACCACCCTCCAAGATCCCACTTTTCATGACATTATCTACAGCTATCTACAGCTACTGTTATTGTCATGTCGCTTAATCTAATCTGTTAAGAAACTGTACTTGCCATATCATCCTAGGCACAGTGAGATACACAGATGCGCTACATACACTAGCACTGCAAACACTCCAACAGCGAAGAGAGCAGCTGTGCCTGGAAGTCCCCCTTCCAAGGACTGGCTGCCTGTGGAGGTAAAGTGACGTGCAGAACCACCCGTAGCCCCCACCTCCTCTCTATCCCACACACCAGAACTGAGAGATAAAAAAAGAACAGCCATACCCTACTTCTGCCAAATCTTTTTGAGGATCCTCCTCTCAGATGATGTACTTTACTTGTCATTCATACTTCTGTTTTCTCAACTCATTTGCACTTTATTATTTACGTGTTGATTTTAGCCTATACCCATGTGGGTATTTTAAATCAAATAAACCACTTCATTACACAACTGTTCCACAAAAAGAGCAACATTTTCATATTCAATCTTAAATATTGACAGGTAGGTTCAAAATGATTCAACTGTCTGTTGTGTCCTGCATTGCATTCAACCAGAAGTGTCCTGCTGAATTACTGAGCTATGCCTATATGCCATGTGGTGGAGGAAGGGAGATAGGAACAAAGTAGGATAATAGGACTAATGAAATCATACTTTAGTAAGACATGACAAGGGGAGGTAAGATCAAAACTTGCCAGCCAGACGAGCCAGTGTATGAATTGAACAGATTTGCACAATAAGGAAGTGATAATAGCTGCACAGCAGCTCATGTTGCAATCTGAAAGGTAAGTTAATGTCCAGTTTACACATTTTCTTCGCTATTTTCCCGAGAAATGTAGAACCGTTTAAGACATGACTTTTCATGTTGTTAAAATGTTAACAAGGTACCCAAAAGTAGTTCAAAGTCATGTTTTCATCTTGTTATCTAAACAAAACTTGTTTAAAAATCCCTAGAGTCGATGACCGTGCCCCATATAACTGTAATTCGCATAATAAAAAAGTCCCCATCACAGTCTGTTTAAGCAAGAGAAATCTGTGGTGGAAGGTGGCCTAGCCACAGCGGTGTTTGCCAGACTATGAGCCATCCCGAAAATGGCCTACAAACTAGTATGCCCGAGATATGGAAATACGAGACTCTGACAAACATGATGGTGTTCTCCATTTTGCTCTACGACCCACAGAAGCGTCACAGGACTCATCTGAGGTTAACTTCTGCCTGTAGCGTCAGAACAGTTTGGGCTAAACCTTTCCCTCTATAGAAAGGTGAGACTCCCAAGAGTGCTTAGGAGTATTTATGTCTCTAATAAAGCCCTTTTTGTGGGAAAATACTCATTCTGATTGGCTACGACCTCGCCCAGTCATGTGAAACCCATCGATTATCGAGTCCCATTGTGACCAAGTGGGGGGGTCACTTTTTGTCAAGAGGACACTATTTGGCATGACAGGCCCATTAGAACAGAACACCACCTAACAATGGACACTGGGCTCTTTATCAGGCCATTCCGCTCTGCTGTGTACGCTAGAGAACACAGGCATGTGTTAATCACTCTCCAATCCCTTCACATATACAAGTGATACATTCACCAGAGCAGCTTGATGGACACAATTCACAACTTAACACTACAGCTGTTAGTTGCCATTAGCTATGAGTGTTCCACGGCCATTAGCCAGTTCGTAATGAGCAGCCAGGTGTGAACTACAGACCTCATTGGAGAGGCAATGCTAAGCCATTCCATTTTGTCAGACCGCTACAGAACAATCTATCAATACAAATTCAAATTAGGAAGAGTAACACTGAATACTGTTAGCCTAGCGCAATATATAAATGGTCATGAAACATATCTTTTCACTCATCTTCATACTTTGAGATAATCAACTCAGCCACAAAGCCATAGAGAATAGAACATAATAGTAAACTTCAGCATCATAAATTACAAGTGGCAATGTTGGTCAAATCGGGAGCAGTGGGAGCTACAATATTCTGGGTTGGTATCTTTCCCAGAACTGAGAAAAGAGATGGAATTCCTTGTGCTATGTAAACCGTGACAACAAGCATTCCACACAATGAAACATATTTCTGTCAGCACCATCAATATTTATGTTCGAGCCCCCGGCTCAGAGCGTAGCAGCAGTTAAACTAATCAACGACAATGTGCTCCTCCATATGAGCCTGCTTACCGCCAAGCCAAGCAGACCTGGGTTCAAATACTATTTGAAATCTTTCCAATATTTTGAGTGTTTGCTTTAGCCTGCTTACAGGACCAGATGGGCGGGTTATACAGGTTTGGGAAGATTTGATTGGTCCAATAAGCCAGGCAAGCTTAATTGAGCACAGATAAAGTATTTTAAATGATTTTAAATAGTATTTGAAACCAGGTCTGCCGCCAAGCTAACAGTAACAGCAGCATGGAGAGAAAACAAAGACAGGAAGAGGAAATGCGACAACAGGCACCGAAATGTGAGAAAACCAGCATTGCTGCTCCCATTATCACTGTAATTAAGATTCAGCAACTGTTCCTGTTAGCTTGTGATCGCCAAGCACTCCGGCAACGTTCCAGGAGCGCTCCGCAAACGTCCTGAGAGGGGCACAGATTAGCTTTCAGAGGCAGTGGCACGCGGCCAATCCAATTCTGTCCCTGTCCTTCCAGATCCCTATCAAGGGCGGACGATAACACAAGGTAAATCTCGGCTACAATACGGGAGAGAAGGGGAAGAGTGTGTTCCTGCACAGATGCGTGCGATTGTCTGTTAGTGCATGTGAGCATGGTTAGCGAGATGCGGTGTTGTGAGCGTGTGTTTGTGTACCGCAAAACTGTACCGCATGAGCTCATACAAATGTAACGCATGAGTATGTCTGTGCTACAGCGAGCGAGGGAGATTAGCTCTCCACTCACGTCCCTGATTCCCCCTACCCAGTGAGCAGGCAGCAGTCATGGACCAGGGTATCCTCTACGTAGACGCCCCTGTCCTCGTTGCTGTGGACGACGTGGCCATTGTGGTGCCAGAGCAGCGTGACCGAGGGGTCCAGGTAGGACACAGTGCACTGCAGGGGCAGCCGGTCCCCACGGAACACCACCTGTCTCTGGGACGGGATCAGCTGAAACAGGGGCAGCTCCAGAGGCTCATCTGGAGAGGAGGGGAGAGGAAGACACCAGGGAGAGGGTCAGGGAGAGGAGTAGAGGACGGGAAGGGTAAGAACTCATTCATCCAGAGAGAAGGAGAGACTGGTGCGGTATTGGAATGGGAGGGGAGGAGGGGAATCAAAATGAATGATTCTCTATGACTGAAATCATGCCAGTAATACGGTATTGCAAATCTGAACGCACAACTATAACCATACAATATGCACAAATACACATACACAAAAACACACATTATCAATCAGGAGAAAGCATTGTGCTTGTAGGAATTAACAAAAGCTGTGGGGAATATAGAGGATTTACAGTCATTCAAATCAGTCACTACCATATTAATTATGATTTTTGTGGATTTTGGCTATATAAAAAAGCAGGTAAAGGTTTCAAAAGTTTTCGGGAAAAGCTTAGAAAATGCTGGCACTGCCTGGCGCTGCTTGCAGGGACACACTTCTACATACTGATCTGAGATCATTGCAGTGTACTGGCTCGCTGTGGTACCTTGGGAATTCCACTGAACACAGGGAACATGTTCGATTGGACACATAAAAACATTTCCTTGGACATGCTCCAAGGAGCCAGCTAAGCAACGCTCTACCTTCAGTTCCATTCAGATCAATGGAGAGTGCTAGCAGTATAGTGTGAAAGGCCATTCAGTACATGAATCGTCAACCTCTCCCATTCATGGCTGCTGACCTCTCCCATTCAGTTCAAACGCCTACATCTCTGGCTACATTACATCTACATTCTAAATGCTATGCAACAAATCTGACAGAGATCAGGGTTGGGGAGTAAGTGATTACATGTAAATCAGTTACATGCAATCTGATTACATTTTTTAAAACTGTAATCAGTTATGTTACAAGGAAACGTATTGTAATAAGGTTACAGATACTTTAGAAAAACTAGATGTTTACTTTTAAATGCATGTTGGCGAGAAAATACATTATGACACTTTTCTGTTTTCTCAGTGACATTCAATTGAGTAAGTTTGTTCTACCTGAGCAAGTTTGACCACTATGATGACACACTAAATGTGTTTAATGGATCCGTTTTGTCTTCTTCCAATGTCTCTTAAGGGGAAAGTAATCAGATTACGATACTGAGTTTGTGTAATCCAAAAGTTACGTTGCTGATTACAATTTTGGACAGGTAACTAGCAACTGTAACAGACTACATTTAGAAAAAAACGTACTCAACCCTTACTGAGAGAGTGAGAATACAAAGGCACGGCTCCAATCCACCTCTCCAATCCATGGTTAAACTAAGCCAATAACAGAGCCAATAAATTTATATTTTAATGTATGATCTGAGAAAAGATCAAGGTCGATTTAGCGAGGCCTGACCTTGATTTTATGTATGCATACTCTAATGCATACATACATGGTAATAATGCATAATGCATACAAATAGCAGATATAAGACATACAGTGCCTTGCAAAAGTATTCATCCCCCTTGGCATTTTTCATATTTTGTTGCATTACAACCTGTCATTTAAATAGATTTTTATTTGGATTTCATGTGATGGACATACACAAAATAGTCCAAATTGGTTAAGTGTAAAAAACTGAAAAGGGATGCGTGTATATGTATTCACCCCCTTTGCTATGAAGCCCCTAAATAAGATCTGGTGCAACCAATTACCTTCAGAAGTCACATAATTAGTTAAATAAAGTCCACCTGTGTGCAATCTAAGTGTCACATGATCTGTCACATGATCTCAGGACATATACACCTGTTTTGAATGGCCCCAGAGTCTGCAACACCACTTAGCAAGGGGCACCACCAAGCAAGCGGCACCATGAAGACCAAGGAGTTCTCCAAACAGGTCAGGGACAGAGTTGTGGAGAAGTACCGATCAGGATTGGGTTATAAAAAAATATCTGAAACTTTGAACATCCCACAGACCACCATTAAATCCACTATTATTATTTTTTTAAAGAATATGGCACCACAATAAACCTGCCAAGAGAGGGCCGCACACCAAAACTTACGGACCAGGCAAGGAGGGCATTAATCAGAGAGGCAACAAAGAGACCAAAGATAACCCTAAAGGAGTTGCAAACCTCTACAGCGGAGATTGGAGTATCTGTCCATAGGACCACTTGAAGCCGTACACTCCACAGAGCTGGGCTTTATGGAAGAGTGGCCAGAAAAAAGCCATTGCTTAAAGAAAAAAATAAGCAAACACATTTGCTGTTAACCAAAAGGCATGTGGGAGACTTTCCAAACATATTGAAGAAGGTACTCTGGTCAGATGAGACTAAAATTGAGCTGTTTGGCCATCAAGGAAAATGTTGTCTGCGCAAACCCAACACCTCTCATCACCATGAGAATACCATCCCAGGGACTGGGAAACTGATCAGAATTGAAGGAATGATGGATGGCGCTAAATCCAGGGAAACTCTTGAGGAAAACCTGTTTCAGTCTTCCAGAGATTTGAGACTGGGACGGAGGTTCACCTTCCAGCAGGACAATGGCACTAAGCATACTGCTAAAGCAACACTCGAGTGATTTAAGGGGAAACATTTAAATGTAATTGGAATGGCCTAGTTAAAGCCCAGACCTCAATCCAATTGACAATCTGTGGTATGACCTAAAATTGCTGTACAACAGCGGAACCCATCCAACTTGAAGGAGCTGGTGCAGTTTTGCCATGAAGAATGGGCAGAAATCCCAGTGGCTAGATGTGCCAAGCTTATAGAGACATACCCCAAGAGACTTGCAGCTGTAATTGCTGCAAAAGGTGGTTCTACTTTTTTACCCCCAAATTTCGTGATATCTTGTCCTTGTCCTAATCTTGTCCTATCGTTGCAACTCCCGTACGGACTCGGGAGAGGCGAAGGTCGAGAGCCATGCGTCCTCCAAAACACGACCCGCCAAGACGCACTGCTTCTTGACACACTGCTCGCTTAACTCAGTAGCCAGCCGCACCAACGTGTCGGAGGAAACACCATACACCTGGCGACTGTGTCAGTGTGCATGCTCCCGGCCCGCCACCGGAGTCAAGGACATCCCTGCCAAACCCTCCCCTAGCCCGGACAACGCTGGGCCAATTGTGCGCCGCCTCATGGGTCTCCCGGTCGCGGCCGGCTGCGACACGGCCCAGTATCGAACCCGGATCTGTAGCAATGCTGCTAGCACTGTAATGTAGTGCCTTAGACCGCTGCACCATTCGGGAGGCCCTCAATCTACATGTGTTTTATAGTGTCATTTCATTTGTTGATGATTTACAGAGCCATGTATTGGTAGTTGCACATGAAGAGGTGCAGAACTGGAGCTACCGCGTACCCTGTAGCTGAATGCAGCTGGCTAAATGGTACCACAGCAAAAAAGCGATGGACTGTTGACCTGCTATTATGCTCATACTGTTGAATCAACACTAAGTGCCAAAGGATCAGAGTGGCAGATGGCCTGTGCCTATCAGGCGCTGCCAGGGTGAGATTGTGTGTGTGTGTGTGTTTTCCCGGTGTGTACAGTATGTGCGTGTTGATGAAGTAGGGGTGTTGAGCCATTGTGTGTGTGTAATGGCACGAGGAAAAGCCAGGGCAATGCCCTATCTGTGTGTGTGTTTGTACGCTAGTATGTGTGCGAGCGTGTGTGTGCGCATGTGTGAGTAAGTGTGTGTGATGGTGCGAGGATCCCTAGATGCCAGAGCTAAACTTTACAAGGATCACTGGGCTGCAGTTAACACAACCCCCCTAGAGTCGATGTCCTCACCCATGATGAAATCTAATTAGCATAGTACAAAAATCCCCATAGAAATCTGCCTGTTGAAGCTAGAGATGTTTTCTTTTGCAAGGGCTGCGTCTCAATCCACTGTGGTGGAAGGTGGCAGAGCTACAGCTGTGTGTCAGACCAGGAGACTATAGCGTCCGAACAGTTTGGCTCTACGACCCCCACAAGTGTCACGGGACTCATCAGAAGTCGGTACTGAATATGTACCAACTAGGGATGTGACAAATGTGTAATTGTTCATAACGTTTAAACTGCAATTCTTTTTCATCATTTAAACATTTAATCAATAAGAAAATGTTCATAATATGAGAAGTCATAATTCAGATAGGATCCTGCATATGACAGCTAAGGGGCAATGCAGTTCGATCTACCACAGTCCTGGCTACTTACCAGAAGGCAATCACCTTACTACTGTCCCCCACCCACTCAGCAACAGTGGTAGTTAACACCATTTTATGTTCTCGGCTGTGTCCCTCTCCTCCATGTTCCCAATTGTCAGTACATGGGACTTCATGTCCCGCTTCTTATCAATGTGATTGCTCGTTGCAGTGATGTATGACAGCATGTTCATAGATGTCCAAAAATCTGTTGTTAATGCCACGTATGGTGTTTGAGAGCTCGCACCTTGTACTTGCAGAGCAATCATTGTACATTTTCTCCATCCAGGCCGTCACAGTTTTTGGCATCTTGTAGTGTGATTCTAGATATGCCATCAGGGCAGTGAAGCCGACATCCTCTACCATTGACAATGGATTCATATCAACTGTAATCAGCGCTGTGATTTCTTTCACTCCGTCCCTTATCGCACTGCTGCCAGCAACGGGTTGGGGGTACCTTCCTTTCAGATGGTTAAGCATTGCACCTGTACTGCCACTGTAGCTCAATTCCACCTTGCAAAGATTGCATTTATTTCACCACCTTCTCAAGTATTGCCAAACAGGACTTTGCTGCTGTTGCTTCCTTGTCTCACACTCTGCCATTTTTCCAACCGTTAACGACGATGATGCGCTGAGCGCTATAAAGTATATCCGTGGCAAATCATTTGAAAGATGCATATTTTCTACTACTAACTTTACAGCATTGTTGCATTAGGTATTTGTTTCATTTGTATGTTTCCCTTTATGATGATCGGGACTTGTTAGTGGTAGTTTTGTGCTGCACTGGGATTTCAATTTTGTAAACAAAAAAGTGTTAAACAATATTCGCTAGAGAATTTTTATGAACAATAACGATCCAAATGTCCTTTAAACATTTAAACGTTCACACCACCTAGTGCCAACTTCTGTCTGTAGCGTCTGAACGGTTTAGGCTACATGCTGAAGTATTCAGACACCTTGACTTTTTCCACATTTTGTTACGTTACAGCCTTAATAAAAAATGTATTAAAATATTATTTTTCCTCATCAATCTACACACAATACCCCATAATGACAAAGCAAAAACAGGTTTTTAGAAATGTTTGCTAATTTATAAATAAATAAAACTCATTTCACATTTACATAAGTATTCAGACCCTTTACTCAGTACTTCTCAGTCTTCTTGGGAATGACGCTACAAGCTTGGCACACCAGTATTTGGGGAGTTTCTCCCATTCTTCTCTGCAGATCCTGTCAAGCTCTGTCAGGTTGGATGGGGAGCGTCGCTGCACATCTATTTTCAGGTCTCTCCAGAGATGTTCGATCGGGTTCAAGTCCGGGTTCTGGCTCGGTCACTCAAGAACATTCAGGGACTTGTCCCAAAGCCACTCCTGCATTGTCTTGGCTGTGTGCTTAGGGTTGTTGTCCTGTTGGAAGGTGAACCTTCGCACCAGTCTGAGGTCCTGAGCGCTCTGGAGCAGGTTTTCATCATCATCTGTACTTTGCTCTGTTCATCTTTCCCTCGATCCTGACTAGTCTCCTAATCCCTGCCACTGAAAAACATCCCCACAGCATGATGCTTCACCGTAGGGATGGTGACAGGTTTCCTCCAGACGTGACGCTTGGCTTTCAGGCCAAAGAGTTCAATTTTGGTTTCATCCGACCAGAGAATCTTGTATCTCATGGTCTGAGTCTTCAGGTGCCTTTTGGCAAACTCCAAGAGGGCTGTCATGTGCCTTTTACGGAGGAGTGGCTTCCGTCTGGCCACTCTACCATAAAGGCCTGATTGGTGGAGTGCTGCAGAGATGTTAGTCCTTCTGGAAGGTTCTCCCATCTCCACAGAGGAACTCTAGAGCTCTGTCAGAGTGACCATCGGGTTCTTGGTCACCTCCCTGACCAAGGCCCTTCACCCCCGATTGCTCAGTTTGACCGGGCGGCCAGCTCTAGGGAGAGTCTTGGTTGTTCCAAATTTCTTTCATTTAAGAATGATGGAGACCACTGTGTTCTTGGGACCTTCAACATTGCAGCAATATTTTGGTATCCTTCCCTAGACCTGTGCCTCGACACAATCAGTCTCGGAGCTCTATGGACAATTCCTTCGACCTCATGGCCTGGTTTTTGCTCTGACATGCACTGTCAACTGTGGGACTTCATATTGACAGGTGTGTGCCTGTCCAAATCATATCCAATTAATTGAATTTACCACAGGTGGACTCCAATCAAGTTGTAGAAACATCTCAAAGATGATCAATGGAAACAGGATGCATCTGAGGTCAATTTAGAGTCCCATAGTAAAGGGTCTGAATACTTATTTTTTCTATCTTTACAAAATTTGCAAAAATGTCCAAAAGCCTGTTTTTGCTTTGTCATTTTGGGGGTATTGTGTGTAGATTGATGAGGACTTTTATTTATTTAATCCATTTCATATTAAGGCTGTAATGTAACAACATTTGGAAGTTAAGGGGTCTGAATACTTTCTGAATGCACTTTATATGACCTCTCTATGGAAAGACGAGACTCTCACGGACATGTTGTTGTTATCCATTTTTCTCTCCGACCACTAAAGTGTCACGGACTCGTCTGAAGGAAACCCGGTACCGGGATGAAAATGTAATGGAAGTGAGTAGGGCATTTCCACATCAAAGGGTCATTCCATGGTAAATTATTATAATTCTTATATCTCTCAGATATAGGACACAGGCACTTCAATCTGTTTTTCCATGTATGAATCTGTTATGAAATGTGTTTCTATGGACTAATAGCAGGCCAAATTCAATGTTTTATCAAATATTTATTTAAAAAAATACACCAAATTATAGCTACCGACAGGGGTCCTAAAATTCTAAATCAAATAGCTAAATGATCCTTGTTAAGACCATCTTAAAACAATTCCCAGCCCCAGGCCTCTAACCAGATTGACCTGTGTTCCCTGGCAGGAGGGGCGTGCCGAGCAGCTGCTATGGCTGGTCCTGCAGTGAGTGGACACATGGCCAAACGTCTGGCAGTAGTCCACAGAGGAAACCATTCAAATCACTACAGAACAGCTCCACCAAAGCCTGGTACCTGATCTGTTTGTGCTGTCTCGCCAAACACAACTATGACCATAGGAGTTGGCAAGACAGCACAAACAGATCTGCGACCAGGCTAGTCCCACCCATCCACCCACATCTGCTAAGTCGGTCTGTGAGTGAGCCACATCATTCAGGATGGGAAGCCATTAAATGAGAATCTCCTAATTAATCAAAACAAGTCCAACCCTTCCATTTCCTCAATACGATTAGGCCCTATCACACACACTTTCCACACTTCTTATTGTATTCAGATGTTGCTCGGATAGTACTCTGTCTTTTTCAGAATATGGAGTTGATTAAACTTCAAACCAAGTTCTACTGGCTGGCCACAGGGTCTGATGGGTATATTGGTCTATATGCATAAGGCCTGTAGTGACCATAAGAGGACCATGTCACTGCCGTAGCTTAATATAATAAAGAATAACACCAGACATTACACCAGAGACCCAGGTTGTGTATGAATCAACCAATCTCTGCTATGTAATTCATCTCAATGAATTCCACAAAGAGGCCCTGCCTGGTTTTCACCGCTGAGCCTTGAGGAAACAGAAGTAGAGGGCCGTGCTCCTTTATTCCTCCGTGTTTGTGTGAGCTGAACAGAGCTGAACAGACGTTGCCCTGACCCCCATCTGAGGAAGCACCTGATCCTGGCAGGAAACCTCTCCTCCCTCCTCCCTCCGTTCGTTCCCCCTCGCTTGAGAACGACACTCGACCCGAACGCCATGTCAGACAGACGAAAGGAGGAGAAACACTTTAAAATGTGTTCACCCTGACATCTGCTACTCGTTACATCACTTTGGAGAACTACGATAGAACACAGTCCAATGAACTTTCCAATTTGTAAGTCGCTCTGGATAAGAGCGTCTGCTAAATGACTTAAATGTAAAATGTAAATGTAAGAAAATACAAAAAGGACGGCATGGATGGAATTCCCGAGCAACTTAATAGTTCAACCTGATCGCTCAACATAATGAAAAGAGAGACAAATCTCTTGTTTGGTATGAGTTGGAGGGGTAGCTTTGTCAATTGTCCTCTTATCGACCGTCATTCTCAGTAATACCTTGACCTATAGCATCAGGTGCTGAACAAACACAGCTGATACGTGATGAAGTGCTGATGGCCACAGTATAGCCTTGCTGCATTCCATGACATTAAGTGAACCCATACGGAGATAATAGGTTGAAAATAACATTACAAGAAGAGGTTGTTAGAGCACTCCACTGTGTCCAATCGAAAATGGCTCTTGCCAAGCAAATAAATAAGGTATTTTAGGAGGCTGTTGTATAGGGAGTAAAATCCCACGGAGGCATGCACGGTAATCCCATAATGGATGTGTTAGGCTGAAAGAACAATTCACTATTCCAACCATCCTAATTCCACTCTTGGCTTTATGTCATATGACTGTGTAGAATTACCCAGTAATTGCTTGGATTGTTCCACATAACGAAAAACACACACTCAGGATTCCATAGAATAACCTCAGAATGTATCTGGTAGGGTACGTGGATAAGAAGTGTGTGAATACAACAATCTGCACAAACAAACACATGAAAGACTTAGAAAGAGTGACAAATGGGTCGGGACCTAATGCCTAGTGGTCTCTGACCCCTTGAAGTACGTTAAAAATCTTTATCGCACCTTGATAGATGGAAATGTATCTGTCACCTGGTCTGTTTCTACTAGGAAATACTAGTTTAATGTATGCCAAAAAAGGCAATTCTAAAAAAGTGGTTGGATCCAAATACTTCTTTAAAATCTTCCTGGAAAATGTACTTTTTAGACATTCTTATTCTAAAGAAATCCACCGCTAAGGTGCATGATGCGGCTCCAAAAACTTTACTGGGCTGGTCAAATGCCATCTCCAACATCAAAGACCTTTCGTTAGGTACCCCAATCTCTCAATTGTTGTATCTTGAACTGCTGTATCAATCCCCATTTCATGCTCATGTTTTGTCACTGTACAAATCATGTGCCTGCTATATCTTGTTTGATTGACATTGATAAATGAAAATAATAAAAATAAATAAATAAATAAATATAAAAAAAAAAAAAAAAATATTCCTCTCTGCACAGACCATACAAACGCTTCACACCGCGTGGCCGCTGCTACTCTAACCTGGTGGTCCCAGCGCGCACGACCCACGAGGAGTTCCAGGTCTCAGGCAGCCTCTGGAACTGCCGATCTGCGGCCAACAAGGCAGAGTTCATCTCAGCCTATGCTTCCCTCCAGTCCCTCGACTTCTTGGCACTGACGGAAACATGGATTACCACTGATAACACTGCTACTCCTACTGCTCTCTCCTCGTCTGCCCACGTGTTCTCGCACACCCCGAGAGCTTCTGGTCAGCGGGGTGGTGGCACTGGGATCCTCATCTCTCCCAAGTGGACATTCTCTCTTTCTCCCCTGACCCATCTGTCTATCGCCTCCTTTGAATTCCATGCTGTCACAGTTACCAGCCCTTTCAAGCTTAACATCCTTATCATTTATCGCCCTCCAGGTTCCCTTGGAGAGTTCATCAATGAGCTTGACGCCCTGATAAGTTCCTTTCCTGAGGATGGCTCACCTCTCACAGTTCTGGGTGACTTTAACCTCCCCACGTCTACCTTTGACTCATTCCTCTCTGCCTCCTTCTTTCCACTCCTCTCCTCTTTTGACCTCACCCTCTCACCTTCCCCCCCTACTCACAAGGCAGGCAATACGCTTGACCTCATCTTTACTAGATGCTGTTCTTCCACTAATCTCATTGCAACTCCCCTCCAAGTCTCCGACCACTACCTTGTATCCTTTTCCCTCTCGCTCTCATCCAACACTTCCCACACTGCCCCTACTCGGATGGTATCGCGCCGTCCCAACCTTCGCTCTCTCTCCCCCGCTACTCTCTCCTCTTCCATCCTATCATCTCTTCCCTCTGCTCAAACCTTCTCCAACCTATCTCCTGATTCTGCCTCCTCAACCCTCCTCTCCTCCCTTTCTGCATCCTTTGACTCTCTATGTCCCCTATCCTCCAGGCCGGCTCGGTCCTCCCCTCCTGCTCCGTGGCTCGACGACTCATTGCGAGCTCACAGAACAGGGCTCCGGGCAGCCGAGCGGAAATGGAGGAAAACTCGCCTCCCTGCGGACCTGGCATCCTTTCACTCCCTCCTCTCTACATTCTCCTCTTCTGTCTCTGCTGCTAAAGCCAATTTCTACCACTCTAAATTCCAAGCATCTGCCTCTAACCCTAGGAAGCTCTTTGCCACCTTCTCCTCCCTCCTGAATCCTCCTCCCCCTCCTCCCCCCTCCTCCCTCTCTGCTGATGACTTTGTCAACCATTTTGAAAAGAAGGTCGACGACATCCGATCCTCGTTTGCTAAGTCAAACGACACCGCTGGTTCTGCTCACACTGCCCTACCCTGTGCTTTGACCTCTTTCTCCCCTCTCTCTCCAGATGAAATCTCGCGTCTTGTGACGGCCGGCCGCCCAACAACCTGCCCGCTTGACCCTATCCCCTCCTCTCTTCTCCAGACCATTTCCGGAGACCTTCTCCCTTACCTCACCTCGCTCATCAACTCATCCTTGACCGCTGGCTACGTCCCTTCCGTCTTCAAGAGAGCGAGAGTTGCACCCCTTCTGAAAAAACCTACACTCGATCCCTCCGATGTCAACAACTACAGACCAGTATCCCTTCTTTCTTTTCTCTCCAAAACTCTTGAACGTGCCGTCCTTGGCCAGCTCTCCTGCTATCTCTCTCAGAATGACCTTCTTGATCCAAATCAGTCAGGTTTCAAGACTAGTCATTCAACTGAGACTGCTCTTCTCTGTGTCACGGAGGCGCTCCGCACTGCTAAAGCTAACTCTCTCTCCTCTGCTCTCATCCTTCTAGACCTATCGGCTGCCTTTGATACTGTGAACCATCAGATCCTCCTCTCCACCCTCTCCGAGCTGGGCATCTCCGGCGCGGCCCACGCTTGGATTGCGTCCTACCTGACAGGTCGCTCCTACCAGGTGGCGTGGCGAGAATCTGTCTCCGCACCACGTGCTCTCACCACTGGTGTCCCCCAGGGCTCTGTTCTAGGCCCTCTCCTATTCTCGCTATACACCAAGTCACTTGGCTCTGTCATATCCTCACATGGTCTCTCCTATCATTGCTATGCAGACGACACACAATTAATCTTCTCCTTTCCCCCCTCTGATAACCAGGTGGTGAATCGCATCTCTGCATGTCTGGCAGACATATCAGTGTGGATGACGGATCACCACCTCAAGCTGAACCTCGGCAAGACGGAGCTGCTCTTCCTCCCGGGGAAGGACTGCCCGTTCCATGATCTCGCCATCACGGTTGACAACTCCATTGTGTCCTCCTCCCAGAGTGCTAAGAACCTTGGCGTGATCCTGGACAACACCCTGTCGTTCTCAACTAACATCAAGGCGGTGACCCGTTCCTGTAGGTTCATGCTCTACAACATTCGCAGAGTACGACCCTGCCTCACGCAGGAAGCGGCGCAGGTCCTAATCCAGGCACTTGTCATCTCCCGTCTGGATTACTGCAACTCGCTGTTGGCTGGGCTCCCTGCCTGTGCCATTAAACCCCTACAACTCATCCAGAACGCCGCAGCCCGTCTGGTGTTCAACTTTCCCAAGTTCTCTCACGTCACCCCGCTCCTCCGCTCTCTCCACTGGCTTCCAGTTGAAGCTCGCATCCGCTACAAGACCATGGTGCTTGCCTACGGAGCTGTGAGGGGAACGGCACCCCCGTACCTTCAGGCTCTGATCAGGCCCTACACCCAAACAAGGGCACTGCGTTCATCCACCTCTGGCCTGCTCGCCTCCCTACCTCTGAGGAAGTACAGTTCCCGCTCAGCCCAGTCAAAACTGTTCGCTGCTCTGGCACCCCAATGGTGGAACAAACTCCCTCACGACGCCAGGTCAGCGGAGTCAATCACCACCTTCCGGAGACACCTGAAACCCCACCTCTTTAAGGAATACCTAGGATAGGATAAAGTAATCCTTCTAACCCCCCCCCCCCTTAAAAGAGTTAGATGCACTATTGTAAAGTGGTTGTTCCACTGGATATCATAAGGTGAATGCACCAATTTGTAAGTCGCTCTGGATAAGAGCGTCTGCTAAATGACTTAAATGTAAATGTAAATGTAATGATAAAAGCACCCAATATTTGTTTTCCTCCAAATAACACACACACACATGCACACACAACCCCCACCACCCCACCCCAATTTCCATTTCGAGCAGTGACTCGTGTTTTCTCATCCCGGTGCAATATCCTCTAAGCGTGTGCAGGAGACGGGGAGTGTAGAGGCAGGGCAGGGGGAGAGCTGCTATCAGAAACGAGATGTGATTCCCCCCATGGCTCAGAGCACACAGCACAGCACAGAGCAGAGATGGAAACACCAGAACAGCTAGCTACCTCACCAGTCCCCAGAGCTCTCCTCCATGTCTTCCTCACGGGCCATTCACTCGCCTTACATACACAGAGGGGTGATCAGACAGACAGCAGGGAACATTCAGCCACAGACTTTCAGACATCGTCATCATCATAGGCCATATTCATCATAATACTCATTTATTTTGTGGGACAATACAAATTCAAATATATACAGAAAAAATTGTCATGTAATGCTTGTGTAGGTGTTGTGTGCGCCTTATTTAAAGAGAGATAGGGATGATGTGAGATAACATACCACATCTGAGCTGTGTCTCCCTCAGGTTGTGGACCTCCAGGCCGCGGAGGTGTGTGGGATGAACACACAGGGTGTCGTTGCCCAGAAGCACGCCGTTTGCCCTGGCCCACAGCAGCAGCCACTCCAGCTGACAGTCACAGAACAGAGACTCTGTAGAGAAGTGCCTGGGGGGATACGGCAACGGCGTTAAAACCATCATCGCACTGTGTGTCGGTGTCATTTTGGTACAGGGTGTGACTGACTATCTGTTCGTAGGGTGTGTGTGTGTGTGTTTGTGTGTGTGTTGTTTCATTTTGTTTTCTTACAGGACTTCGAGAGACAGGAGGTGTGTGAATAGTCCCACCGGCAAGGAAGAGAAAATATTTCCTGATAGATTCCTGTGGGGATAACAGGGCAAATACACATCAAACTAGTTAACTTTGAACAAGTAGAAAAGCCACAGTATCTGCTGTTGCGTTACTTTGAAACAGCCGTATCTAAGAGAAAAAACATAGATCCTACATCTCAAAACATCTCAAATTGTGCGTACAGTGCTGTATGTTTTCAATTTAGAGATTACTCACAATTTAGAGAGATTGCCAAGGTCTACAAACATTTCAGGAGAGAGGCAGCCAATCCGATTGTTGGACAGATCCCTATAAGGACAAAAAAGCTCACTTTAAATGATGGCTTAGAGATAAGCCAAGCCCATCTGACTAAAAGCATTAAGAGCACTGATCATCGCAGGAGAGCTGGCATGAGATAATACAGAATGAGCTTGGCTGTGACAACAAGTGTGTTGTGTGTGTTTTTTGTGCCGTCTCCTCTCATAATGACGTAATAACGAGAGCTTAAGCAGCTCAAGGAACTATGGTGTTAAACCACCAGTCAAATGTTTATTTATTCCAAATCGTGGGATATCAACCCCGACCTTCTGTTACCCCTTCACCCCTCACATTACCATCCATCCTCACACACTTATGCACCACACACACATGCGCGCGCAAACACACACTCACAGAAGGCTGTCGTGGCTCTGTGCCCTTCCCCTCTGTAATTAAAGAGCTGCTTTGCTGGAGCAGCTGTGGGAAAATAAGCAAGGCACTCAAGTAATCACCAGTTGGGGAGCACTTAAATTAGCACTCTGCTGCTCCCAGAGCCTGGCGCACTTGCCTGCTGCAACACCCCAGAACCTCCTAACAATCATGATGGAATTAAGTCATTTACGCTGCAGGGTTTATCTATGACCATCTTTGTGTGAGTGAGTGAGTGAGTGAGTGAGTGAGTGAGTGAGTGAGTGAGTGAGTGAGTGAGTAGAGTGAGTGAGTAGAGTAGAGTAGAGTAGAGTAGAGTGAGAGAGAGAGAGAGAGAGAGAGAGAGAGAGAGAGAGAGAGAGAGAGAGAGAGAGAGAGAGAGAGAGAGAGAGAGAGAGAGAGAGAGAGAGAGAGAGAGAGAGAGAGAGAGAGAGAGAGAGAGAGAGAGAGAGAGAGAGAGATTTATCTACCACTTCAGGAAACAATGAATTTGCTTCTTCTTTAATCATGATGTCATATTTGTCACAGTGTAATAACCCAGCCCCTTAACCCCCATAAGACCCTGGCCTCGTCACGCCGTGTAGCCCACCCACTATGACAACCCGCTTCACACTTACAGTCTCCTCAGAGCCACCAGTCCGCGGAAGGCCCCGTGCTCCACCGTGCCAATCAAATTATTCCTCAGGTCCCTAAGAGAGAGAGGGAGGGATAGAGGAAGAGAGAGAGAGGGCAGGGGGGGTGCGAAACAGAAAGAGTGAGAGAGAGTAAGCATGAGAGAGAGGAGAGATAAGGGAGGTCACTTATCATGCCACTGTGGGTTTTGAGAGTCACAGTGCTGGAGACAGGGAGGGGGATTGCCCCTTAAAACCCTCTCATCTGGCAGTACAGTAAGTGGTTGGCAGTTAGCGATGAGATGCATTGAGCTGAGCTCTTGTCAGGGCCGAGCACGCAAGCTCATTGTGACATTAAGATGTAAACTCTAGCCTCCTAACAACGACAACGCCATGTGTGATTCATTCAAGGCGTGACAGTGCAGTTCCCATTGATCACAAGGCCAAGAAGATTTGGTGAAATGCAAAGAGGGCAACTTTTACTAATGCTGTACTAACACGATGAAACTCGGCTGTGAATACACAGTTAACCCTGAATGGGTATCTCTATTCAGAAAGGAAATAATACTCATTATCGCGTTGATGTGGTCGGATATTACGTACATTTTACAATGGCCATCATATGCATTGTAAAATGCATTGTAAAGTGACAGAGAATGATAGTGTACGGAGGTTATTTCAAAGAAATACCACGTCGGTCTGACACAAACATTATAAACATTACAGTGGTTTTAGCCAGGATCGCTCTGTTCCCAATCCCCACTCCCAGTCCCTCGATTCCCCAACCCAACATTGCTAAAAATGGACCGGCATCCTTTCCTAACCCTACTTTTTGGTTTCCTCTCGGGCCAAAGAAAACTTCCTGAAATGGTGTCCCCCGGTTTCCTTTGACTGGGCCTGTCGGGAGTGATGAGAATCAGGAGTCTGGCTCTCTCTCCGTCCAGATGTGTGTACAGTACAATACACCAGTGCAGTATGGGTAGTCTAGCCTGTAGTCTCAGCCCAACCCTAACTGCTGGTCACATCAGCAGTCATAAAAACATGCAAGGCCAGCCAAAGGCATTAAAACAATAGCACCAGCACTAATAACTCTAATGTGCCCCTTTCCCAATGTAACCATAAAAATTGAACGATGATAGTTTTTATTTGTAAAACAAGGCAACTGCATTGAAACCAAAACGATCATTTTCAGCTGTACAACGCCAGAGCAGAATAAGTCAATGTTTTACTGTACATCCAACACATCAGCTGAGTGCCTCACGGAATCAACCCCCAAAAAATCGAACTATTAAAGGGTATGTTTTCTGCACCATTAGAGATACAGTGCGCCTGTAGACCACCAGCAGTGAAGGATTCCTCTGGTGGAACTGACGCTAATTCAGTCAATGTACAAAGAGTTACACACACAAAAGAGAGAGCAACGCACACTCGTACCGAAACCATCATTATCGTTAGATAAATGACTCCCTGTCTGTCCTTAATGATGTGTGTCTGCTGTTAAATTGTTTGGTCCAGAGTTAAAAACCCCACTCCACCATTACCCCAACCCACACTCCCTACTCTACCAGTTCATAGGCTAAAATTATTCTCAAAGCTGCACTTCACCGCATGCTCATTCACTTTCATTTATTCTTGTGCCTGTGGATTTCTGGTGGTCCACAATGATTGGCATGGCGAAATTGGTTTTGGCAATCTCCATTGGCTTTCAATGGACCCGACAGCACATAAACCCTCTAAGTACATCAGGGTCAGTTTTACTCCAACCCTCTCTCCAAGTTCTGGAGCTCCCCATATGTTGGTTTTCAAGCACTCCCTCACTGTGTGAAAACCTATCTTTCCTGAGATGGGAAAACTAAACGAGTGGATACAGTGGAACTGAGAGTAGATACTGAGTGGAGCGTGGAGCACTCTACAGGCCAGAGCTTCTCAGATCTCTCCTCTTGTCGATGGGAGCCCTTGATTATATAAATCATGTTATGAGGGAGCGGGTGGACTGGCGAAGGGTAAGGTCAAAGGTAATTCACTGTGCCTCTTACTTTGCTCTTCTTCTTCACAGCACACACAGCATCCAACCACAGCCAGAGGTCTGGCTAATAACAGCTGTAACTTATCTTTGGTTATGAGATGTACTGTGGGCGTGGGTTATTTTGTACTGTGAGCAGACAACAATAATGACAGCTGTTGTTGCTTTGATCTTATACTGTGGGTTACTCTGTTATCATGTCAATCGACTATCCCAGTTAAACACATCTCGTTCTAAAGTGGAGGTCGGTGTGTGTTATTAGATTGCTGTATTGCATTGTTAGGTGATTGGCAGCAGAGAGAGTGAAAGGCAGGATGGAGGCCGAGCTGAATAAATAAGTCTTCCTATTTCCTGAGAGAGGTCTGTTTGTAGCTCCGGTCAGGAGGTGGGGTGAAAAAAAATAAGCAAATATATTGGCTGTTCGCCAAAACGCATCTGGGAGACTCCCCAAACATATGAAAGAAGGTACTCTGGTTAGATGAAATGGATATTCTTAGATGAAGTGGATATGCTTTGGCCATCAAGGAAAACGATATGTCTGGCGCAAACCCAACACCTCTCATCACCCCGAGAGCACCATCCACACAATGAAGCATGGTGGTGGCAGCAGCGTAGTACGTGTTCATGCTTCTTTATTAAAACCGAACACCAAACAAAACAACAAAAGAACAACGAACGTCACGTCTTGAAGGCTACACAGAGCTAACAAAAAACAACATCCCACAACCTAAGGTGGCAAAACAAGCTGCCTAAGTATGATTCCCAATCAGAGACAACGATAGACAGCTGTCCGTGATTGAGAACCATACCCGGCCAAAACATAGAAACACAAAACATAGAAATAAAGAACATAGAATGCCCACCCAAATCACACCCTGACCAAACCAAATAGAGACATAAAAAGGCTCTCTAAGGTCAGGGCGTGACACCGCGGGCCTACAATTGCCCATCCCTGGGTTACATGATTACATACCATGACTAATTAATTTCCACTTAATTTATGACGTTAAATAGACAACTTTGCGTTATCATATGGCATATTATAGAATACGCACTGATATTTAATAAAACCAAGAGATTAAAATTAGTATTGTGCAAGCTCTCTACCATGTTAGGCATGGTATGCCCCATCTAATTTGTGTTATGCATGATGGTAATGTTTTGAGCGTCCAGTAAACAGAAGTAATCCTGTAGTTGAGGGGAGTGAAGCCAAAGCCTACCCCACTGTGTCAGAGAAGCAGTATTCAGGTCAGAGCAGTGGAGATTCACTCACACACACACACATACACACAGACACAGACACACACACATTCACACACAGAGGACAGTACAGAGTGCCCTGCAAACAAATTGTTCCACAGGATAAAAGGGGGGAGAGAGAATGAGAGAGAGAAATGGAGAGGGAGAGAGCGAGATGAATGGGTAAATCCATTTGAATTCAATCACTTTTTGAGAGCAACCCTTTTGATTTAAACAAAACTTTCCATACATGTTTTCCCATGGAGGAAGTGGTCAGAAAGTGACTGTATGCCAAAACATTCAGCAGATAAAGGTGCTTAAATTGACCCATTTTGCATACCCCACCATACCATGAGACATCGATGTCCTCATCACTGGAAAATGTAAACGGTTGAGTTGGATATCATTGAAAAGCTTACAAACAGTATTGCCAAACAATTGTATTATTTTTTGAAAAAATGTTTTTATAAAAATTATGTCATTTTTAAACCTTTAAAGGTCAATTATTTAAAATCGAGTAAACTGTTGTAGCTAAGACCCTATTTCACATCATTTGAGGTTTTTGTGTTGTGCACGTCCTCGGTCGAGACACAACATGCTCTTGAATACAGGGTGGGTGGCATTTAAATCATATAAATATAATTAATAGAATGGACCTATCCCTTCAGACCACTGCAATTTAGCTGGTACACCATTGAAATTGAATGGAAATGTTTACTTATCATTACTACCACAAAGATGACCACTGGTCGACCCACTGTTGAATGTCAACTTAAATGGTCATGTCTATTCTACTATCTATATTTCTATGATTTCAATAGGTTTCCTAGTATAATTTAAAACAACAGATATCCCACTTCAAGTCAACATTCTCAGATGTGTGGACCTCCAACCATCTTTGTGGTACCATTTGAAAGTAGAAATGTAAATGTTATTCCCATTTTAGTACATTTATCAGCCAAAATCTGAAACCCACCCTGCAAGAACATGGAGGGCACAACACAAAAGCATACATATTCAAATATTAAGGGAAAAAAACGTTTTTAGATAAAGGTTTATTTTGATTCAAAAACATACTTTTTCTGAAACTATAAATATTTTGACAACCCTTTTTGTAAGCTTTAAAAGATGCACTATGCAGAAATCGCTCCGCCATTTCCTGGTTGCTCAAATTCTAATAGCAAAACAAGCAAGTACAGTGTAGAGAATCATTGTACCAACTAAACCGTAAGTTAAAGAAGCAAAAACTAAACTTAAGACCAGGAAACATAGAAATAGCGCACATACAGTAGTACATATATACTGCTTCTTAGACCTGCTTTTAATGAGAATGACAGATCTATAACTTACATTTCTACGTGAATTTGGTCGGTTCGCCCCGGGAAGTTTTGTTTAAAGCAGCTATAAATGATATCAATGTCAACCGTTGATCTTTTCCTGTGATCAAGTCATGGATGTCTCATGGTTTGGTGGGGTATGCAAAATGGGTCAACTTTGATCACCTTTATCTTTTGAATGTTTTGGAATTCAGGTCCAAAAAGTCCCTTTCTGAGCACTTTCAAAACGGGCACTTTTACAGGTTTTGTTCAAATCAAAAGATGTTCTGTCAAAAATGTTTTGAATTCAAATGGATTTACCCTAATGGGAGTAGAGAGCAGTCTCTGACAGAGAGGAAAAGGCCACTATGTAGCCTAACAATGGAAAACTGCTTCCTCTCAAGGTGGGACTGCATTGGACACCACAGACCCCCTGTCACGCCCTGGCTATAGAGAGGCTTTTTATTCTCTATTTTGGTTAGGCCATGGTGTGACTAGGGTGGGCAGTCTATGTTCTTTTTTCTATGTTGTTGTGTTTCTATGTGTTTGGCCTGGTGTGGTTCCCAATCAGAGGCAGCTGTCTATCGTTGTCTCTGATTGGGAGCTATACTTAGGTAGCCTGTTCCAACCAGTGTTTGTGGGTAGTTGTTTTTTGTTTCGTATCTGTACCAGACAGAACTGTTTCGGTTATTCTTTTGTCATTTTCGTGTTTAGTGTTCGGTTGTTATTTAATTAAATATGAACACGCAACACGCTGCACCTTGGTCCTCATCTTCTTCTCTTGAATGCCGTGACAGAACTACCCACCACAAACGGACCAAGCAGCGTGGTGAGGAGCAGCAGCGTTATCTGGACTCATGGACATGGGAGGAGATTTTGGACGGAAAGGGACCCTGGGCACAGGCTGGGGAGTATCGCCGTCCGCAGGAGGAATTGGAGGCAGCTAAGGCTGAGCGGAGACACTATGAGGAGTTAGCACGGCAGCGCAACAGGCACGAGAGGCAGCCCCAAAAAATATTTTTGGGGAGGGGGCACACGGGGAGATTAGCAGAGTCAGGCGAGAGACCTGAGCCAACTCCCCGTGCTTACCGGAAGCGGCGTGGCACTGGTCAGACACTGTGTTATGCGATGAAGCGCACGGTGTCGCCAATGCGGGCTCATAGCCCAGAGTGCTATATGCCAGCCCCCCGCAAGTGCCATGCGAGAGTGGGCATCCAGCCAGGGCGGATTGTGCCTGTGCAGCGCGTTTGGTCTCCGGTGCGCCGTTTCGGCCCAGGGTATCCTGCACCGGCGCTGCGTACTGTGTCTCCAGGGCGTTGGGAGGGTGCAGTTCGCCCTATGCCTGCCCTCCGCCCGTGCCGGGCAAATGTGGGCATTGAGCCTAAGGGAGAGGTGCGTGTGGTATGCACCAGATCTCCAGTGCTCCCCCACAGCCTGGTTCGACCTGTGCCTGTACTCTGGAGGGTCCGGGCTAAAGTGGTCATCCAGCCTGGAGGAGTGGTGCCAAGGCTGCGCATCAGGGCTCGAGTGCTCCCCCACAGCCTGGTCTATCCGGTGCCTCCTCCACGTACCAAGCCTCCTGTAGGTCTCTCCAGCCTGGTGGGCCCTGTGGCATCCCCACGCACCAGGCTGTCTCTCCGTCTCCTCCCTCCAGGTTCGCCCTTCAGTCCGGAGCTGCCAGAGCCGCCCGTCAGTCCGGAGCTGCCAGAGCCGCCCGTCAGTCCGGAGCTGCCAGAGCCGCCCGTCAGTCCGGAGCTGCCAGAGCTGCCAGTCCGGAGGCGCCAGAGCCGCCCGTCACTCCGGAGCTGCCAGAATCGCAGCCCCTCAGTCCAGAGGCCCCCCTCAGTCCAGAGGCGCCCCTCAGTCCAGTGGCGCCCTCTACGAGGGTCTTCAGTCCGGGTCCGCTGCGAGGGTCTCCGCTCCAGAGGCGCCACCTAAGTGGGCCAAGACTGAGGTGGACACGCTGCACCTTGGTCCTCATCTTCTTCTCTTGAATGCTCATACTGTATTCCAATCCAACCATGAATGCACAGCTCAGAACAATACAGCAACACAAACATGCTAATTTGCCTGGGATTTGATAAGAACATATTGAAACTGAGATTACCTCCCTTCTCATTCTCCATGGTACAGTTATAACTAGTTTGTTCATATTACATATCCTGGGTCAATTTGCTCTTCCACTGAGGAAACAAGCTGGCAGGAAGAAACGTCTCATCAGACACTTCAAATTAGATCATACACATCTAAGTAGGATGGATAACCACCTAATGTAAATAAATATGCTTTGAGATCTCTCGGAGGAGAGTAAAAGAGGGATAAGTAAAAGAGTTCAGTCCAATTAGAGCGACTGAGTGTATGCGATGTGACAGTAGTAGCAACCACTGCCAGAGCATCAAAAGGCACTGGGCTTCCATTAATAACATACAAGAAAATGACATCAGAGCACTCTGGTGGGACCAACCATCATGCATTAATAATAAATGCATGACAAATAAATACTACCTGTTGATGGAACCTATGTCAATGGCCCACACTTTTGTGGGTATAGAAGTTTATATTTTCATAACATTTAAGATATGTTATTTGTCCAACGCAGCTGTTTTTATCTCGACATCACATCATTTCTGGGTAACAACTAAGAATCTTACTGTTACTGTTTAAAAAAAAATATATATATTATTGTCAAAAAGAAACAAAAATAGCTTCTTAGCAAAGAGCAATTTTTCAAGCAAGAATTTAGCTAGGACTGTCTGGGAGTGTTCTGAGTGTGGAAAGGAAAATTGAAAACTAGCTGTTATTGGCAGAGAGGTTTGGAACTCTCTTATTTATTGCTATATTAACTAATTTACCACCTGGTGATGTCACTAGGCAGGCCAAAACTCCATCCCACCAAAACAGGCTGAAATTTCAGTTGTTCTTTTCAAACACATATTACACTAAAAGGCCATTATCATCATTTTCACAATTTCAAAGTATTATTCCAACCTCAGTGTGGAAATATGTATAAAAGACAGTGAATTCATGTTTGACTGCACCTGGCCTTTAAGAAGTTATTCCTCCTTTAGAGAGTAAGTGTGAGAAATTCTTTGCTCTTTCAGTACTTCGCCACTCTATTTCCAACCCAAACGATGACTAAATTCTTCTCAGACGCAATTCCAGAGCAATTTATTCCTGGAAGCTTAGCTAACAGGACTTGGAATGCTTTAGGTGTGTTCATGCAGTGTTTCCTTTGGATTACTTTATTGGCGGCTCACTAAGGACCCAAACATTCAACCTTAACTAATAGTGGCCTACTATAATTCCATATTTTTTGCGACTCCCCATCTTCCTCCCCTCCTGAGAAAAGTATGTAGATCTTTGGAGTGGTGTGACATTTGTCAAACGACAAACTACTGTGCTACAAAACCTGAGCTATACTGAACAAAAATATAAACGCAACATGTAAAGTGAGCTGAAATTAAAGATCCCAACATTTTTCAATACGCACAAAATGCTTATTTCTCTCAAATTTTGTTTACAAATTTGTTTACATCCCTGTTAGTGAGCATTTCTCCTTTGCCAAGATAATCCATCCCCCTGACAGGTGTGGCATATCAACAAGCTGATTAAACAGCATGATCATTACACAGGTGTACCTTGTGCTGGGGACAATAAAAGGCCACTCTAAAATGTGCCGTTTTGTCACACAACACAATGCCACAGATGTCTCATGTTTTGAGAGAGCGTGCAATTGGCATGCTGACTGCAGGAATGTCCACCAGAGCTGTTGCCAGAGAATTTAATGTTAATTTCTCTACCTTAAGCCGCCTCCAACGTTGTTTTAGAGAATTTGGCTGTACATCCAACCGGCCTCACAACCGCAGACCACGTTTAACCATGCAAGCCCAGGACCTCCACATCCAGCTTCTTCACCCGTGGGATCATCTGAGACCAGTCACCTGGACAGCTGATGAAACTGGGGGTTTGCACAACCAAAGAATTTTAGTACAAACTGTCAGAAAATTCCATCTCAGGGAAGCTCATCTGTATGCTCGTCGTCCTCACCAGGGTCTTGACCTGACTGCAGTTTGGCGTCATAACCGGCTTCAGTGGGCAAATGATTACCTTCGATGGCCACTGGAATGCTGGAGAAGAATGCTCTTCACGTATTAATCCCGGTTTCAACTGTATCGGGCAGATGGCAGACAGCGTCTATGGCGATGTGTGGGCGAGCGGTTTTCTGATGTCAACATTGTGAATAGAGTTCCCCATGGTGGTGGTGGGGTTATGGTATGGGCAGGGATAAGTTATGGACAAGAACACAATTGCATTTTATCGATAGCAATTTGAACGGACAGAGATACTGTGACGAGATCATGAGGCCTATTGCCGTGCCATTAATCTGCTACCATCGACATGTACGACAGCGTGTTCCAGTTCCCGCCGATATCCAGCAACGTCGCATAACCATTGAAGAGGAGTGGGACAACATTCCACAGGCCACAATCAACAGCCTGATCTACTTCATGCAAAGGAGATGTGTCACGCTGCATGAGGCAAATGGTGGTCACACGAGATACAGGTTTTCTGATCCAAGCGCTTACCTTTTTTTAAAGGTGTCTGTGACCAACAGGTGCATATCTGTATTCCCAGTCATGTGAAATGCATAGATTAGGGCCTAATGAATTTAGTTCAATTGACTGATTTCCTTATATGAACAGTAACTCAGTAAAATCGTTTAAATTATTGCATGTTGCTTTATATTTTTGTTTAGTGTAAGAACATACTGTACTTCTTCTATGATATGTATTGCTTAATTAATTTCGAATTTAACCCTGTTATATAGAATAACTGCAAACCAATGGTGATTTCCAACACTTCCTGTCTGGAAACTGTTACAAATATTTCAAATGAATCATGCTGTTCTAATTTTCAATCATAACCATTTTGAAAGATCATATGCAAGGGGGAAGGAACGCTCTTCTCTTTTTAGGCTGAAAAACAGAGTTGATAGATGGCCTCGCAGAGAGAACCACTGAGACCAGGCATGACTGAGCCAACAATGAAGAGAAAGAGAAATCGGCCTCTTGTGTTTTCAAAGGCTGCTCGGTAAATCAGCAGGCCCAGAGCGCTATCACTTTTAACCTCATCTGTGACCCTGCAACTGACTCACATTAAACAGCTCTGAAAACCCTGCCATATCAAAACAGCACTTGGAACCTTTAAAATGCATGCATTGTATTCTCTGGCTTGAATGTACGATACCTGAAAGAACTGCGTTATATATCATCACGTTAAATATGTTGCTGTATGTAATTGCATGGATTTGCTTCAATTTGCCATACTCAATCAAGTACATCTTTGACATCAAAGCATTCATCAATTCAGAGTCAATTAAATCACTTCCCTGCCCTCTTAATTATTATAGAACATTAACCCAGGAAGCAGGTTAATAAATCCTACAGTCACATGATCCCTTGAATATGTATATATATTTTTTTATCCATTGTGAACAAAATTGCACTTGGCCCGCACTGGAAAGAAATGTGCTCATTTATCTAGGCCTATGCCAACAGCGCGAGACAATGCTTAATTTATTATAACCATTACAGTTAACAAATTCTTATTGCTAAACTGCCCTATATATATATTCAGTCAATAAAAACGTGCCGTTGAAGATTAATTTAATTTATGAAACCGTAATATCAACTGGTTATAGTTTAACGTGGAACACAATCTTCAAAAAGCAGTAACCTCAGCAGTGGCGCTCGCTTGTAGAAGCCTATGGCTGTGCTTTGTTAATTTAGCATACAAGATGCTCTTATTTCCCGAGTCCTTATCAGAGTCAAGATACCAATTTTAAAACAGAATAAAATAGAACAGAATGTTTTTCCAAATGAAAAAAAGTTGCCTCTGCGATGTGATGCACATATCGAGTCTGGGGCAGTTATTCTCAAAGAGTGCTCATTTGAAAAGGGCTCAATTTAGTGCGTTGAACCCATTTTTTCAGGGTTACAAGACGAAAGCTGCCTTCTTTTCGATATACAGATATACGATTTAGTTTATTCTGCCTGTTCTTCGGAAGTTTAAAAATGGATTCATAATTCCACATTGAACACCGAATGGTGATGAATTACGGCTACGATATCCGTTTGATGAGGAGGCCTAGGCTAAATGTGTCACACCCTGGCCTTAGTTATCTTTGTTTTCTTTATTATTTTAGTTAGGTCAGGGTGTGACATGGGGAATGTTTGTGTTTTGTCTCGTTTCGGGTGGTTTTATGGAAAAGGGGGTGTTGGGTTTAGTGTATGGGTTTGTGTTGAGTGAATGTTTCTAGGTATGTCTATGGTTGAGTGAATGTTTCTAGGTATGTCTATGGTTGCCTGAGTGGTTCTCAATCAGAGACAGATGTCTTTCATTTGTCTCTGATTGGGAGCCATATTTTAGGCAGCCATAGGCATCATGTTTTTGTTGGGTCATTGTCTAGGTCTGTGTCTGTGTCTAGGTTGCATGTTTGCATTTTGTTCGGTTATAGCTTCACGGTCGTCTATTTGTTGTTTTGCTTCGTTCGTTCATCTCCTAAATAAAGAGAAGATGTATTTTTCACACGCTGCGCCTTGGTCCTCTCTCTCTCCCTTTGACGTTCGTGACAGAATGACCCAACCATTCAGGACCAAGCAGCGTGAAAAGAGGGAACCAGAGCCAGTTGTGCGGATATTGGAGGTGAGCAACGGGAATGATACAGAGACTGTTAAGGATTTATTGAGGAGTTTGGAGGAGAGTGAAATGAGGGAGCTGCTGTGTTGGTGCGTGAGGCACGACATCCACCCGACAGAGCGTGTGCGGGATGTGATGTTACCTGAGTCAGTTCTCCATGCTCGTCCTGAGTTGCGTGCTAACCGTCTGGGAATGACAGTTCCACGAACTAGGTCTCCTGTGTGCCTCCCTAGTCCTGCTCCTCCTGTAGCACCTTCCCGCTCCAGCCCGGTACCACCAATTCCGGCACCACACACCAGGCTTCCAGTGTGTCTCCAGAGCCCTGTTCTTCCTCCACGTACTCGCCCTATGGTGCGTGTCTCCAGCCCGGTACCACCAGTGCCGGCACCACGCACTAGGCCTAATGTGCGTCTCCAGAGCCCTGTACGCACTGTTGCTTCTCCCCGCACTCGCCCTGAGGTGCGTGCCCTCAGCCCGGTACCACCTGTGCCGGTACCACGCACTAGACCTATAGTGCGCTTTGAGAGCCCAGTGTGTCCTGTTGCTGTTCCCCGCACTAGCCCTGAGATGCGTGTCCCCAGCCCGGTACCACCAGTTCCGGCACCACGCACTAGGCCTAATGTGCGTATCCAGGGTCCAGTATGCCCTGTTCCTTCTCCCCGCACTAGCCTTCAGGTGCGTGTCCCCAGCCCGGTACCACCAGTTCCGGCACCACGCACCAGGCCTATAGTGCGCCTCAGCCGGCCAGAGCTGCCCGTCTGCCCAGCGCCGCCTGAGTCGCCCGTCTGCCCAGCGCCGCCTGAGTCGCCCGTCTGCCCAGCGCCGCCTGAGTCGCCCGTCTGCCCAGCGCCGCCTGAGTCGCCCGTCTGCCCAGCGCCGCCTGAGTCGCCCGTCTGCCCAGCGCCGCCTGAGTCGCCCGTCTGCCCAGCGCCGCCTGAGTCGCCCGTCTGCCCAGCGCCGCCTGAGTCGCCCGTCTGCCCAGCGCCGCCTGAGTCGCCCGTCTGCCCAGCGCCGCCTGAGTCGCCCGTCTGCCCAACGCCGCCTGAGTCGCCCGTCTGCCAAACAGGAGCCGCTAGAGCCTTCCGCCAGCCATGAGCGTCCAGAGCCGTCAGCCAGCCATGAGCGTCCAGAGCCGTCAGCCAGCCATGAGCGTCCAGAGCCGCCAGCCAGCCATGAGCGTCCAGAGCCTTCCGCCAGCCATGAGCGTCCAGAGCCGCCAGCCAGCCATGAGCGTCCAGAGCCGCCAGCCAGCCATGAGCGTCCAGAGCCGTCAGCCAGCCATGAGCGTCCAGAGCCGTCAGCCAGCCATGAGCGTCCAGAGCCGTCAGCCAGCCATGAGCGTCCAGAGCCTTCCGCCAGCCATGAGCGTCCAGAGCCTTCAGCCAGCCATGAGCGTCCAGAGCCGTCAGCCAGCCATGAGCGTCCAGAGCCGTCAGCCAGCCATGAGCGTCCAGAGCCGTCAGCCAGCCATGAGCGTCCAGAGCCGTCAGCCAGCCAGAACTGCCCCTCAGTCCGGAGCTGTCTCTCTGTCCGGAGTTGCCCCTCTATTCTGAGCTACCTCTCTATCCTGAGCTACCTCTCAATCCTGAGCTACCTCTCTATCCTGAGCTATCCCTCTGTCCTGAGCTATCTCTCTGTCCTGAGCTACCTTGTCCCGGGGCTGCCCCTTAGTCCGGTGCTGCCTCTTAGTCCGGTGCTGCCCCTTAGTCCGGTGCTGCCCCTTAGTCCGGTGCTGCCCCTTAGTCCGGTGCTGCCCCTTAGTCCGGTGCTGCCCCTTAGTCCGGTGCTGCCCCTTAGTCCGGTGCTGCCCCTTAGTCCGGTGCTGCCCCTTAGTCCGGTGCTGCCCCTTAATCCTGTGGGGTTAAGTTGGAGGGTGGTCATTTGGAGGAGGCTACGTAAGCGGGTAGTGACTATGGTGGGGTGGGGACCACGACTTGTGCCAGAGCCGCCACCGTGGACAGACGCCCACCCAGACCTCCCCTAGACTTTATGCTGGTGCGCCCGGAGTTCTCACCTTAAGGGGGGGGTTATGTCACACCCTGGCCTTAGTTATCTTTGTTTTCTTTATTATTTTAGTTAGGTCAGGGTGTGACATGGGGAATGTTTGTGTTTTGTCTCGTTTCGGGTGGTTTTATGGAAAAGGGGGTGTTGGGTTTAGTGTATGGGTTTGTGTTGAGTGAATGTTTCTAGGTATGTCTATGGTTGAGTGAATGTTTCTAGGTATGTCTATGGTTGCCTGAGTGGTTCTCAATCAGAGACAGATGTCTTTCATTTGTCTCTGATTGGGAGCCATATTTTAGGCAGCCATAGGCATCATGTTTTTGTTGGGTCATTGTCTAGGTCTGTGTCTGTGTCTAGGTTGCATGTTTGCATTTTGTTCGGTTATAGCTTCACGGTCGTCTATTTGTTGTTTTGCTTCGTTCGTTCATCTCCTAAATAAAGAGAAGATGTATTTTTCACACGCTGCGCCTTGGTCCTCTCTCTCTCCCTTTGACGTTCGTGACAAAATGATTCTGATAAAAATACGCTCTTTGTCTTTACTAAACTAATGTTTTGTGTATTTTCAGTGTGGAACCAGTCTATGGTTTGGGGGACGTTTAGCCTAGGCTAACCAATTATAAATGGTAACTGCAGCTCAATCAATCAACCAGTCCATTTTGAATTTGTGATAAAACTATCTTCATTTGGAAAGGACTCCCATCAGTTAGACGGGAGTTGGTGTGCGCACTCAGCACACGGGTTGTGTGTAGGGAGCGATCGGAACGCAATTGAGTGAATGAGACATGGAGGGGAAAGTGAATTTAGGGTGAAGAATTGTGTGGCGCTTGACCTGGATTATTTTTTGTTGTGCCCCGCAAATGCACATGTAGAAATGGAACACTAGACACCATTTTTGAAAAATTGGGCGAAAATTTCACTTTCCGGTTCAGGCAGCCACAAAGCACATTCCACCAAATAGTTTAGATGTACTTGAAAAATGGGATCTCTGGTTAAAGCGTTGACGCTCATTTGCATAGTTGATTACTCATGCCCATCCCTAGTTCAGAATCTGTTGCTATATTGCTCATATATACATATATATGCACAGCCAGGCAGAGTGATTTGTCCTTCAAGGATCTGGAATACAGTCATTAATCAATATCCAAGGAGACACTACCTTAAAGAGGTGTGGGAAAATGTCAGTATGTCTCCAACAGAAAACAATAAGAGCAAACTTTAGAGGACAAGTCACCCTCCTGGCATACATTTACAGAGTGAGAAATGGCAGTCGCCACCCTGCATTCTGATGACGTCCCAGAGGTGAGGTCATCTCGCTCTACTCCATCTCTCTGCCTCTCGTCACTTATCTACTCATCATGTCACAAAGGAAATGTTGGTCAAGGTTTTAACTGAGTGGCCAAAACAATGTTCTCTCTTCAGTAAATGGCTGTTGGGCAGTCAATGCAGATTGATTTATGGCACATACTATCACATACAGTGCCTTCAGAAAGTATTTAGACCCCTTGACTTTTTACATTTTTTTTTTGCGTTAAAAAGTGGGATTAAAATAGATTTATTTGTCATTTTTTGTCAAATATCTACACAAAATACTCTGTAATGTCAAAATGGAAGAAAAAAATTTAACATTTAAAAAAATGTATATACAGTACCAGTCAAAAGTTTGGACACACCTACTCAATCCAGGGTTATTCTTTATTTTTATTATTTTCTAAGAAGAATAGTGAAGACATCAAAACTATGAAATAACACATATGCAATCATGTAGTAACAAAAAAGTGTTATACAAATCAAAATATATTCAATATTTGAGATTCTTCAAAGCTTTGCACGCTCTTGGCATTCTCTCAACCAGCTTCATGAGGTAGTCACCTGGAATGAATTTTAAATAACAGGTGTGCCTTGTTAAAAGTTAATTTGTGGAATTTCTTTCCTTCTTAATCAGTTGTGTTGTGACAAGGTAGGGGTGGTATACAGAAGATAGCCCTATTTGGTAATGGAAAGAACAGATCAAATAAGCATAGAGAAAGGACAGTCCATCATTACTTTAAGACATGAAGGTCAGTCAATACCAAACATTTCAAGAACTTTGAACGTTTCTTCAAGTGCATTCGCAAAACCCATCAAGCCCTATGATGAAACTGGCTCTCGTGAGGACCGCCACAGGAATGAAGACCCAGAGTTACCTCTTCTGCAGAGGAAAAGTTTATTAGAGTTACCATCCTCAGAAAGCCCAAATAAATGCTTCACAGCGTTCAAGTAACAGACACGTCTCAACATCAAGTGTTCAGAAGAGACCGCGTGAATCAGGCCTTCATGGTCGAATTGCTGCAAAGAAACCACTACTAAAGGTCACCAATAAGATGAAGAGACTTGCTTGGGCCAAGAGCAATGGACATTAGACCGGTGGAAATCTGTCGTTTGGTCTGATGAGTCCAAATGTACGATTTTTGGTTCCAACCGCCGTGTCTTTGTGAGACTTTGAGTTGGTGAACGGATGATCTGTTGTTCCCACCGTAAAGCATGCTGGTGACACTGTCAGCGGTTTATTTAGAATTCAAGGCACACTTAACCAGCATGGCTACCACAGCATTCTGCAGCGATAAGCCATCCCATCTGGTTTGCGCTTAGTGGGACTATCATTTGTTTTTCAACAGAACAATGACCCAACACACCTCCAGGTTGTGTACGGACTATTTGACCAAGAAGGAGAGTGATGGATTGCTGCATTAGATGGCCTGGCCTCCACAATCACCTGATCTCAAACCAATTGAGAATTTATTTTGATGAGTTGGACCGCAGAGTGAAGAAAAAGCAGCCAACAAGTGCTCAGCATATGTGGGAACTCCTTCAAGACTGTTGGAAAAGCATTCCAGGTGAAGTTGGTTAAGAAAATGCCAAGAGTGTGCAAAGCTGACATCAAGGCAAAGGGTGGCTAAAATATAAAATATATTTTGATTTGTTTAACACTTTTTTGGTTACTACAGTACATGATTCCATAGTTATTTCATAGTATGGATGTCTTCACTAGTATTCTACAATGTTAACCTCATGAGTCAATACATGTTAGAATCACATTGTGTTCCATTTGCACATGTGCAGCAATTACAGCTGTGAATCTTTCTGGGTAACTCTCTAAGAGCTTTGTATACCTGGATTGTACAATATTTGCACATTAAAGTTCTTAAAGCTCTGTCAAGTTGGTTGTTGATCATTGCTAAAAAAACTTTTTCAGGTCTTGCCATAGATTTTCAAGTAGATTTAAGTCAAAATTGTAACTCGGCCACTCAGGAACATTCACTGTCTTCTTCGTAAGCAACTCCAGTGAAGATCTGGCCTTGTGTTTTACATTATTGTCCTGCTGAAAGATGAATTTATCTCCCAGTGTCTTGTGGAAAGCAGACTGAACCAGGTTTTCCTCCATGATTTTGCTTGTGCTTAGCTCCATTCTGTTAATTTTTTATCCTGAAAAACTCCACAGTCCTTAATGATTACAAACATACCCATAACATGATGCAGCCACTACTATGCTTGAAAATATGGAGAGTGGTACTCAGTAACGTGTTGTATTAGATTTGGCCCAAACATAATACTTTGTATTCAGTACAGAATGTGAATTTCTTTGCATATTTCTTTGCAGTATTACTTTAGTGCCTTGAATATTGTTATTCTGTTAAAAGTCTTCTTTATTTTCACTCAGTCAATTAGGTTAGTATTGTGGAGTAACTACAATGTTATTGATCCATCCTCAGTTTTCTCCTATCTAAGCCAATAAGTCCGTAACTGTTTCAAAGTCACCATGCTGAAATCCCTGAGTGGTTTCCTTCGTCTATGGCAACTGAGTTAGGAAGGACGGCTATATCTTTGTAGTGACTTGGTGTATCAAAAGAGTAATTTATAACTTCACCATGCTCAAAGTGATATTCAGTGTCTGCATTTTTTAAAACCCATTTACCAATAGGGGCCCTTCTTTGCGAGCCATTGGAAAACTTCCCTGGTCTTCGTGTTTGAATCTGTGTTTGAGATTCACTGCTGGACTGGGGGACCTTACAGACAATTGTATGTGTGGGGTAAAAAAAATAGGTAGTCATTCAAAAATCATATTAAACACTATTATTGCACATGCAACTTATTATGTGACTTGTTAAGCCAACTCCTAAACTTACAGTTGAAGTCGGAAGTTTACATACACCTTAGCCAAATACATTTAAACTCAGTTTTTAACAATTCCTGACATTTAATCATAGTAAAAACTCACTGTCTTAGGTCAGTTAGGATCACCACTTTATTTTAAGAATGTGAAATGTCAGAATAATAGCTCTTATTTCTTTCATCACATTCCCAGTGGGTCAGAAGTTTACATAAACTCAATTAGTATTTGGTAGCATTGCCTTTAAATTGTTTAACTTGGGTCAAACGTTTCGGGTAGCCTTCCACAAGCTTCCCACAATAAGTTAGGTGAATTTTGGCCCATTCCTCCTGACAGAGCTGGTGTAACGGAGTCAGGTTTGTAGGCCTCCTTGCCCGCACATGCTTTTTCAGTTCTGCCCACACATTTTCTATCAGATTGAGGTCAGGGCTTTGTGATGGCCACTCCAATACCTTGACTTTGTTGTCCTTAAGCCATTTTGCCACAACTTTGGAAGTATGCTTGGGGTCATTGTGCGTTTAGAAGACCCATTTGTGACCAAGCTTTAACTTCCTGACTGATGTCTTGAGATGTTGCTTCAATATATCCACATCATTTTCTTTCAACATGATGCCATCTATTTTGTGAAGTGCACCAGTCCCTCCTGCAGCAAAGCACCCCCACAACATGATGCTGCCACCCCCGTGGTCATTAATGCCAAACTGTTCTATTTTTGTTTCATCAGACCAGAGGACATTTCTCAAAAAAGTACGATATTTGCCCCCATGTGCATTTGCAAACCGTGGTCTGGCTTTTTGATGGCGGTTTTGGAGCAGTGGCTTCTTCCTTCCTGAGCGGCCTTTCAGGTTCTGTTGATATAGGACTCGTTTTACTGTGGATATAGATACTTTTGTACCTGTTTCCTCCAGCATCTTTACAAGGTCCTTTGCAGTTGTTCTGGGATTGATTTCCACTTTTTGTACCAAAGTACGTTCATCTCTAGGAGACAGAACACGTCTCCTTCCTGAGCGGTATGACGGCTGTGTGGTCCCATGGTGTTTATACTTGCGTACTATTGTTTGTACAGATGAACGTTGTACCTGCAGGTGTTTGGAAATTGCTCCCAAAGATGAACCAGACTTGTGGAGGTCTACAATTTTTTTTCTGAGGTCTTGGCTGATTTCTTTTGATTTGCCCATGATGTCAAGCAAAGAGGCACTGAGTTTGAAGTTAGGCCTTGAAATACATCCACAGGTACACCTCCAATTGACACAAATGATGTCAATTAGCCTATCAGAAGCTTCTAAAGCCATGACATCATTTCCTGGAATTTTCCAAGCTGTTTAAAGGCACAGTCAACTTAGTGTATGTAAACGTCTGACCCACTGGAATTGCGATACAGTGAATTATAAGTGAAATAATCTGTCTGTAAACAATTGTTGAAAAAATTACTTGTGTCATGCACAAAGTAGATGTCCTAACCGACTTGCCAAAACAAGAGTTTGTTAACAAGACATTTGTGGAGTGGTTGAAAAACAAGTTTTAATGACTCCAACCTAAGTGTATGTACACTTCCGACTTCAACTGTATTTATGCTTGCCACAACAAAGGGGTTGAATACTTATTTCCTCAAGACAGTTCAGCTTTTCATTTCTTATTAATTTGTAAAAAGCAAAAGCAAAATATAATTCCCCTTTGACATTATGGGGCATTGCGTGTAGGCCACCGACAAAAAATCTAATGTGGGAAAAGGTCAAGGGTGTCATGTCTACTCCCGCTCCTCCCCTCCGGCTTTCGAAGTCGCTGGTTTACTAACCACCGGCTAACCAACAATCATCATGCGCACCTGGCATCAAACCTTATTCACAGTAGGGATGGTGCCAGGATTCCTCCAGACGTGACACTTGGAATTCAGGTCAAATAGTTTAATCTTGGATTCATCAGACCAGAGAATCTTCTTTCTTATGGTCTGGCAGTCTTTAGGTGCCTTTTGGCAAACTCCAAGTGGGCTGTCATGTGCCTTTTATTGAGGAGACTCTCAAACCATGAGAAACAAGATTCTTTGGCCTGAATGCCAAGCCTGCTACATGCTACTTAGGTCATACTATTACTGAATTCTCAATGTGACGACATAGGATTCAAGGAAATGTAATTATATGGAATGGGGATAGTTTACATTGTGGGAAAGCATTGAACTGGTAAATCGTCAACTCATGACATATGTATGGTGTGCTTTGTTCATATGCATGCTATAAATCTGACCCACTTTGACATATAATGAGCCCAGGCCACCACCCAACACATCTCTTCTCTGATGTGGTGAAAGATATCTACATATTGCAGCATGGGTGACATAAAAGGCAAAAGGATTGCAACGAACATAAATCTCAATTTTGAGCAAGTGGTTGCAAATATATGCCAATCAATGGTACATAGGCAGCAGCTCAATAATCATACCATGATATCATCTTCAAAACGATCAGAACCATATTCCATGCCCTCAAATTAGTGAGTAATCACCAGGAAATGTGCTGTATAATCATCAGCCCAGTGTCATTCTAATATGTCCAACTACCTCTGCTCCTCTTCCAGTTCCAGGGTACAGTAATGGGACACTCTGTTACACTCACAGTGGTAGAGTCCACACAACACAGCAGCACAGATGGTGCATGCATGCCAGACCCTCAAATGCTTGAGTAACCAAGCAATATGCTGCATAATCATCAGCTCAGCCTCATCCTAATGTGTCTAGATACATCCTCTTTCTTCCAGATCCAGGGTACAGTAATGAGGACTCTGGTCACAGTGTGGTAGAGTAGCATCACAGACTGTGCTGGGTAAGCTTGTTAGTCAGCACCACGGCCCTCTGGGTGCCAAACGGCAGACTTTGCAACAGCTGGCCGCCACAGCCCACTCACTAAGGGCACCTGCAAGCAGTGCTTTGGCACCCACCGCTCGTAAGAGCACAGGCGGCAGGCGCTGCCAATAGCTACAGCTGGCAGCCATGAGGTCAAAAGTCACAGAATAGATGAAGAACCTTGACCTGGATCTGGACCAGTAGCTATTGTCTATCCATCAAATCAGCGGGGTATATCATCAGAGGGTCAGTCCTTAATGGCACAACTCAATCACACTGAGACCGATGACATCATTCTCTAAACAGTACAGGGAGGGTCATCATTAAAAGACATGAGGGATAAAGAAAGGGATTACTCATCAAATTGGAATGGAATGTCAAGGGTTAAGCACGAAACAGGATTCTACGACATCCAGTAGAGACACTGTATGCAACACTGAATATTAACCAGTGTGTGATCGCTGGAAGATTATTCGTAATGTTGTAGAGCAGTGGTTCCCAAAATTTGTATACTCCCGTACCCCTATAAAGAGTCAACCTCCAGCTGTGTACCCCCTCTTGCACCAGGGTCAGCGCACTCTCAAATGTTGTTTTTCGCCATCATTAAAAGCCTGACACACTATACGACACATTTATTAAACATAAGAATGAGAGTGAGTTTTTGTCACAAACCGGCTCGTGGGAAGTGACAAAGAGCTCTTATAGGACCAGGGCACAAATAATAATAATCAATAATTTTGCTCTATATTTAGCCATCGTACATATAAAACCTTATTTGTTTATCAAAAATGGAGAATAACTCACCACAGGTTAATGAGAAGGGTGTGCTTGAAAGGATGCACATAACTCTGCAATGTTTGGTTGTATTGGAGAGAGTCTCAGTCTTAAATCCTTTCCACACAGTCTGTGCCTGTATTTCATTTTCATGCTAGTGAGGGCCGAGAATCCACTCTCACATAGGTACGTGGTTGCAAAGGGCATCAGTGTCTTAACAGCATGATTTGCCAAGGAGCGCTGAGCGCAGCCCAATCCAGAAATCATGCAGTGGCTTCTGATTAAATAACATTTTCACAGAACCGCTTGTTGCAATTTCGATGAGGCCCTCTTGTTCAGATATCGGTAAGTGGACTAGAGGCAGGCCATGAAAGGGATAATGAATCCAGTTGTTTGTGTCATCCGTTTCGGGAATATTCCTGCGCACCCAACTCACTCAGGTGCTTCGCTATATCACATTTGACACTGTCCGTGAGCTTGAGTTCATTTGCACACAAAAAATAATACAATGATGGAAAGACCTGTGTGTTGTCCTTGCTAATGCAGACAGAGAAGAGATCCAACTTCTTAATCATAGCCTCAATTTTGTCCTGCACATTGAAAATAGTTGTGGAGAGTCTCTGTAATCTTAGTTTCAGATCATTCAGGCGAGAAAAAACATCACCCAGATCGGCCAGTCGTGTGAGAAACTCATCATCGTGCAAGCGGTCAGACAAGTGAAAATGATGGTAAGTAAAGAAAACTTTAAGCTTGTCTCTCAATAAAAAAAAACATGTCTATACTTTGCCCCTTGATAACCAGCGCAATTCTGTATGTTGTAAAAGCGTTACATGGTCGCTGCCCATATCATTGCATAGAGCAGAAAATACACAAGAGTTCAGGGGCCTTGCATTAACAAAGTTAACCATTTTCACTGTAGTGTCCAAACTGTATTTCAAGCCATCAGGCATTCCCTTGGCAGCAAGAGCCTCTCAGTGGATGCTGCAGCGTACCCAAGTGGCGTCGGGAGCAACTGCTTGCACGCGCGTTACCACTCCACTATGTCTCCCTGTCATGGCTTTTGCACCATCAGTACAGATACCAACACATCTAGACCACCAAAGTCCATTTGATGTCACAAAGCTGTCCAGTACTTTAAAAATATCCTCTCCTGTTGTCCTGGCTTCCAGTGGTTTGCAGAAGAGGCTGTCTTCCTTAATTGACCCCCCATAAACGTAATGGACATATACTACGAGCTGTGCCAGGCCAGCCACGTCTGTTGACTCATCCAGCTGTAACTCATAGAATTCACTAGCTTGTATGCGAAGCAGTTATTGTTTCAAAACATCTCCTGCCATGTCACTGATGCGTAGTGAAACAGTGTTGTTTGATGAAGTCATTGTCTGTTTATTTTTTGGCCTTTTCCCCCAGCATTGTCCCAGCCATATCCGCGGCAGCAGGAAGAATTAAGTCCTCCACAATAGTATGGGGCTTGCCTGTCCTAGCCACTCAGTAGCTCACCATATAACACGCTTCTAGCCCCTTCTTATTAATGGTATCTGTTGCTTTTATACATGTCTTACTACTCGAAAGTCGTCTTAATTCTCGCTAAAAAAAAATCACGTGGCTTATTTTCCAAATTGGCATGTTTTGTTTCTAAATGTCTGCGCAGAAGTGAAGGTTTCATCTAGTTGTGAGATAGTACTTTTGTACATACAGTATATCACACTGTGGCTGAGGAAAGGCACTACTCCCAATATAAGTGAACCCCAAATCAATGTAGTTCTCATCATATTTGCGCCTCTTCGATGATCCAACGTCCCTGTCTATTGTTCGGTGCTTTCACGAGTAAGGTCGCAGTAGCATCAGATTCACAACTGTCAGTGTCCATGCTAGCTGGGCTAACAACAAATGTAGAATTACTGATGCTAGCAGTGGATGTGCTCGTGGAGCAGAACAATTTGTGTTGTCGACAGGTGCAGGCCCTACTTTTTTTTACCATTTATCCATTTTCGAGCAAATGGAATGAGCAGCAGCTACGTTTGGCTACATACTGACTGTTAGTGGAATTCCCGCAAGAGAGTAATGGTTAATGTGATTGGATGTACATTTTTTGACTAGGCTACCTGTATTTGACATTGTGTTGTTATTTCGCTGAACACTAGATGGTTTAATTTTATTTTTGGCAGTGAAATGAGACTACTCAGGCGAGAAAAAAACCTCACCCAAATGTATAGCCCCATTGAAAATATAAATGGACTGTTTGAAAATGTGAATAATTTTTTTTTATTTAAAAACTTTAAAAATGTAAAAAGTTAATTACATTTTTTTGGGGCGTACCCCCAATGGCATTGCGCATACCCCTGGGGGTAAATTATCATTTTTTCCCTCATCAATCTACACACAATACCCCATAATGACAAAGCAAAAATAGGTTTTTAGAAGTTCTTGTAAAAGAAATTAAGTATTCAGACCCTTTACTCAGAACTTTGTTGAAGCACCGTTGGCAGCGATTACAGCCTCGAGTCTTCTTGGGTATGACGCTACAAGCTTGGCACACCAGTATTTGGGGAGTTTCTCCCATTCTTCTCTACAAATACTCTCAAGCTCTATCAGGTTAGATGGGGAGCGTTGCTGCACAGCTATTTTCAGTCCTCTCCAGAAATGTTCGATTGGGTTCAAGTCCAGGCTCTGGCTGGGCCACTCAAGGACATTCTGAGACTTGTCCCGAAGTCACTTGTGCGTTGTCTTGGCTGTGTGCTTAGGGTCATTGTCCTGTTGGAAGATGAACCTTTGCGCCAGTCTGAAGTTTTGAGCGCACTGGAGCAGGTTTTCGTCAAGGATCTCTTCATACCTTGCTCCGTTCATCTTTACCTCAATGCTGACTAGTCTCCCAGTCCCTGCATCCTCACAGCATGATGCTGCCACCACCACGCTTCACCGTAGGGATGGTGTAAGGTTTCCTCTAGACGTGATGCATGGCATTCAGACCAACGAGTTAATTCTGGTTTTATCAGACCAGAGAATCTTGTTTCTCATGGTCTGAGAGTCTTTAGGTGCCTTTTGGCAAACTCCAAGAGGGCAGTGTTGTGCCTTTTGCTGTAGAGTGGTTCCTGTCTGGCCAATCTAACATAAAGGCCTGATTGGTAGAGTGCTGCAGAGATGGTTTTCCTTCTGGAAGGTTCTCCCATCTCCACAAAGGATCTCTAGAGCTCTGTCAGAGTGACCATCGCGTTCTTGGTCACCTCCCTGACCAAGGCCCTTCTCCCCCGATTGCTCAGTTTGCTCAGTTTGGCTGGGCGGCCAGCTCTAGGAAGGTGGTCTTGATGGTTCCAAACTTCTTCCATTTAAGAATGATGGAGGCCACTGTGTTCTTGGGGAACTTCAATGCTAGAGAAATGTTTTGGTACCCTTCCCCAGATCTGTGCCTCGATACAATCCTGTCTCGGAGCCCTACGGACAATTCCTTTGACCTCATGGCTTGGTTTTTGCTCTGACATGCACTGTCAACTGTGGGACCTTATATAGACAGGTGTGTGCCTTTTCAAATCAGGGCCTATCAATTGAATTCCCCACAAGTGGACTCCAATCAAGTTGTAGAAACATCTCAAGGATGATCAATGGAAACAGGATGCACCTGAGCTCAATTTCGAGTCTCATAGCAAAGGGTCTGAATACTTATGTAAATAAGGTATTTGTGTCTTTTCATTTTTTATACATTTGCAAAAAATTCCAAAAACCTGTTTTCGCTTTGTCATTATGGTGTTTCTTTTTTTTTTTAATAAAAATGTATTTCACCTTTATTTAACCAGGTAGGCCAGTTGAGAACAAGTTCTTATTTACAACTGCGACCTGGTCAAGATAAAGCAAAGCAGTGCGACAAAAACAACAACTCAGAGTTAGTTACACATGGGATAAACAAATGTACATTCAATAACACAATAGAAAAATCTATGTACAGTGTGTGCAAATGTAGTAAGATTAGGGATCTAAGGCAATAAATAGGCCATAGAGGCGAAATAATTACAATTTAGCAATTAAACACTGGAGTGATAGATGTGCAAATTATGATGATGTGCAAGTAGAGATACTGGGGTGCAAAAGAGCAAAAAAAAAGAAATAACAATATGGGGATGAGGTAGTTGGGCGTGCTATTTACAGATAGGCTGTGTACAGGTACAGCGATCGGTGTAGATTGCTGAGGATTTGTAGTTATTTAATCCCTTTGAGATTAAGACTGTAATGTAACAACAACAAAACATGTCAAGGGGTCTGAATACTTTCAGAAGGCATGTATATATATATCAGGTGTGATACATGTGATCAACACATGTGATCCGTTTCAGGAAGTTAGGCATATCTCACACGTCAATACATCACAGGAGAGGCATTTGAACGTCTTAATTTTGATTTTATTTTTTAAAAATGTTTTGGCAGAAATGCCTTCTGGAACATGTGAACTTTCTTGTGCCTTAATAACAAACTTGTATTCCATCTGTAAATACAAAGACAATGTTTTAATTACAAGCCTAATTGATTTAACCACGGAAAAAGGTAGGTACCTTCCCGCTCGCTATGATTGGCTTAGATAATTAATGGGCTGGACATGCCGGGAGATAAGTTTGGATTGGTCTGCCATATAGCATGCTTCTGTCTATAACGTGAGCTGCTCAGTATGTGTTAATAGTCCTTTCTACCACAGCGTTTTTGAAAGATATAACGTGAGCCATCGAGAACTACAAATGTTTTGCTACTTTTCTCAACAACATTGATGCCCTGAATTTAGCAGGCGCTATCGACAGATCAGTTCCAAAAAGTTGTGATGGGCTACTTTCTGCACACGCAACAGTGAGTGTGAACTGGAAGGACTTGACACACTGGCCAAAAAAGATGTACCTATAAACAAAACAGAGTTAAATGGTTCCAGTCTGCCGTGAAGCATTCATCCATGTATATGGGTAAGAGTCTAGCTACATTTTCAGATGTAGTTTCTAATTTTCTAATTTTGTCAGAAAGTTGTTTTCATTGCAAGTTAAAGCGTACTGTTAGCTAGCTAGCTAACATTAGCTTGCTGGCTCACTAGCTAACATTACATGTATGATCTGAGTAGTAATATTATTCGAATCAGAAACCCATTTGCATTGCTAGTTATAGCCTAATGTTAGCTAACCAACACTGAACCTAGTTGGTTAGCTTTAGCTTCCTGCAGATTCATACTCCAGCTATGACAATGTTTGTATTGGTAATAGTATGAGTTGGGATTATCCCGGTTCTTTGTTTAGCTAGCTAGCATAATCCCAACTCATACTACTACCAATACAAACATTACAAACATATAGCTAGCTAGCTATTTGTCTAAACAAAAGACTCCACTTCGCCAGATGATTACATGACCCATCAAGTTAGCCAGATGTGTCTGGGGGTGATTAGGCCCCTCTATTGTATTTCATGAACACGTGTACATGTCTAGACAATAGTGACCCATCCATTTAGGTGGATGTGGCTGGGGGAGGTGGTTATATAATTTCCTTCACATGACCCATCAATTTAGACAAGTGTGTCTGGGTAAGTGTCATCTTATAATTATAAAATATTTATACAATATTTTTATCTGGACACTTTCCATTTTTGCATCTATGCAAGTAATAATTTCACTGTATCGTTTACACCTTCTGTATCCTGTGCATGTGACAAATAAACTTAGATTTTATTTGACATAGTGTGTGTTTACCAGAGATGGTAATGTGAAGAACAACATGACCTGCATCAAAGTCAGATTAGGATATAGGCCAAGTACTAGCTAACAGTGTATTTTTACCTGGAGTTTTTCCTTATTGTATGCTACTACTTTGACCACTTTCAGTCTTGAAATCATTGGTTATTTACTACACTACTCACTCTGTTTAGCACATGGCCCCACATGGGTATCCTTAAAGAGATGGGTGGGGCTAAGGCTTAAGAGGGAGTGAACGATGTTGAATGGGTGTAGAACAAAGTAAAGCTCTCCAGTAGGTGTACCAAAACACACAAGGGCCATTTTCTCAAAAGTGGGGTTACAAGTTTATCAACTTTCAAAGCAGATTGACTTTCCCATTTTTCCTCAATTGCAGTGTATGATATACCATCTCTAATTTTATCTACTGTAAATCCAATTTATCCAATGTAAAACACACCATTTCAAAATTTGCTACATGCTGTAGGACTGAATCCAGGTGGTGGGTCACATATATTATATATACTGTATATATGATATGATATACTTTATTGGCCACAAGGAGAAATTTGACTTAGAAATTAATTTGTATGCAGACCACGGTGACATCTCAACTGACAGCAGAGTTATCATCACAATCAGTGCCCCATCACATTACAAAGCCAAATTGTACCGACTTACAATTTATGTATTATGCATTTTAAGACATTGACTCAGGCAATTGAGGTTAAGTGTGGTGGCTTGAAGGTGGATGCAGTCAACGACTTGATTTGGGCTAGCATTAACAACAACCGCCCCTTGAGCGTTACCCTAGCTCCCATGGCTGTCCCTTTGCACTGTCCCTTCCACAGCGCAGGCAGGGTCATTTTCATGATGACAGCTATTATGGCTCAGGGGAGGACAAACAGAAAAATTCCCTGCAGCAGATGGCTTACTTACAGTTTCTCCAGGATTGTCAGGCCAAAGAAGGAGGCGTTTCTCAGTAGTGAGATCTTGTTGTTACTGAGAATCCTGTGGACAGAAGAGTGGAAAGGTGAACTGTGAGATGGTGACCTTAGGGACATATGAGTAAATACCACAGAAATACAACTCTGTGTGGTGATTTATAAACAAACGTCCAATAAATTATGCATCCTGTCAATAAATTGGTGAGAGATTTCTATTTATCTCTGATTAGATCGGCCGTAAATATCCAGTCTCGGACGCATTACGGTCTTATTTATGGCTGTTTGTGGTTAAAATAGGAAACGAACACTTCCGGTGTCAGAATATCACCCTTGGAGAACACACCTAATGCGTCGTATATTCAGCACAATTCAATCATCTACAACTACTACTATGAACCACAGACAAATCAATGATGTGCTCCACAGGGATATAGGCAATGCATTAAGATTTGCCCCAGGACCCAATGTGGATATCACTTTCTCTTATAGTTGAAATATGTATTTCAAGGGATACGATGCCTTCAATGGTTTTTTCAGCTCAGATTTACTCAAGGGGCATACAACACAGCATAAGCATAGCATATACAGTACCGGTCAAAAGTTTAGACACACCTACTCATTCAAAGGTTTGTCTTTATTTGTAGTATGTTATACATTGTACAATAATAGTGAAGACATCAAAACCATGAAATTACACATTTGGAATCATGTAGTAATCAAACATATTTGATATTTGAGTAGCCACCCTTTGCGTTGATGACAGCTTTGCACATTCCTGGCATTCTCTCAACCAGATTCATGAGGAATGAATTTCCTGGAATGCATTTCAATTAACAGGTGTACCTTGTTAAAAGTTAACTTGTGGAAATCCTTTCCTGCTTAATGCGTTTGAGCTAATCAGTTGTGTTGTGACAAGGTAGGGGAGATATACAGAAGATAGCCCTATTTGGTAAAAGACCAAGTCCATATTATGGCAAGAACAGCTCAAATAAGCAAAGAGAAACGACAGTCCACCCTTACTATAGGACATGAAGGTCAGTCAATATGAAACATTTCAAGAACGTTGTAAGTTTCTTCAAGTGCAGTCGGAAAAACCATCAAGCGCTATAATGAAACAGGCTCTCATGAGGACTGCCACAGGAAAGGAAGACCCAAAGTTACCTCTGCTGCAGAGGATAAGTTCATTAGAGTTACCAGCCTCAGAAATTACAGCCCAAACAAATGCTTCACAGAGTACAAGTAACAGACAAACCTCAACTGTTAAGGGGAGACTGCGTGAATCAGGCATTCATGGTCGAATTGCTGAAAAGAAACCACTACTAAAGGATACCAATGAGAAGAAGAGACTTGCTTGGGCCAAGAAACACAAGCAATGGACATTAGACAGGTGGAAATCTGTCCTTTGGTCTGATGAGACCAAATTTGAGATTTTGGGTTCCAACCGCCATGTCTTTTTGAGACGCAGAGTAGGTGAACGGATGATCTCCGCATGTGTGGTTCCCACAGTGAAGCATGGAGGAGGAGGTGTGATGGTGTGGGGGTGCTTTGCTGGTGAAACTGTCTATGATTTATTTAGAATCCCATCTGGTTTGCGCTTAGTGGGATTATCATTTGTTTTTCAACAGGACAATGACCCAACACACCTTTAGGCTGTGTAAGTGCTATTTGACCAAGAAGGAGAATGATGGACTGCTGCATCAGATGACCTGGCCTCCATAATCCCCCAAACACAACCCAATTGAGATGGTTTGGGATGAGTTGGACCGCAGAGTGAAGGAAAAGCAGCCAACAAGTGCAAAGCTGTCATCAAGGTAAAGGGTGGTTACTTTGAAGAATCTCTAATATAAAATATATTTTGATTTGTTTAACACTTTTTTGCTTACTACATGATTCCATATGTGTTGTTTCATAGTTTTGATGCATTCACTATGATTCTTCAATGTATAAAATAGTAAAAAATAAAGAAAAATCCTTGAATGAGTAGGTGTGTCCAAACTTTTGACTGGTACTGTATATATACATATATGTATGTATGATATGTGTGTATTTGTTCATGTATTCATTCGGGTTCACAGTTCGGACCAAACCGAGGACCCCATACGAATGTGTCGGTAATACGTGTACCGTTACACCACTAGTCATAACACACTGAGCCTCCGGCATGCGTCCAGATAATCCACTATCACAGAAACACTGACACAAAAGCAAAGACGAATGCAGTGCACAGACACAGATACACACACACACACACACACACTCATAGTGAAAAACAGTAGCTGTTCAGTCAATGTTGCATTTGGAGAGTCGAGAGGGACTCGTTAGGACAAAGACGGGGGTCTGTGTTACCTGCTGCTCTAGTGAAACAAACAAACATATCAGACAATATAAACTCCACACACACACACGGCAGTAAAAAAAGAAACCAGTCTTTGTCCAACAGCACGCACACCCTGCCTGCCAACACAGCATGGACAGTCCAGGAGCTCTGCAAAGTTTTCCCATTGATTTCCACTCCTGGGGAGGAATACAGAAGTACATTATTTTGACTTTGAATACTGAGATAACCAGTCCAACCCCTCTCTACTGGCCCTCCTTCCCCGCCTTCCCCTCCTTCCCCTCAGAGCTGTGGGCTAAAAGAGGACGAGTGTGTAATGATTGATGTCACGCTTGTTGTTCAGCCCAGATCCACATAATTTCAAATACACCTCAAAAGTCATTATTGGGGATTCATATCTGTTCAAATATTGATCGCTCTTGTCAGACCTTATATCATCCTGTCTGCTGCAGGGCTGGCCTGGCAGTATGACCATGCAGTGCGTGGTGGAGCATGGCAGTGAGTCTGCATTCAGACGGGACCTGCTGCTTTACATGCACGTCGCATTTGTCCTATCGGCACTCTCCTACAGACAGATGGCCAAGGTCAAATCACTCGCTCTTCTTCCTCCACCCCTTCTTTAACAAGGTAGTCTTCCTTCCACTCTCAAGAGTGATGGCAGAGGTCTGGTAAGAGTGGTAATTGGGATGTTCCCGAGTCACCTCCGTAGCGAGAGGGCAATTCTTTTGCCAGCAGGAATGTATCCTCCTTTCTAATGCCCCAGGATTAAACAGTTGGATCCCACAATGCATTGTGCTTAAAAGGCAAATTGCTAACCGACCAAGGCGGAGGGGCTGTGTGAAGTAGTTATGTTGGAAATGTCATGGTGTGGGATCCATACAGTGAAAATGGACACGCATTCATAAAAAAATATTATTCAAAGCACATTTTGAATGCATAAATACAGTGTAAAATTGCATTAAAGACCATTAATAGATACTGTGCAGAGCAAATGCATATGAACTTGGTCAACGGAGAGACAAGCTACTACATATTTTGCAAGTTGTGAGTTAAAAACTGGTCACCAAAAGAGTTTTGTCAGAAGTTTAAAGAGAAATTGTCCAGCTCCTAAAGTGTGAAACACACCGGGAATCTGACTGCCGTAAGGTACTTATCACAGTAGGAGGCCTTTCCTTCTCTTGCTAGAACAAAAGGTGTACCTACTTGATAGAGACGACCCTGACATTTCCACTTGTAGAATCACAATGCTCCACAGCGGCTGACAACTTGACTTTGAAGATATTGGCTCAAAGTCCATAAAGCTTGAATGATTTGCAGAAGATCGTGCTCTTTCCTCATGAAAACACTGTTCAATATTTCCCCTTTGCTTTTACTTTCAGTGGAAACAAGATGGAAGACAGGACACATTACACCAAGGCCAGGAAGGCGGCGCCCTTGGGTAGTGCTAATGGAAGGGGCACGGGATGACAAATCTTCATCTTTCAGATACTGCACTTTCTGGTGCCCCATATAAGCAGAGAGCCTCTGTATCCAGCTTGAACTCCCAGGTAAATAAACATCAATTGAAGCAACTTGTTCACATAAGATCAGATCCTGCTGCTTTGATATGAAAGTGTGGGTATGTAGCTATACTGAACAAAAATATAAACGCAACATAAAACAATTACAATGATTTTACTGAGTTACAGTTCATAGAAAGAAATCAATCAATTGAAATGAATTCATTAGGGCCTAATCTATGGATTTCACATGACTGGGCAGGGGTACAGCCATGGGCCCACACAGTTGGCAGCCAGGCCCATCCACTGGGAAGCCAGGCCCAGCCAATCAGAATGAGTTTTTCCCCAATAAAGGGCTTTATTACAGACAGAAATACTCCTCAGCACACTGTCAACTGTGGGATCTTATATAGACAGGTGTGTGCCTTTCCAAATCATGTCCAATCAATTGAAGTCACCACTGGTGGACTCCAAATCCAACTGTAGAAACATCTCAAGGATGATCAATGAAAACAGGATGCACCTGAGCTCAATTTCGAGTCTCATAGCAAAGAGACTGAATACTTATGTAAATAAGGTATTTCTGTTGGAAAAAAGGGAAGGGGTCTGAATACTTCCGAAGGCACTGCACTTATCACAAAATAAAGAAGCTCAGACTTTTGCATGGTTTAAATCTGTAACTATTCTTAAGATCTGCCTGGCTAGTCAGTTCCATCAGATGAAGGAGGAACATGCCTAATTCTATCTTCATATTACACATGCTAAACAAAAGTAGTCTCTGTGTGTTCTTGATTTGCAGATTTAAAACAAACCATTCCAGTTTAATGGGCCTGGAGATGCGTAGATCATACACACATTCTAATGGCAGCAGGTAGCCTAGTGGTTAGAGTGGTGGGCCAGTAACCGAAAGGTTGCTGGATCAAATCCCTGACGTGACAAGGTCAAAATCTGCATTTCATCCCCGGGCGCTGAAGATGTGGATGTTGATTATGGCAGCACCCCCGCACCTCTCTGATTCAGAGGGGTTGGGTTAAATATGGAAGACACATTTCAGTTGAAGGCATTCAGTTGTGCAACTGATTAGGCATCTTCCTTTCCTTTAATCAAGGCTTGGGTGGCCAGTATTGCATTCTGGCTCGCTAAAGAATCATTTGTTGATCATTCTTACTCAGTGTTGTGTACAAAGTTATGACATATTGTATGTGATGGAACAATAAAAATCTAAACAAGCCAGAAACAGACAGGCAAAGTAGCATGTTAATGTTGTTTTTGTCTCGCATGGGGTTACAACCAACTTAAACACCAGCACAGAATAAGTAAAAATGTGTACACTCAGTTTTCTGAGCAAAACAACATGCATGCTCTTTGCTTTTAAACATGCCACATGAATGACTGTGGTGGTGACGGCTGGGCTTAATTTCCAATCAAATGGGCTAGGCTGTAGTTATTTTGTCCCACTGAAAATGCACTGCATGCACTGACATGAAGTAACTGCGGAGTGTGTCTCTGTGCTGCTTAGCTATCACTTCAGTGTTAGTGGTGTATGGCAGAGAGTAGTGCGGTAGGAGAGGGTCTTCTCTCCATCTTCCTGGGAAAGTTTCATGATTGGCCCCATCCATGTCAACAATGTCATTTTTGTATCGGTCCATGCACTCACTCTGCAGGAAGTTGTGTAAAGCGAAGCAAGGCAACAAAAGTTCCACCACTCTCTCGAGATGAAGGTTGATGGTGGTCAGGAAGACTCTGAAACTATTAGCTAGGCTGCCAACGGCATTTTCCATGACCCTCCGAGCACATGACAACCTGTAGTTGAAGACCTTTTTAGGGGTCTTCAACTTGCCATTGTGGATATGGCTTCATGAGGTCGGCCTCAGGGGAAATACCTAATCTGCAGCGATAGTGTATGGAGCCAGATGGTCGGTGTCAGGAAGGTGGCGCAGCAGCAGGGATGTTGGTGGTCCTCTTCTTTACAGGCATCCTGTAAAGAACATCTTGCCAAACAGCCCGCCATTCAAAACCTGTCCATTGTATCCAACATCAACGTACAGGCACCTGTAATCGCTGTCCACCAGTACCATCAGCATAATAGAGTTGTGTAATTGTATAATATGGATCCAGGCCGTGGTTACATGGTTTCCATCCAATGCTCCTCAACAAAGAGGAGAATCTCGTTGCTGTTGGAATCCAAGGGCTACTTCCTACCACTCGTCTACTGCGTCTGGGCACCGAAAAACAGAATAGAAAACACAATGCATTTTAGAGGGTGGAAAGGCAATATTTATCACATCAACTCCAGAGATCATGTCAAACCCAAATGAACGCATCTAACTGCTCACAGTACAACTGGTAGACCCATTAGGTGATGGCAGATCAAAACAGAAATTGTAAACAAATGTTGTCTGGCCAACCTCAAAGCTATAACTATACTATACTCAGAACTATATGAAGCCAAGTATCAATGTTGATTTTTAACCTTTATTTAACTAGGCAAATATGTTATAATCAACCAACATTGTTTGACGATAGCCATCTAGCCAAGTGTTTTGTTCAAGTATACGCCATCCATGGTATAGCTACAACATTAGCTAGCTTAAGCTAGCTATTTATCTTTTCTGGCTGAAAATGTTAGTCAACCAGCTTATGTTACTAGCTAGCTATTACTATAGCTCATGAAAACCAGTTTGTTGTGTCTTTCGAAAACGTTATTAGCTTACCCATTGCCAAGAATCACAGCGTAGTCGTGAGACGTTCTCCCACCAAGATGCAATCCCTGTAGTTTTTATTCGGCCTCTGGATGAGTGGAGTGACCTACTCTTTCAACATGTGAAACTGCTCAGGAAAGAGTCGGGCAAAATTCTTGAAATCAGATATTTCATGTGATTCCAGCTCACGGCAAAAATGTGGATATGCAAATTGATCCTAACGCTGCAGTATCCATGACTTAACCCATTATCTACTAATCTTTCGTCTTCGTCTCTTATTTTCCTCCTCAATCAGCCAAAGGCCTAAAGCTGATAAAACAAGTACCAGCTGTAAATTGCTTTTAATTTCTTATTTTTATATCTTGTGTTTTTGTTCAACCTTGTTATTTTTAGTTTTACATGATTATTTATTACTGCATTGTTGGGGTTAGAGCTAGCAAGAAAGTAATTTCACTGTACTTGTTGTGCATGTGACATTAAAACATGAAACTCAAGTACTTTGCCGAGATCGGCTATATGTGAACAAGTACAAACTTCAGCCCGGACTCTGTTCAGAGGTGCTAAATACTCATGGCTGGGGAACGGTAGACAATTCTATGTGTGTGTCTGATCCATGACTGATCAAGGCAGGAAGTACAATGAACTGACAGAGAAGAGGAAGTCCCCCACAGCTCTGAGAGGGCAGACAGGACAGAGACAGTGGTGTCAAATTCATTCACATCAAATGTTCAAGAGATGTTATCTTTTGGGGTCTCCCATAGAGCAGTACTGGTAATTCACATCAGTGCTAATTGTCCATAGAGACAAAACAATCTGATCCTTGTCAGTTAAGATATTTCCATTTCCATGTAAAAAGGACCCAGAAGCATCAACGTGATGTTTATAGGAGCATATCAAATTGGGTGCCAAATGAAAGCTAATACTATAATTTTGGGGAAATGTAGGTATTTTTCTACCATTTTCCATCTTTAAAATTAGGCATACATAATGGATTTGATTTCTGGACAAACAGGTGGGAAAATGGTCTTAGAAAACATCTACCTGAATAAAAAAATAAAAAAGTATTCCAAATACATCAAAACACAATAAGGTTGTTTCACAAATTTGGACGGCGCAGCACAGTAAAGAAAAGTAGAGTTCAGTACAGTACAGTAGAGCACACTAGAGTACAGTATAATGCACTGTATTTTACTCTACTGTATTCTACTGTACTGTATTGAACTATACTTTACTATACTGTACTCTACTGTGATGTGCTGTACTGTGATGTCTAAACTTGTTAATTAGTTCAGAATTGATCCGGTCCTGCCCAACCTAATTTGGTCTTGTTTGGGGCGGAGCTCATTACAGTCATAGCCAGTGTAATACCTGTATACAGTGGAGATCAAAATGATTGACACCCTTGATAAGGTTGAGCAATAATGGCGGTTTAAAATAAATAATTAAAATACTGAGCTATATTGTCTACTCCCCAAAAATTGCGGAAATATTGTTTTACACTAATAAAATTGCTCAAAATTGCAGAAAAGACCCTGTGCCAACTAATATCAACACTTATATTTAGGGATTAAAAACAAACAAAAGTGAACTATTGTAAAATACATTGTATAAAAGCTGGAAGTAGAGTCCTAAGTGTTGATGTCCATTAGTTTACTCCAATTAGGAGAGGGGTGGTGGGGTTAGGGGAAAATAAAAAAGGAAAACATATATATTTTTGAAACCATATATAAATAATACAAAAATAAAAAAGACTTACATTTAGTTTCGGAGAAATGATTTGCCTTCTGTAAGTTTAAGAAACATTGCCTTGTAATTCCTTTACCAAAAACCCATATACTGTATCTTTATGATATTTCTGTCCCTCATGAGGAGGGAGGATAATGAAAGTTCACAGAAGTAACAAGTAAAGGTAGACCTACCAATTAGTTAGTGTTTTTACTAGGGCTGTCCCCGCCCCAAAACAATCTTGCTTTACCAAGAGTCTTCTGCACTTTCGACCAATCGATTAGTCTGCATTTTGCAATGTGTATTTTAATATATATAGACAAATCCTATGTGTTTTAATCAAATCAACTATATGCTCTGAGTTTGTCTGATGCTTTAAGCGAACTGTTTGATGAAATAATTTCACACACACAAATGACTAGAGGGAGTCCGACCGCAATTGATTTGATTGTGCCGGGGCTGGCTCAGACTTGCTGCGCTGTGTGACTGTGTGACTAGCACTTTTTCACTCTCTCCTCCCTGCTGCAGCGACCACCACAGCACATCAACAGTGTGTATCGCACTGTCTGTGTTGCTGAAGCCGCAACATAATTACAGCCATTTCTGACTGAAAAGTAATGCTATTGAAATCCCTAATTTGAATAGGAAAAACACTCCCTTTTCCCTCAACCTTGCTCTCTTTGCATGACACGTGTGCATTGCATGCACATGACCAATAGGGCCTGACCTATAGCATATCATAATCACATCAATAAATGAGTTATAACAAACTCAACACCGTAACACATGTAACAGCAAAATGAATCCAGAGGACCTGACAAATAAACTTGAAACGGGGGAATGTTTACTGGTTGCTCAGGAGGTAAAGGGAAAGTCAGATGTGTGGAATAAATTTGACTAGTTGTGGAAAATACTGGAGATCAAGAAAAAGAAGGTAAGGAGCAAGAACTGAGTGCATATTATGTGAGCCAAACACGTTATGTACAATGTAATTTTTTGGACCGTTTGGAACAATGTAAGCAACACTAAATACATTATAAGCGTACCTGAGAGTCTGCTGTAACATTTTTGTAGTTTTTTTGTAAAGCCTTGATTACATCAAAGACTAAAAACAGTCACATTCATTCATGAATGTAATTTCCAAAATGGAACGGTTTAGGCCTATTTATTGTATAAGCTAATAATTCAATGGTCGCTTTGTTATTTTATTTTATAACTAAAATGCTAGTTTTTACTGATATACAGTACATTTTAGTTTATGAATGAGACTACCGTTCAAAAGTTTGGGGTCACTTAGAAATGTCCTTGTTTTTGAAAGAAAAGTGCTTTTCCTGTCCATTTAAAATAACATCAAATTGATCAGAAATACAGTGTAGACATTGTTAATGTTGTAAATGACCATTGTAGCTGGAATCGTGAATAATGACGACTGATGAAGTTACAGAGGGTCAAAGATCATACCCTCAAGACATGCTATCCTCTCACCATTACCATCAAGGCAACAGTAAACATGTCCAATAACGATGCATCGCCCACCCTAGGGCCAATTGAGATATCCAGTGTGACTATCAAATTGCCGTTATCGTGTGTGACCACGGGTCATCCATTACATTGCTCAGACACTCAAATTGGCCCCTCCAAAGGGCCATCCACACCAAGGATGAAAACTACAGTATAACGATAACGATGAACTATAAACATTGGCGAGCCTCCACACCAGGAGACAGTTTATCATTCTGCAGTAGGTTACACCTGTCAATCAACTGATCAACACACCCTGACGCACCTTACAGCACACTGTAGGCCTATTAATAAGGTGGTAACACAGACCATTCAGTGCGTCAGGGTGTGTTCATTGTCATAGTGACAACTGCAAATAATACTTCAATGTATATGTAATGAGAAAAAATATAAAACTCATATTTAAATGTAGCAATTTAATATATATATATATATATATATATATATATATAATACAATCGAGGTGGGGGCATTGGAAATACTTTTGCCGGTTGATCTGCTTCTGTTCTGTGGGTGGCACTGTGTGCTCTTTTTGAAGGATGGGTCCCGGTCTGTTGGGGGCCCTGGGATCTGGAGGGATGGGGTGGTCTGCCGGTCACTCGGTTGACAACCCAACTTGGGATCGGGGGATGTTTTAGCGGGTGGAATAGTGGAGAACAATTGGAGGTTTACTTAGTAGCAATGCAAATATCATGGTACAGCTGTATGGACACTCAATCATTAGGGTACTTTTTAATAGTAAATGTACAAACATATATTATGATAAATAGAATTGAAACTTGTATCTCCTTATGGTAAATGATGAAATAAGTATAGCCAGTTTTAATTGTCATGGCTTAGAAGATAAGAAAAAACGATCAGTATTTACCTGGCTAAAAGAGAAGACATTTTATATCTGTTATTTACAGGAAACTCATTGAACACTTTTAGATGAAGTTGTGTGGAAAAAGGACTGGGGGGCAAAATATACTTCTCCCATGAGCAAACAAATTCAAAAGGGGTGATGATTTTAATGAACAATAACTTTGATCCGAATGTGCAAATTGTCCAAACAGAGCCGCAAGGTAGATGGATTATTTTAAATATGTTATTGGACCATAAACAGATTTGGCTCATTAATATATCCGGTCCAAATCATGATGAAAATATACAGTGCATTCAGAAAGTGTTCAGACCCCTTCCCTTTCTCCAGAATGTGTTACGTTACAGCCTTATTCTTATTGTCATCATTAATCCACACACAATACCCCATAATGACAAAGTGAAAACAGGTTTTTAGATATTTCTGCAAATGTATTAAATATAAAAAACAGAAATATCTTATTTGCATAAGTTTGGAACACCCAAGACTCTTCCTAGAGCTGGCCGCCTGGCCAAACTGAGCAATCGGGGGAGAAGGGCCTTGGTCAGGGAGGTGACCAAGAACCCGATCGAGTTCCTCTGTGGAGAACCTTCCAGAAGGACAACCATCTCTGCAGCACTCCACTAATCAGGTCTTTATGGTAAAGTTGCCAAACGGAAGTCACTTCTCAGTAGAAGGCACATGACAGCCCGCCAAAGGGCACCTGAAGACTCTCAGACCATGAGAAACAAGATTCTTTGGTCTGATGAAACCAAGCTTGAACTCTTTGGAATGAATGCCAAGCGTCACGTCTGCAGGAAACCTGGCACCATCCCTACGGTGAAGCATGGTGGTGGCAGAATTATGCTATGGGATGTTCAGCGGCAGGTACTGGGAGACTAGTCAGGATCGCGGCAAAGATGAATGGAGCAAAGTACAGAGAGATCATTGATGAAAACCTGCTCCAGAGCACTCAGACTGGGGTGAAGGTTCACCTTCCAACAGGACAATGACCCTATGCCAAAGCCCAGACTTGAACCCGATCTAACATCTTTGGAGAGACCTGAAAATAGCTGTGCAGCAACGCTCCCCATCCAACCTGACAAAGCTTGAGAGGATCTGCAGAGAAGAATGGGATAAACTCCCCAAATACAGTTGCGCTAAGCATGTTGCATCATGCCCAAGAAGACTCAAGGCTGTAATCTCTGCCAAAGGTGCTTCAACAAAGTACTGAGTGAAGGGTCTGAATACTTACGTAAATGTGATATTTCATTTTTTTCCATTTTTAACCTGTTTTCACTCTTTCATTATGGGGTATTGTGTGTAGATTGATGAGAATAATTTTTATTAAAAATACATTTCAGAATAAGGCTGTAATCTAACAAAATATGGAAAAAGTCAAGGGGTCTGAATACTTTCCGAAGGCACTGTAGGTTCAGAACTTTTGTGAAAGCTCAGTTAAAAATATATGGCAAATAGAAACTGGATGGTCTTCAGAGATAGATTGGAGGTGTTGAGGGTAGCTGAAGGATTGTAATAAAAACAAACAAATAACAACTACTGTAAAATACATATATTATGTATAAGCTGGAAGTAGAAGCCTAAGTGTTGTTGTCCATTAGTTTACTCCAATTAGTGTAGGGGTCGTAGGGTTAGGGTAAAATAATAAAGGAATGATTATCAATTTGATTGGATCTTCGCTGCACTCATCTCTCTGTCTCTCCTGTGCAACCATTTGCATTGCATCAGTGCAAAAATGTTATCTTCCAAAGTGATCACACCATCGCACGCTCCCTCTCCTTTCAAACTCACCGATTTTACATTCAGCAAGCAAGAGTAAGCTGGAATCTCTGCTGATTGGAATATGTTCAAAGATTCATCCACCCAGGACTCATCCATCAACATTGAGGAATATACATCAGTCACAGGCTTCATTAGGAAATGTGTTGATGTTGTACCCACAATAACAATCCGGACATACCCCAACCAAAAACACTGGATGAACGGAGACATCCGTACAATGCTGAGAGCTCATACTGCAGCGATCAATGTCAGCAGAACAAACCCAGATGACTCGGTGATGCGCAACACGTACAAGGCAAGCAGATACGAGCTCCGCAAATTCATTAGGGACGCAAAAAGAAAATACAGGCTCAAACTTGAATTTATGTTCAACAACTCAGACTAGAGTCACATGTGGCAAGGACTACAGACTATTACAGACTACAAAAGCAAATCCAGCTGTGCGGTGCCCACCGAAGCAACACCACCACTCTTGTCAGAGGGCACAACAGCGTTTCTACCTAATAAGACGGCTGAAGAAATTTGGCATGCCGCCCTGGGTCCTCTCCAAATACTAACGCTATACCATTGAGAGTGTTCTGACCAGTCGTATCACGGCCTGGTACGGCCCTCCAGCAGGTGGTAAATATGGCTCAGTACATCACTGTGACCATGAGCCCACCAATCCAGGACATCTACTCAAAACAATACACTAGGAAGGCACGCAGCATCATCAAGGACCCCATACCCCAGCCACGAGCTGTTCTCTCCCTTCCTGTCGGGCATACGGTATTGGAGCATGAGGTCTGTTACCACAAGGCTCAGAGACAGTTTCAATCTACAAGCCATTAGACTGCTGAACACTTGAACTGGACTGACCACCTGCACCGATTTTCCGCACATGTACGCACTCATGCACACACCCACACACACACACATCACAACTGCTGCTACCAGACTTTTATTATACTGCTCAGTTTATACACTGCTCCCCATCCCCCCTTCCCCAATGCACATATTGGAATCTACTGTAAATTGTGTCTTCCTGTATTATACTTATGCTAAAAATGTTTATTCCATTCTACTGAGCCATTTACTTTATGTTCGAATTCTTATCTTTTAGTATTTCTTCTTGTTAATGCATCGTCATGAAAGAACCTGCAAGTAAGCATTTCATTGGACGATGTATACCATGTGTATCCGTACAACTAATACAAATTGTAAACTTGAAAGTTGATTGGCTAGTAGAAGTAAATACATTTCTTGAATTAAGTGTACAACAAGCTATTGTAGTCTAGCGTTTCCTGGGACTACAAAGAGCTAAGAAGAATAGTTATACAGTGGCTTGCAAAAGCATTCTTCAAGGCAAAACTGCTCCAGCTCCTTCAAGTTGGATGGGTTCCGCTGGTATACAGCAATCTTTAAGACTTACCACAGATTCTCAATTGGATTGAGAATGACTAGGCCATGACTAGGCCATTCCAAGACATTTAAATGTTTCCCCTTAAACCACTCAAGTGTTCCTTTAGCAGTATGCTTAGGGTCATTGTCCTACTGGAAGGTGAACCTCCATCCCAGTCTCAAATCTCTGTAAGACTGAAACAGGTTTCCATCAAGAATTTCCCTGTATTTAGCGCCATCCATCATTCCTTCAATTCTGACCAGTTTCCCAGTCCCTGCCGATGAAAAACATCCCCACAGCATGATGCTGCCACCACCATGCTTCACTGTGGGGATGGTGTACTCGAGCTGATGAGAGGTGTTGGGTTTGCGCCAGACATAGCGTTTTCCTTGTTGGCCAAAAAGCTACATTTTTGTCTCATTTGACCAGAGTACCTTCTTCCATATGTTTGGGGAGTCTCCCACATGCCTTTTGGTGAACACCAAACATGTTTGCTTATTTTTTTCTGGCCACTCTTCCGTAAAGTCCAGCTCTGTGGAGCATACGGCTTAAAGTGGTTCTATGGACAGATACTCCAATCTCCGCTGCGGAGCTTTGCAGCTCCTTCAGGGTTATCTTTGGTCTGTTTGTTGCCTCTCTGATTAATGCCCTCCTGGTCTGGTCCGTGAGTTTTGGTGTGCGGCCCTCTCTTGGCAGGTTTGTTGTGGTGCCATATTCTTTCTATTTTGTAATAATGGATTTAATGGTGCTCCGTGGGATGTTCAAAGTTTCTGATATTTTTTTATAACCCAAAACTGATCTGTACTTTGTACTTTGTCCCTAGCTCCTTGGTCTTCATGGTGCCGCTTGCTTGGTGGTGCCCCTTGCTAAGTGGTGTTGCAGACTCTGGGGCCTTTCAGAACAGGTGTATATGTCCTGAGATCATGTGACAGATCATGTGACACTTAAATAAAGTCCACCTGTGTGCAATCTAACTAATTATGTGACTTCTGAAGGTAATTGCACCAGATCTTATTTAGGGGCTTCATAGCAAAGGGGGTGAATACATAGCCAAGGCACTGTAGCTGAGACGCAGTAGAGAGGCCAGGTGCGTAATTGCGCAAAGGGAACCATGAAGACAGACTAGCGATATGTAGCCTAAGTTAGAAGCTTATGCACCCCATCATTTATTAGGTACATATTAGGCCTAATACCGCAGTGAATAGCCTATTCCCAATGAATTTACACAGTGAAAAATATTTTGTAATCAGATTATGAAATAACAGGTAGCCTAGGATAGTGTGCTCCCCAGGCTGCGCTCCATCCCGGTGGGCAAGCAGCTCTAAAATCTCCCCAATTGATTTAGCTTTTGAGGGACAAGAAAATGATCATACCTAGGCTAAAACAACACAATGCAATCACGAATTTAAAAAAGTAAATAATAATTCTAGTCTAGGAGGTAAACTGCAGTGAATATATAATTTCAATACCTGCTAAAAAGCCCTGTGTTTTGAATGCATGTTTCATTCCGAAATAATATTAATAATGTAGCCTAGGCTTGATTAGGCAACCATTTGGATCAATAATCAACCTTTTCTCCACAGTTTACAACATGGGTGTCAAACTCATTCCACAGAGGGTTGAGTGTCTGCGGGTTTTTGGTTTCACCTTTTAATTTTAATTTTGTCCCCTTCTCCCCAATTTCAATCTTGTCATCGCTGCAACTCGCCCCACGGGCTTGGGAGGCAAAGGTTCACACCCGCCCGCTTAACCCGGAAGCCAGCTGTGTGGGAGGAAAGACTGTTCACCTGACAACCGAGGTCAGTCTGCAGGCGCCCGGCCCACCACAAAAGCGTGATGAGCCAAGCAAAGCTCCCCCGGCCAAACCCTCCCCTAACCCGGACGACGCTGGGCTAATTGTGTGCCGCCCTATGGGACTCCTGATCATGGCCGGTTTTGATACAGCCCTGGGCCTCGAACCCGGGTCTGTAGCGATGCAGTGCCTTAGACTGCTGTGCCACTCAGGGGGCCCCTGGTTTATCCTTTCAATTAAGACCTAGACAACCAGGTGAGGGGAGTTCCTTACTAATTAGTGACCTTAATCAATCAAGTACAACGCGCAGACCCTCGGCACTCTATGGAATGAGTTTGACACTGGTTTACAAGGTCCAGAAAGGCACATTAGCAGGCCAGTGTGTATTTTGTCAGGATGTATTGGCATTAACAGATAGGCCTACCACCGGAAAATATGGCCTTCTCATGCGCTGTTTGTCTTGGATCATCATTATCCCAAGTCATCCTATAATTAATGTGGCCACCAATATGCTCACAAATGCCTGCATACTGGCTTACTGTGCCTTGCACACCTAGAACGCTTCAATAGAACACGTTTTTGATTGGTTGTCAATTTCTTTTTAATCATCCGAGGGACGGGAAAAAATCAACAAAGAAAAACTACACGTGCTGGAGAAGACAGATTTTACTCAAAGTGTTATGTAATAGCTGAAACCCCATTCTTTCTTCAGACATCTTTGAATCTTAATTCAAGGCAGATATTTTGTTTTTGGAAAACGTGGTTGCATATAGAGCTGAGGGAGAGTTTACCATAATTCTGTTACCAAACTTTGCATCTGCACAGTTCTTACAATAAATGTGTTTTTGTGAAATATTATGTGTAAATTGTTCAAAGTAGGTATTATGCATAGAGTTGTATAGTTTGTTAAACTTCTAAATCAGTGTTTTTTTGATTGGCATACATTTTAAAATGAGAAATCTGAGTCTCAGCGTAATTCTGTTACTGTGACCCGATTCAGGAAACTAGGCGTATGTCACAAGTCAGGTCACAGTAACAGAATTATGATGAGATGGCACCTGCGTGTAGTCAGACTCACTTCCCTGATTACCTTCCCTAAATAAGTCACTCCCTTTGGTGCCTTCCCCAGGCGTCATTGTTTTCGTTTCATGTCTGTGTGCTGTTAGTGTTTCTTGTTTTGGATTATGTTTATTTTATTAACACTCACTCCCTAAACTTGCTTCCCGACTCTCAGCGTATATCGCTAACAGTAACGCTAGTGTAGTTTTCTCAGAATGCCATTTCACATTGCTAGTTATAGCCTAATGTTAGCTAGCTATGACAATCGGTTTGTATTGCTAGTTAAAGCTTGCTGTTAGCTAGCCAGCTGACGTTAGATAGCTAGCTAGCTACAGTAGCTAACATTCCCTGTATGAACTGTGTAGTGATATCTCAATGACATTTCGCATCTATTGTATAATAATGCTAAAATATTTGTATCTGGAATTTGTCTATCAGCATCAATCAGTAGAACACGCCTGACTCTTATCCACCAGTCATCAGAAAGAGAGCTGGCCCAAGCAAGTAAAGGCAGCAGCACAGTCATCAATTACATGCACCATTTCTTGACCAACTACAGAGTTGGGAAAACACGAGTGGACCTGAATTGTGATAACTGCAGTGGCCAAAACAAGAACAAGTTTGTGCTCTGGTATTGTGCCTGGTGGACCATGCACAAGCTCCACCACAATCTGGGTCTTCACTTCCTGATCACAGGCCACACCAAGTTTCCCCCTGACTGCTGCTTCGGCCTCATCAAGCAGTGCTTCAGAAAGACCAGAGTGAACACTTTGTCTGAGATTGCTGGTGTTGTGAAGGACAGCACTGTGACGGGTCCACATCCTACAGCTGATTGGACTGGAAGATGGTACGGTGCTGGTGGAAAGCTATGGCTGGCAACAACACCTGACTCCGTACTTCAGGCCGTGGCCACAGATCATAAAGTACCAGCACTTCAGGTAAAAAATAATTTTCATTGTATGAGGTTATTCTTATCTAAACTTTGGAGGTAAATTGATGTTGTGGAGGGTTGTAATGTCTTCTGATTTTGTTGTTATTCCCTGTTTTATCACTTCGATGCTCTGGAGCCTGGTGTTGTTGCCAAGGAGCGTTTGGACTGTCTGGACCAGGTTTCAGCTGCTGCGCAACGCTGTCATCCTTCCTCCCATAGATGGGCTGCCTTTCAAAGCACCACCTGGACTGGACACAGCTAGACAAACTATATTTTTGACAAGATCAGGGAGTTTTGCGACAAAGAGGCTATGGATATCACATGGCCTGCACCAAAGTCAAGGGCAGGACAGAAACAGGCTCTCCGAATATAGATTCCCTTGTTCATGCGTGGTTCGGACAGACCAGTCATCAGCACTATCTGCAGTGCCTCTATTCAAATGACTCTCTCCTAACACACACGACAGACGTTGCTGCTCCATTTTTTTTTATCCTGCTGCTCAGCCACTTTACCCCTGATTGTATGCATATAACCACCTCGTCTATCACTGATATCGTTATTGATATTGTTCTTGTACATACTGTATATGTTATTTATATTGACACTATCTATTTCTGATATTGCTACTATGCAAGTAACCATTTGGCTGTACTGTTTACACCTTCTGCAGAGACCATCCACTTAGGAAAATAAATAAATATTTATTGATATGTGTGGTCGTAACATGATTTTTTTTGACATACCACAACAATATCAAGTGTCCACCACATAAATATATGGTGCATGCATCTGTTTATGTACTGTACATGTGTGCCTCACTCAGGTTTCAACTCAGGTTGTATGGCCTTAACTAATGTATGGAATACTATGTGGTAAGTGCATGTGTAACAGTATACATTATAATGTATGTTAATGTACTGGTGTGAAGTACTTAAGTAGTTTTTTGTGGTATCTGTACATTACTATTTTATATTTTTGGCTACTTTTACTTCACTACATTTGTAAAGAAAATAATGTACTTTTTTACTCAATACATTTTCCTTGACACCCAAAAGTACTTGTTACATTCACACACTTCTCGAGAGATCATCCCTACTGCCTCTGATCTGGTTGACTGACTAAACCCAAATGCTTGTTGGAGTGTGCCCTATGCTATCGTCAATAAAACATAAAAAATAAAATAATTGTGCCGTCTGGTTTAATATAAGGAATTTGAAAAGATTTATACTTTTACTCTATGATAATGTAATACTTTTTCCACCACTGGATGTGGCTGGGGGTTATAGCATTTATTTCACATGACCCATCAATTTAGACAAGGGTGTCTGGGTAAGTGTCTCATATTTATGACTTTTTTTTTTATCTGGATACTATGTTTACATGGAATTGTTCCTTAATGTAGGCTACCACTTTTAGTCTCAATCTTTACTACACCACTCACTGTTTAGCACCTGACCTCACATGCGAATCCTTTAAAGAGATGGGTGGGGCCGGCTTAAGAGGGTGTGAACAATGCTGAATGGGTGTAGACGAAGGAGAGCACTCCTTTACGTACCACAACCTTCAAGGCCCTTTTCTTTGAAAGTTGATCAACTTTCAAAGCAAAATTACTTTCCCATTGTTCCTCAATTGCAGTCTATGATATACCATTTTGTAGCTCTGAGTCTCTACTTTTATCCAATGTAAAAAAAAAAACTATTTCAAATTTTGCTACCCAAGACCGATTTGAGCTGGTCTGTCACTACTGTGGAATTGCCTTTATCTAAGCTCAGTGAGAAAATGCAACACTAATACAACGCCGAGGGGAGCCTAAAACTGAGTAAGCAACAGTTCATAAGAACTTTTATTGTTGTTTTAGACATCAATATCTTATTGGGGCTCTGTCAGTTTAGATTCCATCTGATAGAAAGCGATGTAGGGAGGAAAATCTAAACAGTCACAAGGTTACAGAGTCAATTGGGTCTGGGGGTGAGACTATTTGATCAAATAATCTAAACCTGAAAACACAGATGTGACTTTCAAAAGCAGAAGCTCATTCAAAAAGTATGTTTTGCAAACCTCCAAATGCCTTGACTCTAAACAACCAAACAAAGGTTGCTCACCTTGCTTTGAACAGAAAACTAGTATGCACTCTGTACTCATGTGTTTAAGTGCACTGTGTACTGTCAGATCTCTCCTCCGTGTTCCCCATCCTCCCTGTATGGGCAGAGCCCCCCTCTGAGGTACAGGCAGCCTCTGTTTGTGCAAACTCGAGCGTGTCCTGCTCTGTGTAGGCAGAGGAAAGCAGCCCCACATGCCTCTCTCAGGCCTCTGCACAACGTCCAGGAAATCAGAGGCAAAACATAATTGTACATTACGTAAACAGTGCATAACCAAATTCTAGTGTCCTTCCAACTTTATATTTCCATGATCAATTATGTTCTCCTAGGATGAGGTGCTTTCAGGGGAACAGACACATTGAATATTGTCTCGCTGGGCTTGAGCAAATGGTCTATGTCATAGCTCTCTGTGTTTCTCTGATTAGCACTAACCGCGAGAGGAGCATGCACATTATGTACACGCATGCATACGCACACACACGCACACACACACAAACATAGGCTGACATGACAATTTTAAAAGTTATGTTTTCCTGAAATGGCTTAAATGTTGTAATTTCTCTTTCTTGTTTGAACAAGGGGTTAGATCCGTTTCTCACTGGATTTGTGTGTTGTTCTGATTGGTTGAACTTGGTGAACAACCCTGGCTTTCATTTTGCTCTCTGACCACAGACAGTTGGGGTATTTCTCTGAGGTTCAATTCAAAAAGCACCATTATAGAACGAAGCCAGCCGTACACGAGAGACATTTGACTGTATTATTATAAAAGTGCAGAAACCAAAATAACTTAATCTGATGTGCTCCAATCATGGGGACCAAGTAGGGTAAAGATCAGAATGTGAACAATTACAAACATTCAGATAGGCACGGCCCCATGGTTTCCAGCCACTTCTCTTCAAACATCGCAAACCCTCTGTTATCCTATAATATCGAGTTACTATGCACAGCTAACCAAAATAACATATTTCATATCGACTAACATTGACTTTGGAAGCAAAACAGACATTTCTCTGGAGTTCTTGTGGGTAATAGCGGAACTTCAAATAGGCCCTGCCTGACAGCTGAGCACATCTGCATATGTCACCGTCCCACAGGACTAAGGAGGTAGTACACTCTGTGACCATAAAACGGTTTCCTCAAAAGAAGCTGGCTTTATTATTGCAAATCAGTATCCTTGCAAAACCCACTTTATTTTCCTATCATTGTAAGGCTTACACTGAGGGGCATGGAACATTTCAAATAGTCAATTCCATTTACTAAGACAAAATCACAAAGTATCGATGGTTGAGCAACGTGTGATGTGGTTTGGAATTGTTTGAAATTTGAGAGGGTGACATACACAGAGCAGACTGCACACTGAGTAAGTGGTGCTGCATGTGTGCTGAGGCCCCGGCAGTGCTGAGCCAGGGAGGGAGTTAATTTGTTTCCTACTGTGATCACACCCTGCGACAGAAGCAGCACACTACAGGCTTTTAATCGCGGTGTTTTACAACGTCTCAAACCGATGTCGGGAAAACAAAACATGCTTCCAAAGGTTGGGCTGCCTGCACCTCAGCAGACTTATGACAGCGTAAATAACCTTGGTATTTGCTCAATGGTGAAGCGAGGAGGTAGGGATCACAGACCAGAGAGTATCCTTGTATTTCCCTTGTTTAATATTTTCATACGGTCCACACTCGCACTACGTTTGGCCACATTCTTTCATTTTCGAGGGCATTGTGTGATTTACACGATTTTCGTTCCCCCAATGGTCACGAACTCTGGCGCTGCGAGTCATTATCATCTCATAAAGCAAACCTGATCAGGGTGTCCTTTGAAACCAAAACATAAATTATAACACAGCTTTTGACACCCAATGATAACAAGTGGGCTAACAAGTATTTTCCAGAGAAAGCTAGCGGCTTGACATGATTCAGTACTGGGCACTGAGAAGTGTGGCTTCTTGGAGAGCCGAACAATTACACTATAGACCACCAACAACAACAACAAACCACTTCAAGCTGCGTAACAATAGCACACAGTCTAGATACATCTCTCACAACAAACCATCATAGCCACAGGTAGTAGAGATCCCTAAAGTTGTGGTCTTGCTACTGTGGGTCAATGTCAAGTGTGATAAAGGTATAAGGCCTAAGGCTTTGGAAGGGTTATCATACAGGGTAATGGATAAGCCTGACTTCTGAGTCCCTGGATTTTATGGACCCTAAAGTAGCATTTTGGGGACATGATAGCTTTTGCAGAAAAAAGGGATGATTTCCAAGAACCATTTCCCATGGGCTTGGGAGATTATTACTGGAAAGGGCACTAGTCTAAAGATGAACCTGTCACTTTCCAAACCTTCACTAAGGGCACTGGATAAAAGCATTGGGAGATGGCGAGGGAGAGAGAAACAGACCATAGTAGCTTCAGTCACAATCTCCTGCGACTGTATATTGCAGGGGTCATTAACTAGACTTTTCTTTAAGCGGATGGTCAGGGGGCCGGAACATAATTATAAATCATTTGTACTCTGCAAATTGACGCAAGAAAGGGAAGGGAAAGGGGATAGCTAATCAGTTGCACAACTGAATGCATTCAACCAAAATGCGTCTTCAACATTTAACCCAACCCCTCTGAATCAGAGAGGTGCGGGGGGGTGCCTTAATCGACGTCCACGTCATCAGCGCCCGGGGTGCAGTTGTTAAGAAGCCCAAACAGATATAGTATTTGACAAAAACAAGGTTTCAGTGGAGGTACAAACTCGGCCTTCCCGGCGGGCCCAGAGAGAAACTCAAGTGCACTATAGGCCTACCGCTGGCCAATTGGATGGCTCCGATTACCTTGTCTGCAATAACGTAGCAGGCATAAAAGAAAGCTACAGCAAAGTTGACACTGTGAGATTTCAAAACGTCTAAAACTATGACTAGAGAGAGAGACTGTCAACGAATACAGCAAAGAGCTGCTGTTTATATGTTTAAGTTTTTTCTCAGCACTGTCAACACTTTTTATTTAATACTTTTATAAGACCAACGTCATTACCATCACAATTAACTTAAACGGGAGGCAACAGTCATATAATATAATTGCCGTAAAGCTGCAATATGTAACTTTTTGGCAACCCGACCAAATTCACATAGAAATCTGAGTTATAGCTGTCATTCTCATTGAAAGCAAGTCTAAGAAGGGGTAGATCTGAAAAGACTATATTTTTGGTTATAGAAAATATATATTTCACAGTGGTATATGGTACAATGATTCTCTACATTGTACCATAGGATATCCATATGGGGCTAGTTAGAGACCATTGGTAATTTACACAATGTACATGGGACAATATGTTAAAATGTCAATAGCTCCAAATTTGAATAACTTTAATTTAATGAGAAAACTAAAAGATGTGCAAAATGACAATATTGTGCCATTTACATTGTGTCATTTATTGACGGTCCCCCGAACTAGCCCCAGAGATAGACTATCCAACATCAAACCAACTTCGCCACGGTCACACACCAGCCGGCTGAAGCTAATTAGTGAAAGAATTTGGCTAACTCTTCCCACCTACAAACACACACGAGACACCCACATCAAACCACACCCCAAAACCAACCATTTCTTAATTACCCAAATCTAACGAGGCCAAATCAGAAAGTGTAGTCGCCCTTTAAAGGCCTGCATGAAGCGTATTGAACTGCGGCCTTTTGCGGACCGAGAGGTATTCACTCTCTGCTCCATCCTTGCTAACAGAGGCGTCTGTGTGAAAATGCACAGAGAACATAGAGGGGCTTCGCGTGCATGTCTATTAAATATTAATGATAAACCACTTAGAACAGAGCGGAGCGGACGGAAACACCACCTGAGGAACGAGAGAGCTAGGAACGCAAGGAAATAGATTTATAGATAGCACACCAAAAACAGTGCACGAGGACAAAAAATGCCATCTCTCATAAGCAAGGCCACTGCTAAACTTTAATGTACTGATAGAGGAAAGACCCATTTGTTCAGGTCCGGGAGTGGTTGTTGAGTCATAATGTCTGTGTTGAAATGGACCTACAAACAGTACTGTGAGGAGACCTGAAAAAACACGATCAATCAATGGGAAATATGATTGTACTCTAACATAAAGTATGTATTTTTAGGGCAATCGCTGTTGAAATGGTCCAAATAGAGAGGTTCAAGACCCTTGTAAGACATCACAGTAAAATAGAAGGATGTATAGCAAAAGGAAATAGTAACATGGTGATATACTGGGAAAGATGGGTTAGTCTGTTGACATCTGAGGGGTAGAATTAAGATAAGAGGGATTGGTTGATTTGACGAGTCCTGTATAAATAGGGGGAGGCTATACAGTGCCTTCAGAAAGTATTCATATACCCAGAAAGTATTCATATACCCAGAAAGTATTCATATACCCAGAAAGTATTCATATACCCAGAAAGTATTCATATAACATTTGGTTATGTTACAGCCTGATTTAAAATGGATTACATTTAGATTTTGTGTCACTGGCCTACACACAATACCTCAAGTAAGTATTTCTTTGGACGGTGCATACCATGTGTATCCCATACATACAACTAATAAAAAAACGAATAAAAGTGTTTATTATTGTGTTAGTGATTTCCACTGTTTCCAGTTGGTTGGAGTTGGACAGACATGCAGTCCTTGGCTTTCCTAAACTGGGCGCCCAATGAGCCCAACGAAGCCTTCAACCCTGGGTACGTGGGAGGAGAGAACTGTGTGGATATGTTCCATGACAGACACTGGAATGTCAACAACTGTGTGCAGAAGAGAGAATATGCCTGTCGCCACCACCAATGTGAGCACTAAGTATAACTGATACAGACTGGCACAGGGTGCTTTGCCATAGTCCCAAAATTTAGTGAATTATTACAATTTGTGAATTTTTCCATAGAATCCTATAGGATTCTCACAGTCCTATAGGATTTTGTGTCGCCTCTTATCAGAATCCTATTAGACTACTTTGTTCCTATTGGAAATAAAAAGGAATCCAATTGGATCCTATAGGTTTTTGTCACCCCGATTAGAATCCTATTGTAACTTTTTTTCTTATTTGAACCTATTAAATTATAGTTTGTTGTTATTTGTTCCAGTACAATACAACAACATTAATTATAAACTTTTTCGGAAACAACAGTTCTATATTCATTTTGGTTTTATTCACCACCACAATACGGAAGTGATTCAAGGCTGCAAGTTCATTTACAGTATGAAAACCAGTACATTACATTGTTTTCAACAAAACACTTACTTTAGTTATTTGATTTGATTCTTATTCATGCAACTTCTTGTCTTTAAATTGGACATTACAATATGACATACAATAACACCAGATTTGGTGTACAGTAAGACAAAGGTATGAGCATTTCTTTCATTTAAAATATAATAGTCAGCTATGCATACAAAAATAAACCATGTATGCACAATAACTTTAATGTGTGATGCAGATGCAACAGGTAATTGTTTAAGAGGTTTGGGGGGTGGGGGCTCCATATGTTAATGGTGTATCAATACAAAAATGGCAAAGATACAGGCGTCCTTCCTAACTCAGCTGCCAGAGAGTAAGGAAACCTCTCAGGGATTTCAACATGAGGCCAATAGTGACTTTAAAAAAGTAAAAAAATGTAATAGCTGTGATAGGAAAAAACTGAGGATGGATCAACAACATTGTAGTTGCTCAACAATACTAACTAACCTAAATGACAGAGAAAAAAAAGAATGAACCCTGAACAGAATAAAAATATTCCAAAACATGCATCTTGCTTGCAATAAGGCACTAAAGTTAAACTGCAATAAATGTGGCAAAGAAATTTACTTCATGCCCTGAATACAAAGCGTTTAATTTGGGGCAGATCCAACACAACACATTACTAAGTACCACTCTTCATATTTTCAAGCATGGTGTTGGCTACATAATGTTATGGGTATGCTTGTCATTGGCAAGGACTAGGGAGTTTTTTACATTTACATTTACATTTAAGTCATTTAGCAGACGCTCTTATCCAGAGCGACTTACAAATTGGTGCATTCACCTTATGACATCCAGTGGAACAACCACTTTACAATATGCCTAAATCTTTTAAGGGGGGGGTAGAAGGTCTTATCCTATCTAGGTACCTGAAGGAATCCTGATAGGTAGATCAAAATAACAATAAACTGAACTCCAGGTCCTCAGTCTGATTTCCACCAGATACTGGGAGATGAATTCACCTTTCAGCAGGACAATAACCTAAAACACAAGGCCAAAAATACACTGGAGTTGCTTACCAGGATGACATATATATTGTTCCTGAGTGGCCTAGTTACAGTTCTGACTTAAATCGGCATGAAAAACTATGGCAAGACTTGAAAATGATTGTCTAGCAATGATCAAAAACCAACTACACAGAGCTTGAAGAATTAAAAAAAGTAATGTGCAAATATTTTACAGTTCAGGTGTGCAAAGCTCTTAGAGACTTACCCAGAAAGACAGATTATTCTAACATGTATTGACTCAGGGGTGTGAATACTTATGTAAATAAGATATTTCTGTATTTTATTTCCAATAAATGTTCAAAAATTTGTAAAAACATATTTTCACTTTGTCATTATGAAAAGTAATGTATTGTGTGTAGATGGGTGGGAAAAATGATTTAATCCATTTTGAATCCAGGCGGTAATACAACAAAATCTGGAATAAGTCAAGGGGTATGAATACTTTCTGAAGGCACTGTATGTATATATATACAGAGAGAGATTTGTGTATGTTTTCAAACAGGTCCTCCAACCAGGGAAGTGGGTGGTAGGGGCAAATAATAAAAAGATTCAAAGGGGGGATCAGAAATGATACAAGTAATGTTAGACTAATCTGTCTGCTAGTTTTATAGCTGATCTATCATTCATACGGACCTCACATTGCTAGTCTAACAAAGGTAAACAATCAAATGTCATGATGAGTGGGGAAGATAAGGCATATGCTAAAGCACTTCCTATCAGTCCCACTGTTATTGGGTTGCCTTCCCTGGCTGCAACCCCATCTATGAATTATCTACATTACAATGCCATTCCCAGAATAATGTGAAGGATGTCCTTGTACTGGTCAAGCACCAGACATGACCTCCTGATCACTTCCATCCAGACAATCACTAACAGCCCCGCTTTCCTCCACAGTGTGACCGTGGCCCACAATGCCATGGATCACACCGCCCAGGGACTACAGATGAAAATGTGCTACAGGGCATTCGGAAAGTATTCAGACTAGAGGTCGACCAATTAATCGGAACAGCCAATTAATTAGGGCCGATTTCAGGTTTTCATAACAATCTGCAATCGGAATTTTTGGACACTGATTATGGCCGATTACATTGCACTCCACGAGGAGACTGCGTGGCAGGCTGACTACCTGTTATGCGAGTGCAGAAAGGAGCCAAGGTAAGGTGCTAGCTAGCATTAAACTTATCTTATAAAAAACAATCAATCTTAACATAATCACTAGTTAACTACACATGGTTGATGATATTACTAGTTTATCTAGCTTGTCCTGCGTTGCATATAATCGATGCGGTGCATGTTAATTTGTCATTGAATCACAGCCTACTTCGCCAAAAGGTGATTTAACAAGTGCATTCGCGAAAAAAGCACTGTCGTTGCACCAATGTTTACCTAACCATAAACATCAATGCCTTTCTTAAAATCAATACACAAGTATATATTTTAAACCTGTACATTTAGTTAATATTGCCTGCTAACATGAATTTCTTTTAACTAGGGAAAATGTGTCACTTTTCTTGCGTTCTGTGCAAGCAGAGTCAGGGTATAGTTTGGGTCGCCTGGCTTGTTTTGCGAACTGTGTGAAGACCATTTCTTCCTAACAAAGACGTAATTAATTTGCCCGAATATTTACATAATTATGACATAACATTGAAGGATGCCACCCATTAGATACAATACGGAACGGTTCCGTATTTCACTGAAAGAATAAAAGTTTTGTTTTCGAAATTATAGTTTCTGGATTTGACCATATTAATGACCTAAGGCTCGTATTTCTGTGTTATTATATTATAATTAAGTCTATGATTTGATAGAGCAGTCTGACTGAGCGGTGGTAGGCAGCAGCAGGCTCGTAAACATTAATTCAAACAGCACTTTCGTGCATTTGCCAGCAGCTCTTCGCTGTGCTTCAAGCGTTGCGCTGTTTATGACTTCATTTTATCAACTCCCGAGATTAGGCTAGCAATACTAAAGTACCTATTAGAACATCCAATAGTCAAAGGTATATGAAATACAAATGGTATAGAGAGAAATAGTTCTATAATAACTACAACCTAAAACTTCTTAACTGGGAATATTGAAGACACATGTTGAAAGGAACCACCAGCTTTCATATGTTCTCATGTTTTGAGCAAGGAACTTAAACGTTAGCTTTTTTACATGGAACATATTGCACTTTTACTTTCTTCTCCAACACTTTGTTTTTGCATTATTTAAATCAAATTGAACATGTTTCATTATTTATTTGAGACTAAATTGATTTTATTTATGTATTATATTAAGTTAAAATAAGTGTTCATTCAGTATTGTTGTAATTGTCATTATTACAAATATATATAAAAATACATAAGTATTCAGACACTTTATTCAGTACTTTGTTGAAGCACCTTTGGCAGCGATTACAGCCTCTAATCTTTTATGGTATGACACTACAAGCTTGGCACACATGTATTTGGGGAGTTTCTCCCAATCTTCTCTGCATATCCTCTCAGGCTCTGTCAGGTTGGATGGGGAGCGTCGCTGGTATTTTCCTTCCATTCTGCAAGCAAACGTGCAATCTGTGGACAATAAAATAGATGACCTACGCGGAAGATTAAACTACCAACGGGACATTCAAAACTGTAATATCTTATGCTTCACGGAGTCGTGGCTGAACGACGACACTATCAACATACAGCTGGCTGGTTATACGCTGCACCGGCAGGATAGAACAGCGGCGTCTGGTAAGACAAGGGGCGGCGGACTATGTATTTTTGTAAATAACAGCTTGTGCACGATATCTAAGAAAGTCTCGAGCTGTTGCTCGCCTGAGATAGAGTCTTTTAAAAATTATTTTAACCTTTAATTAACTAGGCAAGTCAGTTCAGAACAAATTATTTTTTACAATGACGGACTACCCCGCCCAAACCAGGATGACGCTGGGCCAATTGTGCGCCGCCCTATGGGACTCCCAATCACAGCCAGATGTGATGCAGCCTGGATTTGAACCAGGTACCAGGTACTGCAGTGACGCCTCTTGCACTGAAATGCAGTGTCTTAGACCGCTGTCCCACTCGGGAGCCGTATCTCATGATAAGCTGTAGACCACACTATCTACCTAGTGTTTTCAACTGTATTTTCCATAGCTGTTTACATACCTCCACAGTCAGAGGCTGGCACTAAGACAGCATTGAATGAGCTGTATTCCACCATAAGCAAACAAGAAAACGCTCACCTAGAGGCGGAGCTCCTATTAGCCAGGGACTTTAATGCAGGGAAACTTAAATCCGTTTTACCAAATTTCTATCAGCATGTTAAATGTGCAAACAGAGAAAAAAAAACTTTGGACCACCTTTACTCCACCCACAGAGACGGAAACAAAGCTCCCCCTCGCCCTCCATTTGGTAAATCTGACCATAATTCTATCCTCCTGATTCCTGCTTACAAGCAAAAATTAAAGCAGGAAGCACCAGTGACTAGATCAATAAAAAAGTGGTCAGATGAAGCAGATGCTAAACTACAGGACTGTTTTTCTAGCACAGACTGGAATATGTTCCGAGATTCCTCTGATGGCATTGAGAAGTACACCACATCAGTCATTGGCTTCATCAATAAGTAAATCAATGACTTCGCCCCCACAGTGATGGTACGCAAATACCCCAACCAGAAGCCAAATCCAATGCACTCATTTTCCTTTCCACAAGCATCAATTTGGAGAGAATAGTCTTTGGTGGTTTTGAGGAGCTATTTGTGGTTCTTTCGTAGAGGATGTCCAAATCCAAAAGAAGATTATCGTTGGCATCTGAAAAAAAAAGTTATGCATGCTTATGCTACATTACCTACAGTTAGTACATGCATGCATATACTGCAATTTTCTTTTTTGCGGATTCTGACAAAGGAAAAAATCTGACAGAACAGTTGCACTGCAAATCTGTGAGAAGGAGACGGACGAAGAAGTCCAAACTTCTCTTTGCTGTCAGCTTTGCAAGTGCAGAGCACACGCCTTGTCACATACAATATCTAAAAGTAGATCAAATCTTGTTCGCCGGGTAGGTTTGCATTTCAACTGTGACTGAGCAACAACAGCCGCCTGCAAAGACAATGTTTGTGTTTCCCTGTCATGTTCTCCCTATTGCTCCTTCCATCTCACCATCCCAAACATCTCTTTTCACAACACTTCCTGTCTCCCTGTGCATTTCTTCTGTGTCACTCTTTCCAAGTCTCTATCCCTGTCACTCCCTCTATCCCTCTAAATGTTTTTCTCTCATTTTCTCCCTCTCCCTCCCTCCGTCCGTCCATATGCCCTCAGCTTCTCTCTCTGTCTCTCTTCTCTCTTAGGCCAGTGCTATGTTCCCTAGCCAGTGCATTGCCTGAGACAGGTGTCAGCTACAATCTCTGCTACTGTTCTCCACAGAGACACAGTGCCTCTCTCTCTTTCTCATACTTGCCGCTGAAACGATTACACCAGATAGGTCAAGGTCAACAGAGCTGTCAGACTCCACTCCAACTCCGGAGCAACTTCTTTCACGTGTCGGAGAGGGAAACATGCAGAGGTGTTAATAGAGGGCTCCTGCTGCTCTAGAGCTGCTAAGAATTATGGACATTTCACAAACAATCCATTTTCTTTCCAATTTGTTATGTTTGAAGTTGTTTTATACTGCATTGGGAATATGTAATAAATAGTAAGTAAAAGTAAAAGACATAGGGACGGTGCTGCCACTTAATTACAACCACTATACACGATTTGTGAATAGAATGCATCTACTTTAGGAAAACGTACTGTAAGTGCCACAATAAAGAAGGTCACTAATACAGAACTTGTTGTCTGGAGAGGTGAAGTGAATAAAAGGAACAATGAAGGAGGCCTAGGGGATGCATTAGGAGACATCTACTAGTAAGGGAATTCACTCAGTGTAAGTCACATGATGTGCATAGCCTATTTTCCTCTCATATCTGTTTATTTTCACAGCACGTCTAAACAAAAGGGAGACATGGGAGGCCACTTCGGCCCGACAAAGGTCACATTTCCTAATGCAGGAAAACTGCTTCCTGGCCAAACAAGAGGCCTGCTGGAGGCTTGTTGACCAAGGGGAAAGACAGTGAGCATTATATGTATCACCTTAAATGTAACGTTAAAAAGGATTTGTAATTTGTATTCTGAAAAAGAGTAGACTATTTGAATTGTAAACGGTTGTTGCAATGAAGGGTATTCCTCATTTCCTGCCAAGAGGCATTGATTGGACAAAGAGACAATGTTTATGCTATTTCAGGGGATAATTAATTTAGTCTGGCTTAATTTAGTCTGGCATTTACCATTTATGAGCTTTACAATATAAACACTGACTTTTTAAACATGATCGTGACCCAATATTGTCAGTGAAGAACACTTCCTCCAATCAAAACTTGGTAATGCCTCCAGGCACAACTGCAACAACAGTTTAAGAAAGTGAAGACAAGATTAGCCTTGGTGCATAATTAATCATGTATCTTAGAGCAGCGGAATTACTTTGTTTACATTAAATATATATATTTTTTCACCTTTATTTAACCAGGTAGGCTAGTTGAGAACAAGTTCTCATTTACAACTGCGACCTGTCCAAGATAAAGCAAAGCAGTGCGACAAAAACAGCAACACAGAGTTACACATAAACAAACGTACAGTCAATAACACAAAATAAAATATTTTTAAAAATAAATCTATGTACAGTGTGTGCAAATGTAGAAGAGTAGGGAGGTAGGCAACAAATAGGCCATAGAGGTGAAAATAATTACAATTTAGCATTAATACTGGAGTGATAGATGTGCAGATGATGATGTGCAAGAAGAGATACTGGGGTGCAAAAGAGCAAGAGGGTAAGTAATAATATGGGGATGAGGTAGTTGGGTGTGCTATTTACAGATTGGCTGTGTACAGGTACAGTGATTCGTAAGCTGCTCAGACAGCTGATGCTTAAAGTTAGAGAGAGAGATATCAGACTCCAGCTTCAGAGATTTTTGCAATTCGTTCCAGTCATTTGCAGCAGAGACCTGGAAGGAAAGGCGTCCAAAGGAAGTGTTGGCTTTGGGGCTGACCAGTGCAATGTACTTGCTGGAGCGCGTGCTACGGGTGGGTTTTGCTATGGTGACCAGTGAGCTGAGATAAGGCGGGGCTTTACCTAGCAAAGACTTATAGATGACCTGGAGCCAGTGGGTTTGGCGACGGATATGTAGTAAGGGCCAGCCAACGAGAGCATACAGGTCGCAGTGGAGGGTAGTATATGGGGCATTGGTGATGAAACGGATGGCACTGTGATAGACTACATCCAGTTTGCTGAGTAGAGTGGTGGGGGCTATTTTGTAAATGACATCGCCGAACTCAAGGATCGGTAGGATAGTCAGTTTTACGAGGGTATGTTTGGCGGCATGAGTGAAGGAGGCTTTGTTGCGAAACAGGAAGCCGATTCTAGATTTAATTTTGGATTGGAGATGCTTAATGTGAGTCTGGAAGGAGAGTTTACAGTCTAGCCAGACACCTAGGTATTTGTAGTTGTCCATGTATTCTAGGTCAGAACCGTGCAGAGTAGTGATGCTAGTCGGGCGGGAGGGTGCGGGCAGCAATCGGTTGAAGAGCATGCACTTAGTTTTATTAGCATTTAAAAGCAGTTGGAGGCCACGGAAGGAGTGTTGTATGGCGTTGAAGCTCGTTTGGAGGTTTGTTAGCACAGTGTCCAAAGAAGGGCCAGATGTATACAGAAGGGTGTCGTCTGCGTAGAGGTGGATCAGAGAATCACCAGCAGCAAGAGCGACATCATTGATATATACAGAGAAAAGAATCAGCCCGAGAATTGAACCCTGTGGCACCCCCAAAGAGACTGCCAGGGGTACGGACAACATGCCCTCCAATTTGACACACTGACCTCTATCTGAGAAGTAGTTGGTGAACCAGGCGAGGCAGTCATTTGAGAAACCAAGGCTATTGAGTCTGCCGATAAGAATGTGGTGATTGACAGAGTCGAAAGCCTTGGCCAGGTCGATGAAGACGGCTGCACTGTACTGTCTTTTATCGATGGCGGTTATATCATTTAGGACTTTGAGCGTGGCTGAGGTGCACCCATGACCAGCTCGGAAACCAGACTGCATAGTGGAGAAGGTACGGTGGGATTCGAAATGGTCGGTGATCTATTTATTAACTTGGCATTCCAAGATTTTAGAAAGCTAGGTCAGGATGGATATAGGTCTATAACAGTTTGGGTCTAGAGTGTCTCCCCTTTGAAGAGGGGGATGACCGCGGCAGCTTTCCAATCTTTGGGGATCTCAGACGACACGAAAGAGAGATTGTTTAGGCTAGTAATAGGGGTTGCAACAATTTCGATAATTTTAGATAGAGAGGGTCCAGATTGTCTAGCCCAGCTGATTAATAGGGATCCAGATTTTGCAGTTTTTTCAGAACATCAGCTGTCTGGATTTGGGTGAAGGAGAAGCGGAGGGGGGGGGGGGGGGGGCTTGGGCAAGTTGCTGCAGGGGGTGCTGAGATGTTGGCCAGGGTAGGGGTAGCCAGGTGGAAAGCTTGGCCAGCCATGGAAAAATGCTTATTGAAATGATCAATTATTGTAGATTCATCGGTGGTGACAGTGCTTCCTTTCCTCAGTGCAGTGGGCAGCTGGGAGGAGGTGCTCCTATTCTCCATGGACTTTACAGTGTCCAAAAACTTTTTAGAATTACTGCTACCGGAAGCAAATTTCTGTTTGAAAAAGCTAGCCATAGCTTTCCTAACTGACTGAGTATATTGGTTCCTGACTTCCCTGAAAAGTTGCATATCACGGGGGCTATTCGATGCTAAGGCAGAACGCCACAGGATGTTTTTGTGCTGGTCAAGGGCAGTCAAGTCTGGGGTGAAGCAAGGGCAATATCTGTTTTTAGTTCTACATTTTTTGAATGGGGCATGATTATTTAAGATGGAGAGGAAAGCACTTTTGAAGAGCAACCAGGCATTCTCTACTGACAGGATGAGGTCAATATCCTTCCAGGATACTCGGGCCTGCTCGATGAAGTGTTTTAGGGAGCGTTTGATAGTGATGAGGGGTGGTCGTTTGACCGCGGACCCAGTACGCAGGCAATGAGGCAGTGATCGCTGAGATCCTGGTTGAAGACAGCAGAGGTGTATTTAGAGAGCAGGTTGGTCAGGATGATATCAGGGTGCCCATGGTTACGGATTTCGGGTTGTGACCGGTAGGTTCCTTGATGATTTGCGTGAGATTGAGGATATCTAGCTTAGATTGTAGGACGGCCGGGGTGTTAATTGCCCCAGTTTAGGTCACCTAACAGTACAAACTCTGAAGATAGATGGGGGGCAATCAATTCACATATGGTGTCCAGGGCACAATTGGGGGCCTAGGGGGTCTATAACAAGCGGCAACGGTGAGAGCGGCAAAGGTGGATTTTTAAAAGTAGAAGCTCGAATTGTTTGGGCACAGACCTGGATAGTATGACAGAACTCTGCAGGCTATCTCTGCAGTAGATTGCAACTCCGCCCCCTTTGGCAGTTCTATCTTGTCTGAAAATGTTATAGTTAGGGATGGAAAATTCAGGATTTTTGGTGGCTTCCTAAGCCAGGATTCAGACACGGCTTGGACATCTGGGATGGCGGAGTGTGCTAAAGCAGTGAATAAAAAAAACTTAGGGAGGAGGCTTCTAATGTTAACATGCATGAAACCAATGCTTTTACGGTTACAGAAGTCAACAAATGAGAGCGCCTGGGGAATGGGAGTGATGCTGGGGGCTGCAGGGCCTGGGTTAACCTCTACATCACCAGAGGAACAAAGGAGGAGTAGCACAAGAGTATGGCTAAAGGCTAAAAGAACTGGTCGTCCAGTGAGTTCGGAACAGAGAGTAAAAGGAGCAGGTTTCTGGGCGCGGAAGAATAGATTCAAGGCATAATGTACAGACAAGGGTATGGTAGGATGTGAGTACACTGGAGGTAAGCCTAGGCATTGAGTGACGATGAAAGAGGTTTTGTCTCTAGAGGCACCATTTAAGCCAGGTGCGGTCACCGCATGTGTGGGTCCAGTGAGTAGCTAGGCGAGCAGGAGGCACGCCGATTCAGACAGCTAGCAGGCCGGGGCTAGCAGCAGGCTAGCAGATGGGCCTAAGGGGGACGTCGCAACAAGAGTCTGTTGAAACCCCCCTCGGACGGTTACGTCGGCAGACCAGTCGTGATGGATCGGTGGGGCTCAGTGTTGGCATCAAAGGGTCCAGGCCAATTGGCAGAAGAGGTATTGAAGCCCAGGAATTATCTGATGGAATTCTTTGTCTAGCCGGGAGAAGGGCCTAACTCGAGGCTAGCTCCAGGCTAACTGGTGCTTACTTCGGGACAGAAACCCCCTCGGACGGTTACGTCGGTAGACCAGTCGTGACGGATCGGTGGGGTTCCGTGTCGGCAGCAAAGGGTCCAGGTCAATTGGCAGAAGAGGTATTGATGCCCAGGGATTGCTTGATGGAATCTCATCAGCTAGCCGGGAGATTGGCCTAGTTCAAGGATAGCTCCAGGCTAACTACTAGTCAGCTGGCTAGCTTCAGAAGGGGGTTCCGGTTCAAAAGTGTAAAAATAGCAGATCCATACCACATGAGGCGGGTTGCAGGAGAGTATGTTAAGTCCGTAGATGGAAAAGGAGATTAAAAAAATTATACAAATATATACGAATTATATACGAAGAAAAACGATATGTACAAGGGATGGGACAAGACAATCAAAACAGACATCCCCACTGCTACGCCTTCTTGGAAATGGCCAACGCTGCTCAGAATTTTATTCAATATCCATGATGCTATCACCATTCATTATTACTCATAAACAGGCATATTTCAACAATCTTCTGCCACAGTGTTTGGAATAGAGGCGCTTCTTTAAATTTCCAAATTTGCTTCTTTCTCCCTCAATGAAACACCTTTCCATACAGCTTCCATGACTAAAACAGTCTATAAGGCTAGTAGACCTAGTCAATTTCCACACATGCAGGGTGTATGTGATTGGTCTCAAAACTGTAAAGTGCGTTCTCTTATTTAATCTGACAGTACCTGTAAAATGAATACGATTCCTCTTGTTGGTTCCTTTTTCATAAATTTAGTCTCTTTGAGCATCCTTTGACAAATAACAGATGGTGCACCAGATATTGGAGAGGAAAATGCTGAAAAGACAGCAATTTTAGCAGAGAGCTGGTCAGTCAAAAGGATGCAAAGGAAAAGGCACAATATAACTACTTCAGTGACCAACATTTACTGAGCATAGGCAGAAGGGAAAGTACATTAAATAATGATTTATTACAATTCCATGTATGGTGTTTGTAAGACTATTGGTAATTGGTAATCTGAGCATTAACTTGCCTTTTTTCCCTCAAAGGTTAATGGATGCTGTAATATTGTGGCCTGGTGAATGATTTATCTAAATATTTGGTCAGGGGTGCAACTTTCACTGGGGACAGGGGACGGGGGGACATGTCCCCCCCACATTCTGAAATTGCATTTTTGTCCCCCCCCAGTTTTAGCATTGGAATGTGATACGAAACGCGGCTGCGGTGTGCTTTAGGACCATGCGGAGGCCTCCGAGCAGTTAGGTAGGCTGTTTGCAGCGTCTATTCGACTGGATTCTGACAGGCTGTGAGAAGGCAAAGCTTCTGGAAGGCGGGCTGTACCAGCACAGGAGAGTTGAGCATGGTTCAGTGTGCACGTGTTGCGCTCTCTCACTGAGTTGTAAAAATTAGCAAAACAACCTCAGGAGGCTGAAGAAATTCGGCTTGTCACCAAAAGCACTCACAAACTTCTACAGATGCACAATCGAGATCATCCTGTCGGGCTGTATCACCGCCTGGTACGGCAACTGCTCCGCCCACAACCGTAAGGCTCTCCAGAGGGTAGTGAGGTCTGCAGAACGCATCACCGGGGGCAAACTACCTGCCCTCCAGGACACCTACACCACCCGATGTCACAGGAAGGCCATAAAGATCATCAAGGACAACAACCACCCAAGCCACTGCCTGTTCACCCCGCTATCATCCAGAAGGCGAGGTCAGTACAGGTGCATCAAAGCAGGGACCGAGAGACTGAAAAACAGCTTCTATCTCAAGGCCATCAGACTGTTAAACAGCCACCACTAACATTTAGCGGCCGCTGCCAACATACTGACTCAACTCCAGCCACTTTAAAAATGGGAATTGATGGAAATTATGTAAAAATGTACCACTAGCCACTTTAAACAATGCCACTTAATATAATGTTTACATACCCTACATTACCCATCTCATATGTATATACTGTACTCTATATCATCTACTGCATCTTGCCATCTTTATGTAATACATGTACCACTAGCCACTTTAAACTTTGCCACTTTATGTTTACATACCCTACAGTACTCATCTCATATGTATATACCGTACTCTATACCATCTACTGCATCTTGCCATGCCGTTCTGTACCACCACTCATTCATATATCTTTATGTACATATTCTTTATCCCTTTACACTTGTGTGTGTGTATAAGGTAGTAGTTGTGGAATTGTTAGGTTAGATTACTTGTTGGTTATTACTGCATTGTCGGAACTAGAAGCACAAGCATTTCGCTACACTCGCATTAACATCTGCTAACCATGTGTATGTGACTAATAAAATTTGATTTGATTTGCTCTTTAGTTCACTAATGTAGCTGGCAAGGAAACTGCTGTTTAACGTAACAGAAAAAAACCTCAACTAGTGTTTATTCGCGGTACTGAGCTAGTAGTGTAACTGACATGTAACGTTAGCTAATGTTTCATCCCCTCTCGACTGAGGTGAATGAATAAGCTACACCAGTGAGTAGCTACCACAGCCAGGTCAGCTCTAGCCTCTAGTTATCTATCAGATAACCAAGGCCCTTCTCCCTTATCTATCAGATAACTAGAGCTTTTTCAAGTCTCTCCAAAGATATTCCATCGGGTTCAAGTATGGGTTCTGGCTGGGCCACTCAAGGACATTTAGAGACTTGACCCGAAGCCACTCCTGCGTTAACTTGGCTGTGTGTTTAGTGTCGTTGTCCTGTTGGAAGTTGAACCTTCGCCCCCAGTCTCAGGTCCTGAGCACTCTGGAGCAGGTTTTCATGAAGAATCTCTCTGTACTTTCCTCTGTTCATATTTCCCTTGATCCTGACTCCCAGTCCCTGCTGCTGAAAAACATCCCCACACCAGGATTCTGCCACCACCATGCTTCACCGTAGGGATCGTGCCAGATTTCCTACAAAAGTGACGCTTGTCATTCATGCCAAAGAGTTCAATCTTGGTTTCATCAGATCAGAGAATCTTGTTTCTCATGGTCTGAGAGTCCTTTAGGTGCCTTTTGGCAAACTCCAAGCGGGCTGTCATGTGCCTTCAACTGATGTGTTGCTTCCGTCTGGCCACTCTACCATAAAGCCCTGATTGATGGAGTGCTGCAGAGATGGTTGTCCTTCTGGAATGCTCTGTCAGAGAGACCATCGGGTTCTTGGACACCTCCCTGACCAAAGTATGATAGCTAAGGAGATGGAGAAAAGTCTGGCTTTTTATTGCAAATATGCAGAGGGAGTTGAAAAAAAGAAGACACAGAAGGCTGTTGTATAAAACACCTGTCTCTGGATTACAACTTCAAACTAAGAGCAACCAAGGCACCCATGACAGAGAGGGAGAAGCATCCAGCCATGTATAGGGCTAAGATAGTCTAGCTAGCTACATTTTCAGATATTAACCGTTATAATTTTGTCACAAAGTTGTTTTCCTTTCAAGTTAAAGTGTACTTTTAGCTAGCCAGCTAACTTTAGCTGGCTGCTCGCCAGCTAACATTACGTGTATGATCTGTGTAAGTATATTATTTGTATTTTAGAGTCATTTGCATTGCTAGTTATAGCCTAATGTTAGCTAGGTTACATGGAACCTGGTTGGTTAGCTACCTGCAGATTCATGCAGGGTAGTAACATTATGAGTTGGGATTATGGTTCATTGTTTAGCTAGCTAGCTACATGTCTAAACAAAAGACCACTATGCAAGTAACCATTTCAATAGAATGTTCATGATGTCACTGCGACAACTGTGGATAGATGTAGCTGGTAAATTTGCTCTGGTTATCTACTCGGATTTCAGAGCACTCTCATGTGAGTGTGCCAGAGCGCAGAATAACTGACAAATTTACAAACGCTCAACACCCGCTGAATATGGCCGGTGTAAGTAAGCGTTGACAAAAAAGCGTAATTAAATTGTTGCAAGCAGCACAGTTGCAGTCACCAACACTCTGGATAACATAAAAACAGCCTAACCAGCTCTGCTAGGGCGATAAAGTGGTCAGAGTGAGCTGTTCTCTCATTTGTGTCTGTAAGTAGCTAGAAAGCTAGCCAACATTAGCCAGGTAGCTTGGGTGCTTGACTGCTGTTGTTAGGTCAGAACATTAGGATCAACCCTACTGGAAAGATGGCGCCGACAGATATGGCAGCTCTGCTTCTAGCTCCAAAGCAACTTTGCAGTATTTCGTTTTTTTATGTGGTATTTCTTACATTATTAGCCCAGAAAGGTTTTTGCGTTATTACATACAGCCGGAAAGTACTTTTGGATATCAGAGCGGTACCGAAGTTCTATCAACACATTGACTATAATACTCGCTCTGCTAAAACACTCGACCACTACTACTCCAACTTGCGGGATGCCTACAAGGTCCACCCCCGCCCTCCCTTCGGCTAATCAAATAATGACTCCATTTTGCTCATCCCTTTCTATAGGTAAGAAATCAAACAGGAAGTACCCGTGCTAAGGTCTATTCGACGCTGGTCTGACCAATCGGAATCCATGCTTCAAGATTGTTTTGATCACGCGGACAGGGATATGTTCCCGGTAGCCTCTGTGAATAACATCGACATATACACTGACACAGTTACTGAGGTCATCAGGAAGTGTATAGCGGATGTTGTTCCCACTGCGACTATTAAAACCTACACAAATCAGAAACCGTGGATAGATTGCAGCATTCGCACAAAACTGAAAATGCAAACCACCGCATTTAACCATGGCAAGGTGATTGGGAATATTGTTGAATACAAAAACAGTGTATTTATTCCCTCCATTAGGCAATAAAACAGGCAAAATGTCAGTACAGAGACAAAGTGGAGTCGCAATTCAATGGCTCAGACACAAGACGTATGTGGCAAGGTCTACAGACAATCATGTATTACAAAGGGAAAGTCACGGACACCGACGTCATGCCCCAAACAAGCTAAACACCTTCTTCGCCCGCTTTGAGGATAACACAGTGCCACCGACGTGGCCCGTTCCCAAGGACAGTGGGCTCTCATTCTCCGTGACCGACGTGAGTAAGACATTTAAATGTATTAACCCTCGCAAGGCTGCCGGCCCAGACGGCATCCCTAGCCACGTCCATAGAGCATGCGCAGACCAGCTGGCTGGAGTGTTTACAGAAAAGTTCAATCTCTCCCTATCCCAGTCTGCTGTCCCCTTTTGCTTCAAGATGTCCACCATTGTTCCTGTACTCAAGAAAGCAAAGGTAACTGAATTAAATTACTACCGCCCCATAGCACTCACTTCTGTAATCATGAGGTGCTTTGAGAGGCTAGTTAAGGATCATATCACCTCTAACTTACCTGACATTCTAGACCCACTTCAATTTGCATACCGCCCCAATAGATCCACAGACGATGCAATCGTCTTCGAACTGCACACTGCCCTATCCCATCTGGACAAGAGGAATACCTATGTAAGAATGCTGTTCATTGACTATAGCTCAGCCTTCAACACCATAGTACCCTCCAAGCTCATCATTAAGCTTGGGCCCCTGGGTCTGAACCCCACCCTGTGCAACTGGGTCCTGGACTTCCTGACGGTCCACCCCCAGGTGGTGAAGGTAGGAAACATCTCCATTTTGCTGATCCTCAACACAGGGGCCTCACAAGGGTGCGTGCTCAGCCCCTTCCCATACTCCCTGTTCACCCATGACTGCGTGGCCACACATGCCTCCAACTCAATCATCAAGTTTGCAGATGACACAACAGTTGTAGGCCTGATTACCAACAATGACGAGACAGCCTACAGGGAGGAGATGAGGGCCCTGGCAGAGTGGTGTCAGGAAAATAATGTCTCCCTCAACATCAAACAAAACAAAGGAGCTGGTCGTGGACTTCAGGAAACAGCAGAGACAGCACGCTCCTATCCACATCGACGGGACCACAGTGGAGAAGGTGAAAAGCTTAAAGTTCTGTGCCGTACACATCACCGACGATCTGAAATGGTCCACCCACACAGACAGTGTGGTGAAGAAGGTGCAACAGCATCTCTTCAACCTGAGGAGGCCCTTAAGACCCTCACAAACTTCTACAGATGCACAATTGAGAGCATCCTGTCGGGCTGTATCACCGCCTGGTATGGAAACTGCACTGCCCGCAACCGCAGGGCTCTCCAGAGGGTGGTGCGGTCTGCCCAATGCATCACAAGGGGCACACTGCCTGCCCTCCAGGACACCGACAGCACCAGATGTCACAGGAAGGCCAAAATGATCATCAAGGACATCAACCACCCGAGCCACGGCCTGTTCACCCTGTTACCATCCAGAAGGCGAGGTCAGTACAGGTGCATCAAATCTGGGACCGAAAGACTGAAAAACAGCTTCTATCTCAAGGCCATCAGACTGTTAAAAAGCCATCACTAGCCAGCAACCACCCAGTTACACAACCCTGCACCTTAGAGGCTGCTGCCCTATATAGATAGTTATGGAATCACTGGTCACTTTAATAATGGAACACTAGTCGCTTTAATAATGTTTACATAGTGCTTTACTCATTTCATATGTATATACTGTATTCTATTCTACTGTATTTTAGTCAATGCCACTCCGACATTGCTCATCCTAATATATATATATTTCTTAATTCCATTCTTTTACTTTAGATTTGTGTGTATTGTTGTGAATTGTTAGATATTACTGCACTGTTGGAGCTAGGAAGACAAGCATTTCGCTACACCCGCAATAACATCTGCTAAATATGTGTATGTGACCAATAAAATGTTATTTGATTTGATTTACTCCTCGGCCAGAGCGTCCAGTGTGCGCTCTGAACGCTCCTAAAGCGAAACGCTCTGTATTTACGAACTGACAATCTGATAACGCTCTGAGTTTACGAACACCCAGAGCGCACTCTGAGCACACTCTGGCACTCTAGATTAAATTTACGAACCCGTAGTATAAACCAACCTTTAGTCGTGAAATCTTTGGTTGTTTAGTACATGGCCTCACATGTGAATCCTTAAAGAGATGTGGGGGGCTAAGGCTTTAAAGGGTGTGAACGATGCTGAATGGGTGTAGACAATGAAGAGCCATCCAGTAGGTGTACCAAAACAATCAAGGGCCATTTTCTCAAAAGTGAGGTTACAAGTTTATCAACTTTCAAAGCAGAATTACTTCCCCATTGTTGCTCAACTGTAGTGTATGATATACACTTTTCTAGCTCAGAGTCTCTACTTTTATCCAATGTAAAAAACAGTGTTTCAAATGTGGTTGCATAAGACCTAATCTAGCCGGTCGGTCACATTTAGGCAATTCCTAGTTGCTGGGCTGCTCAGTCCTGGCCCTGGGGGTCTGCTGTACTGTTGTCACTCTGGCCTTGGCCTAACACACCTGAAACCAATAATGAATGTTTCACTAAGATCCTAAAGCTGAGTGGGGTGTGTTGGGTTGGGGCGCTACAGGGCCGCGGACCCCTAGGGGCAGTACGGGGGGACCCAGCTAGTAAAAAAATCTCTACAGTAGAATTAGGCCTACGATATTAATTATATGGAGGGTGTACTGTTTCCGTGTGTTAATGTGTATGTGTGTTTGCATTCAACTTTTGTTTTCCAAACCTTTCCATTGAGACATTAAAAAAAGATGGGAAGGAAGTTGTGTTGGGGAGAGAGTTGAGTTATTGACTAGACTGGTGGGGGTCGGGCGTGTAGGCGGCTCGGGTTGGCTGGGCGGTCTGGCTGAAATTTGATATAGAGGATGTCTTAAAGACAATCAAAAGTTAAGTCTTTGTACTTTATTCGTAAGAGTTGTTCATTTGTTAAGCTATTAGTTAAAGGCGCAACACGATATTGATGAATGAATTATCATGGATCTAGTTCAGTCTTATCAATCACTTAAACATATTTAATCATCTCTTAGCTAGCTTGATGACTGTGGGCATTTATGCTTACTTTTTGTTGTTCTAAATAGAGACGACTAGAAGGGACATGAGTCATATTAGATTGTGTAGATATGCAGGAAATGTGCTTTAGATGCCCCTCAAATATTGGAGAACCCCCAGACCCCCTGCCAAGTTATGTCCACCTCTGCAAATAGCACTGATGGGTGATTTAAAAAGTCATAGTCAATCTATCAATAATATAATAATACTCTTAGCAAACAACGTTTTTTATGTAAAATATTTTTAGAATCTATGAGAATAGAAATGTTCTGAACTTTTGAGAAATATCACAGCACAGTTGAAAAATATATGGCAAATAGAGATAGATGGGAAGGGTTGAGTGGAGCTGAAGGATTGGACTAAAAACAAACAAAAGAGAAATATTGTAAAATATGCTGTGTGCGTGAAATGTATATAGTATGTATAAGCTGGAAGTAGAAGCCTAAGTGATGTTGTCCATTAGGTTACTCAAAACAAGGGAAGGATGGTAGGGTTAGGGGAAAATAATAAAGGAAAATATATTTCAAAATATATATTTACAAAAAAATATATGAGAGACTGGAAATGATACAGACAATTACAATGATGGAAGCCACAATCTATCTGCAATACTGAAGCTGATCTACCCCCCCCCCCCCCAAATTTTTTTATTTAAATTGATTTTAAAAATCCCCCCCCCCCCCACACTTCTAAAACCAAAGATGCGCACCTGCATTTGGTACACACAACGTTTTAACAACCTTTGTTCAACTACTGTTTTGTTGTTTGCTTGATGTCATACTCACAGGGAAACAGTTTTGTTGGGTAAGAAACTGGGTTGGAGAGTGTCCAGTAATTCCACATCATCACACACCACTTTCACCCGGAACGTTTGTCTGCCCAACTTCTTGGACCTCTCGGAGGAGCAATGACAGCTGTCAATGAAGAGGTTCCGGCAGTTTCCGTTCGTCAGGCATGTCCTCCACAACCAGACAACAACGCAAAGTAAGTTCAGCAGTTTCATTGTGAATTGAGACTTTAATAGAACTATCTTCCAAGTTATCTCTTCCCAGTAAATAAAGCAAGTGTAGACCATTTCAAATAGGCTTCTTCTTGGTGAATGGTTACCTACCGACCAGTTATTTGCACGTTTGACAGTTATTTAAGGATTCCAACAAGTCTGCTCTTTGACTACTCTGAAAACACCTGTTATCATACTGTAGTAGGCTACCTGTACGATTATTGGTTTATCATGGATAATAACGAAAGTATTTGCTTTGTAGGACTATTGTTTCACCGCGCAGTGCCATTTGTATTATTTCTGATATTGTTTCACATTTACAGAAACGTGTGACTCGGTAGGCCACCGAAGCGTTACTAGATAAAAGTTAACACATTTGTTACCACTATCCTAAAAGTTTGAATTCCATGGGAATGCGGTAGCCTATTACTATGTCTTCGCCGTCGGCAAGAACAAGATCTTCTTTCAATAAAATGTCTATTGTCACTTTTGTCATTTTACTCCTACACATTTTTCCATTGTCATAAATCCGTTATCAACAGGTTGCCACATATTTTTTCCATCCACGTGTGCCGCGCAAGGGGCTTCTCCATCCACGTCTTGCTCCTTCAACCATGGGACTTGTTGCAATCGTTCAGCGCATGGAAGTTGAGAAGTCCCTCCTCCTCCAAGGCAAGGGGCGTGAGTTGGTATTGTTATTTCATTGATAAACCATATGCATCCATATAAATGTGACAATACACAAGTTGACTTTAACCTGTTCTAAACAACAAAACATTTCATTGTATTTATTCATGATTTTAAGGACCACCGTGAACATTGCATTAGGCCAACCCTAGAAATACATTTCAAAAAATATAATAACTAGTAATTCTACTTCTATGCCAACCTACATCAATCTACATCAACCCTTTATCAAGTGGTTCTGAAACAGAATGGTGCAGGGGTTCAGCCTCACACACTTCTAAGATCAGATGACCACTAGATAAGGATCATTGGAGGACACCTGGACACAAACCCCATGTATAGCGTACAATATGATATCCATTTGTTCCTGGCTCCTGGATACAAACTCAATGCCACGCTGAGAGAGATGTCAGATAATTGCTCACTTATTGAGGACATAATGCGTCAGCACGGTCACACCTTAGCAACTATGAAAAGGCATCTTGTCTATCGATAATACATTTTTATCTCTAGGCAACCAAATAAAAATACCCCCGGAAAAAAACACTACATTGAAGTCTCAGGGACAGTAGCAATCTGGGACTGAATATAACATTTGTGCTTCTGAGAAAGCTAAAGCAGTAGCATGCTCATTATTGAATACCTCCCGTTGAGTTGATAGGCAACAATACGCTAACATTGGAATCTGAAAAACACCCAAATCGACAATGCAGAGGCCATGTTTTGTATACACTTATTAGAGATCAGTAATGCGGGAACATAGACCTACAGGCTACAATAGACCTCTTCACCAAAAAGAACAGAACATAAAGGAAATATATAAATTCATGGTACAACTTTACACTGAAACAGTAGATATACAATATGATATGGTGGCTCTCACAGCAGGACCACATTTTTAGGGAGTGTAAGTTGTTCAGTACTGTAGTCTACAGACAAAGAGTGCAGCAGTGATATCAATCATTTCCCATGCATGCCTGTAGTCAGAGCCCTTAGAGACAAAAGCCCAGACAGCTGGTTGGGCTCCTGAGCTTGGGCGAGGTGCTTCCCCTGTGTGTGCACTCTGCTCCACGCCAAATTCCTCTCTCATTATCCGTATTGTCTCCGACACAGCTAGACTAGGAGCACAAAGGAGGATTTCAAACCGCTCCCTGACCCTTCTGAGCAGCCCATGTTTCTCGTTCGTCTCCCTGACAGGCAAACATGGAGTGTCTCCTATAGGAGTACACAGTCACAGGGAAGAACAGATTCCCTGTTCCTCCCTGTTTTTACAGAGGGAAACTGAAGCCATATTTTCTCCCATATTGTGGTGCCGGCCCTTTGGCTGCCACTCACACTTGTTTGCACAGATGTATATTTACCTTGCTCAAGAAAGTAAGGAGGCAAATCCCACCGCCAGCTGACCCTTGGGATATGTGTAGGAAAATAAGTTGAGCTGACATCATCATTTGGCATGATACATCCTTAAATCGGTGTTCACTGGGCTACTTGCATTGCCTTATTGGAAAACAGAGCCCTCACAGTCTCGTTGTTCTTTCTATTCGTATAGTGCTATGTTGTTATAGCTTATGTTATTAAAGTATCAATTTGATCAGCCAAGCATAACCTTTGCATCATATTGGAAATTGTTTACATGCCTTAAAATGATTATATTCCAGCTGCTACTTATAGCCTTCTGTACACAACCACCCACTGGACACACCATGTCATTATAATGTGCAAATGTGGGTAATATTTGAGATTTCAACCTCTATTCACCCACTCAAAAAGTCAGCCTGAAGTTTGTTCAATTCCCAATGTGTTATCACTAGGCTTTCAACCATCTAAAAGCGCAACAAAGTTCAAAAGAGGAATACAATGTCCGATATGTTGTATTTATACAACAACTAAATGTGTTATCACTATGCTTCATCTAATAGCACAACCAAATGACCTAGGTTGCAGTTGAGATTACATTAACATGACAAGTGATCAAAGCTGTTCTAGATTCTGCACAGGTTATTATGGCAAATGTGAAGATCTCCACAGACCTGCTATCTTGAACATGCACACATTATGATTACATAATAAGACATTTATAGTTACAGTCGGCTAACCTCAAACTGTGGCCATGGATGTGTTAATCATTGTAAGGTTGAATAAATACTTTGTTAATAGGCTATTTACTGTATTGCAAAAGTGATATTCAATTGTGTTTGGTTGTCAACGCAACGGAGACGTTAATTCAGCATATCAATTATTACTTTGTAGACAAACTGGCATTAAAGCCAGACTAAGTCAGTGGCACAGATGGAACTGTCCAAGCAGAAGATACGTCTCCTTCAATTGTTGATATTGGGTTGTGTTGACAACCAAACACAATTCAATATCAAGTTTGTCTTCAAATAAATAATTTATATGTTGGATTCACGTCTCCATCAAAGCTTGAAACCCCAGGCCTATATGTATTGTTTATTTTCAGTTTAACCCTGGGTTGAATTGAAACAAAAGATGTTGATTACTTTGCAAATGCTATTAGGCATAAATAGTATCTTATATGATATATAAAGTATGGTTACATTTCATTTGCTCTGGTAAACCTATCCTTGGGAGAGACTTTGAATGCAGCAGTGACTATATTTAGTTATTAAGAGATTCCCCAATTGTTATTCTCATGATAGCACATTGGTACTAGTCAGTGACAAATATCAAAGCTATGCAGGGTTGGGTTTGGTTAAAACCTTGGATGTAAGACTAAATGGATAGCTATAGATAGATCAAGTCTCCAGTAGGAGGTGCTGTCCAGCCTATAGTTTTTTTTCTGAACCTTGAAGAACTGATGTTTCAAAGGTACAAATACAAGACCACTAAATTGTAGCTGGTCCCATCAGATAACATTGCACACGTTAGTCCTATGCTAACCTCATCAGGTGGTACTGATTATATTCTGGTACTTCTTTGTGTTAAAATAGGTCAATCCTGACCACTAGAGGGATATTTTAAACCTACAAATTCAAGGTTTACTTGTTCCGTTGGTCTGTAGCAAAATGTCATGTGCCAAAATTGCACGGACACATCCTTGACTAGGCTACTAGTTACTACTAACGTTAGACAACATTTTTCACGTTTTCGCATACTGTATATAACAAAATCCCACATTTTTGTTTATTAGTTTCACACACATAAAGGGAAATAAATCATCTGCTTTTAAGGGAAAAATAAAAATCAGGTCCGTACAACATGTAAGTTTATCTTATATAAAACATTAAATAAATAAGAAAAGCCTTTTGGATTGTCAAATAGCAGTCATGTAGGCTATCATTGTCACCATCGCTTCTCGGTGGCACACACTGCTGAAGCGGTTGACTTTCACAGGAGGTTGGTGGCACCTTAATTGGGGAGGATTGACTCGTGGTAATGGCTGGAGAGGAATGAGTGGAGTGGTATTAAATACAACAAACCCATGGTTTCCATGTATTTGATGCCATTCTATTCACTCCGTTCCTGGCCATTATTTCAAAGATTTTACTGAGTTACAGTTCAGAAAAGGAAATCAGTCAATTGAAATAAATTCAGTAGGCCCTTATCTATGGATTTCACATGACTGGGAATACAGATATGCACCTGTTGGTTACAGATATCGTAAAAAACAAACGTAGGGGCGTGGATCAAGAAACCAGTCAGTATCTGGGTGTGACCACCATTTTCCAATTGTAGCGCGACACAACATCTTCAGATAGAGTTGATCAGGCTGTTGATTGTGGCCTGTGGAATGTTTTCCCACTCCTCTTCAATGGCTGTGCGAAGTTGCTGGATATTGTCGGTCCCTGGAATACACTGTCGTACACGTCGATCCAGAGCATCCCAAACATACTGAATGGGTGACATGTCTGGTGAGTATGCAGGCCATAGAAGGCCATAGAAGAACTGAGACATGTTCAGCTTCCAGGAATTGTATACAGACTTGTCAACTTGTAAGCTAATCATCAAGCCCTCAATGAGTTGAATCAGGTGAGTTTGTCCAGGGCAACAATACAAATGTGTGCTAGGGTACGTCCAGGCTAATACATTTCAAACAATGTCAATAGAATGCTCACTGTGCATCCGTTGCAAATGGGGTCATGCATGGTTGATCCAATCTAATTCACATAGGAAGTCGATGTGGTCTGAATGGTCCAGACATACAGTGGCAAGAAAAAGTATGTGAACGCGTTGGAATTACCTGGATTTCTGTATAAATTGGTCATCAAATTTGATCGGATCTTCATCTAAGTCACAACAATAGACAAACATAGTATGCTTAAACTAATAACACACAAATTATAGTGTATTTCTTGTCTGTATTTAAACATTCACAGTGTAGGTTGGAAAAAGTATGTGAACCCCTAGGCTAATGACTTCTCCAAAAGCTAACGAGTCAGGAGTCAGCTAACCTGGAGTCCAATCAATGAGACGAGATTGGAGATGTTGGTTAGAGCTGCCTTACCCTATAGAAAACAATCACAACATTTTTGTTTGCTATTCACAAGAAGCATTGCCTGATGTGAACCATGCCTTGAACAAAAGAGATCCCAGAAGATTAAGAATTGTTGACTTGCATAAAGCTGGAAAGTGTTAGAAAAGTATCTCTAAAAGCCTTGAGGTTCATCAGTCCACGATAAGACAAATTGTCTATAAATTGAGAAAGTTAAGCACTGTTGCTACTCTCTCGAGGAAATGGCCGTCCTGCGAAGATGACTGCAAGAGCACAGCGCAGAATGCTCAATGAGGTTAAGAAGAATCCTAGTGTCAGCTAAAGACTTACAGAAATCTCTGGAACATGCTAACATCTCTGTTGACGAGTCTACGATACATAAAACACTAAACAAGAATGGTGTTCATGAGAGGACACCACGGAAGAAGCCACTGCTGTCCAGAAAAAAACATTTCTGTACGTCTGAAGTTTGCAAAAGTGCACCTGGATGTTCCACAGTGCTACTGGCAAAATATTCTGTGGACAGATGAAACTACTGTTGAGTTGTTTGGAAGGAACACAACACTATGTGTGGAGAAAAAAAGGCACAGCACAACAACATCAAAACATCATCCCAACTGTAAAGTATGGTGGAGGGAGCATCGTGGTTTGGAGCTGCTTTGCTGCCTCAGGGCCTGGACTGCTTGCTATTATCGACAGAAAAATGAATTCCCAAGTTTATCAAGACTTTTTGCAGGAGAATGTTAGGCTATCTGTACTCCAATTGAAGCTCAACAGAAGTTGGGTAATGCAACAGGACAACGACCAAAAACACATAAGTAAATCAACAACAGAATGACTTCAACAGAAGAAAATGCGCCTTCTGGAGTGGCCCAGTCAGAGTCCTAACCTCAACCCGATTTGAGATGCTGTGGCATGACATCAAGAGAGCAGTTTACACGAAACATCCCAAGAATATTGCTGAACTGAAACAGTTTTGTAAAGAGGAATGGTCCAAAATGCCTCTTGACCGTTGTGCAGGCCTGATCCACACTACAGAAAATGTTTGGTTGAGGTTATTGCTGCCAAAGGAGGGTCAACCAATTAAATCCAAGGGTTCACATACTTTTCCCACCCTGCACTGTGAATGTTTACATGGTGTGTTCAATAAAGACATTAAAACGTATAATTGTTTGTGTGTGATTAGTTTAAGCAGACTGTGATTGTCTATTGTTGTGATCTAGATGAAGATCAGATTCAGATCAGATTCTATGACCAATTTATGCAGAAATCTAGGTATTTCCAAATGGTTCACATAATTTTTATTGCCACTGTACATCAGTTAAGGCTAATACAGTATATTTCACAGCTATTCTCTTATTGAATTAAACTCTGACATTGTTCTTTTTGCCTCAGTGGATTGACATAAACTTATTCTGCCCAAGTTCCCAAAAGTGTTTGGCAATTAGCGTGTATTCGTCGAGCTTACAATTTGACCCTAAAGCTTAGGTTAGGCTAATGCCAAATACAAATAATGAAAGAAAAAACTAAATGTAGCCTATAGATATGAATTGCACAAGAATGATACAATTATGGATTCTTTAAGGTATTGTTTTCTCTTTATTCAACCCATCCGCACCTCATTCACACAATATTTCATGACCCTAAACCTACTAGTGTGCTGTACAGTATAAAGATTTTGAATGATACTGCATTTCTGGCATCTCATTTAGGCAATGCACATGGACAGTATCTAAGGGAATGCAATGATCAAATAAGAAAGGGCACAAGGCACCTGTGACAAATATGTTTGCAACACAAATGTGACTGGCACACAAATGTGAGTGGGCAGGCCTTAGCTGTAAAGCACTGAAGGCTCAAAGTCACTGCCACATTAGAAAAGATCACAGATATAATAAGGCTATATGGAGAGTAACACGAAGTGAAGAACTGATGATGTGAGGATTTCTATCTTTCACACGTTCAGCACAATTAATCTGTCTAATCTGCATATTGTATGCTACTAATCTGCATATTTAGAACTAGAAGACATTAATGTATAACCTCACCGAGGGTCAAATCATGCATATTACAGAATGGTGATCCCAAAAATACCCAGACAGTACTTACTTTAATGCCAGGTGTAGAAAACCTAAGGTCTATAGTCTTCAAGACTAGTCCTGGACTAAAAAGCAGATTGTGCAGAACTAGGCATAATCTGTGTACGGGACCCATGGTGTCAAGAGCAGACAGAGGACAAAACCAGAGTTGCTTTCAAACTTCCAGCATGTCAAGTGATCTGGCCTGTGTGAGCTGGCCTGCTGATCTACCCACAGTGTTCCAGTGGCAGGGCGGAACCGGCCGATCCACTAACCCCCACTGACCACCAGCCACCTGATTACTGCTTAACCCGCACGGAAGGTTTGGCCCGGGCATAATGTTAAAAACAGAGACCATAAGATACCTAAATGACTTATTTTTAGGTCATTTTATGAAGTTGTTTGCTCAATAAAGGGGTAAGCTAGGCAGTTGTTTGACAAATCTATTTCACAAGGTTATATGATCGTTGCATCACACAAATTGTATGAGGAAACGATCAGTTTGTTCATTAGGTGTCCTATGTTGTATGATTTGTATAGGTGTTTGATACAGAATCACACACCATACTACTATAGAGCCCCACAGTGGAGGTGTCATAATACCCATAAAACATAGCAGTCAAACAGGGAAATGGTTCCAATGGTTCTTTCACCCTTCATTTTTCCCATAGGGGATTTTAGAAACACTTAAAATAAGGGATTTGTTTTGTGTATGCTTACCCTAGCGTGACGTTTGGATAACCATGTAAATCTCTCTGGGACAAGGTGACTTTTATCAATATATTCGGCTCTATTTACTCTCAGATTCGAAAATGCTACTTAGCGTCAAAGTAGACATCATACAAAACTACAAATCCCTGCAAGCTACTGCACATCATCTCCAGCTGACACTTTTGCTGACACGTATTGTGTCAATTTAAAACTTGCACAAGACCGTTCACAGAATTGTCCATTTACAGAAATGTTGCCAATGTATTAATTACTACATTTAGCTAATATTATATTGTTAATCCAAAGATTCTTACCTCATCCAGATCATCATGGCATTTGTAGTTCTTTATTATAGCCACATTAGCAGCAAGTTAGCTTTCAATTTTGGGGGGGAAATACAGGCAAATATATTGGTAAAAGTCATCTTGTCCTAGAGAGATTTACACGGTTATCCAAACGTCACACCAGGGTAAGCCTACATGAAACACAGCCATTATTTTAAGTGTTTTGAAAATCTCCTATGTGGAAAAACTATTGGGACCATTTCCCTGTTTGACCGCTAGGTTTTATTGGTATTATGACTGTGGTACTCTATACAATAGCACCAATAGAACAGCCTGGCCTATGATGAAGGCTTTGCTGGCCTTCAATCTGTTGACTAGTATACAGTAGTTACTACTTATTAGCCTGAAGACATGTGATAGACCTTCAATTGACTGCATTGACTGTATTTGTGCAGAATTTGCTTGTCATTTTGAACTTCATAAAATAATTTTGTGTTCAATATCAACTCCTCTCTGGTGACTAAAAAGTGTCATAATAAATGTTTACAAAGATCATCGTTAGCAGTTATCATCATTAGCACTCAGTTGAATGTAAATAGCATTTTCTGTGATACTCCAACATCAGCAATAATTCTGATTATAATAAAAAAAACTATTTTTGCTCAAAATTCCTCTTGGCTGATGTTGTCTTTTTCTGTTGTGTGTTGTTTGATATAGTGTAGCAGTGACAGCACTCCCAGGAGAAAGGGAATCCATATCCCAGCGCTGTGAGTGGAGCAGCAGTCAACCTCATAAGTATTCCGATCCCTTGCAGTAATCCGGCTTGCGTGAGCAGGGACCCAATGAGGAGATGAAGTCCCATGAGAATAGGGAACATTTCCTTGGAGGGGAGGGGTGGATAGAGAGTGTTTCTCTGCTGTCCTTTACATGTCCTCTGTCTGAGTTATCACAGAGGTCTGTCTTCCCCAGTCGCCCTGTCTCCCAGTCTAAGCAGGGCTCCATAGGGCTGGGAAAGGGCAACACTTATACAGTATGCCTCCAAACATGAGGCCCCAGTCCCAGACAGACAGAAAGTCAGACACACTCACACGCACAGCAGTCTCCAGTCACCACCCGTGTGGCCTATGACAGCAAGATGGGAATGAATCCACAATACTGTGGGGGGAATGCCAAAAGTATTCATAATCGCAACGGCAACTCAAACACTTTCTTCATTCACAGTCGGCAATAATAGTGATTCATTTAAACTACTAGTCCCTGTTTATATACTGTACTAAAAAGGCAAATGGATGGGTAACATATTAAAACAAGCTAACTATTGAATGGTCTATTTTAAAACCATTTTAAACAAAGACATATTGTCTAACGAGGTGATACAAAAAAAATCCCCTGAGGTTGTTTGCTGTGTGAACTTTGACCCTGATGGCCACAAAGCTAGAATGGCACGGATGCCATGCGAAGGCTTCAGCTTTGTACAGTATATCTTCTCCACCCATCTCTGCCGAATAATTGGTGCCTGTTCTCTGTAGTGAGATGGGTCATCATGAAGTCAGCCTAGAGCTCTCCCACTCTCCACTGCAGAGATTACACGCCATGCTATCCGATTGTCGGTAAAGCTCTCTACCCTTACATGTGCTTTCTCTATTAAAAGAACCCGCTTTAGCTCTTTTAGAAAAGAGATGTCTTCCTCATAACAGCAGAGGAGAGGAGCTTGAGTCTAGCCTCCTGGGGATGTGTGCAAACAGGCCGTTCATACTGCCGCTCTGCTCTCATGCCCTGTAAAGAGAGTATTTTTGTTCAATCTTTAATTCAACGGGGCTCCACTAGTCCTTTACATGCTTCTTTTCCTCCTAGCTTTCAAGGGTGGCAACATCAATTTACATTTTATCATTTGTATTAAAGGGGCGACTGCACTTCCTGATTTGGCCTTGTTTTTCATCATTGCTCATTAGAAATGCTAGTGGCTGAAGGCAAACGAGTGTTGTCTTGGAGGTGTGGTTTGACGTGGGTGTTTCTTGGGTGTGTCTTTGCCATTTAATAACAACAAAGGCCAGTAGTGAGTACAGCGAGGTAAGCTAAGCTAGCTTTGCAATGGCAAGAACAAAGTTTTGAAGTTGAGGACTTCTCCCCTTCTGACTGACTCGCCATCTCAGGATGGTCAGCTAATTCAGTTCTATGTGTAGGCTAAAGTCTGTGCTGACAGCAGCTAGTTAGCATTGCTTGGTAATAGCTGCATCTGGCTATCCGATCTAGCTGATATTTCTCTGTCAAATGGCAAGATAGCAAGAGCCAGTGTCTAGACTGTTTCATAAGTGTCAGCGTTAGTGGTGTATAGGTGAGGACGGAGTCAAGCGCAGGAAACAGAAGTGAGTAAAAATAACGTACTTTACTCGGGGAAAAAATATACAGAACAAATAAATCCACGTAGGGAATAACAAATCCTAACACGCAAGACTAACACATAACAGGAACAATCACGCACAACACATACTGGGAACCAGAGGGTTAAATAGGGAAATAATAATAACTTAATGGGAACCAGGTGTGTACACTCAAGACATATCAAATGGAAAACAGAAACATGGATCGGTGGCAGCTAGAAAGCCGGTGACGACGAGCGCCGAACGCCGCCTGAACAAGGAGAGGCACCAACTTCGGCGGAAGTCGTGACAATAAGACACTTGTTTTACAACACATTGCTACAAAAGTAACTTGCAAATTAGTTTCAACGTTTCATAAGGTCATGTAAATACATGTTACATATTACAGCGGAAACGGTATCAACTGCAAGTTGAATGCCCAGTCTTGAGTCGGCTCAGCTGTCCTACAACACAATATTCTATAACTGGCTAGTTTTGTCTCATCTCTCCTTATGTCTGCTGTTAGATCTTTCCTAGGGACCAATCCAGGAACTACTAATATCCCTACAACAGGTGTAGGCTACATGTGGATGTTGCACAAACAATGGCCAGCTTGAGTGTAAATACATTGAACAACAACAAATCGAGGCGGTTCGTGTAACAAAGACCAAATATTTTATGCTGTAAATATCATAGTGATGTGCATATAAAGACTGTAGGAGCCATTTTGGCCTGTTTAGTGTGTTGTGTATATGTTGTCTGTCAAGGGTTATTTTAACTTGTTTTGTACACTAGAGGGCACTATATGTTGGGGTCATGGGTCACTAGTCACTTGTGTACATACTGTAGGCAGCACAGGTGACCAGGAAGGGTTAGCACAGGTGAGAGGAGAGCACATACAGTTCTTACTGTATCACAGATATAGCTTATAGAATGACTCTCTCTGTACCTTTTCTATAGGAATATGTGTTTTGGAGCTATTTATATTATATATGTGCAATAAATGGGAATTTCACCCAAAAAGAGTAACGTTTGGAATGCTGATTTTTGTGGACGTGTTATGGACAGCTCTTTCCTGTGCCAGTGGCTTTTCGTAGGGAATTGACACAATAAAGACTGTATGCCTACACTTACCTAGCAAATAAAAATACATTGTGTGTAGAGTACAACTTCAGCTGTCTAACCAGAACTAGAATGACAATCTATTTGTCTATTTGGCTAATTCTAAGGATTTGTCAAACCACACACTGGTTCTGTCTTCCAGCTTTGTCTCAGAGCTTTTCGTATTAATCTGTATGTAAATCCGAGACACTCCATCACATGTTACGTTTCGTATGGCATGTATTAATTTGTGGATGTCCATCATCCATTTCGTCTGCAAAACGTACAATACAATATGTTACGTTGCATATGGTTACATAAGCAGATGCTTGCTTACTTAATGCAAAAATGAAAGGAGGGTGGTTGGGTGAGAGTATAACGTGACTCTCTAGCATGTCAAATGTTGCAGGTTCAAATCTCATCACGGACAACTTAAGCATTTTACCTAATTACCACTTTTGGGCTATTTTGCAACTACATGTTAGCTATCCCTTCCCCTAACCCAAACCTTAACCCTTTTAGCAAATGAATGATGAATGAATGTGAATCAATGATAATTGATGATAATTAGCTAGCTGGCATTCGGGGGCTTCGTTTGCTAACCCAAAACAACATGTGTGTTCTCATAATAGCTTATTGTGTCATTTTTAGGGTACTTGTCTACTACAAATATAGCAAGGGCTATTGGCAGGAAATAGCAAAACATATCTGCAAGCATTCAATAACGTACACAGCTGGCTGCATAGTAAAGGGGTAAGTGTCACCAGCCTGAATCTATTGTGTAGTTACAGTCCTCCTATTAGTATATAAACTGAGTATACAAAACAGCTCTTTCCATGACATAGACTGACCAGGTGAATCCAGGTGAAAGCTATGATCCCTTATTGATGTCCCTTGTTAAATCCACTTCAATCAGTGTGGATGAAGGAGAGGAGACATGTTAAGGAAGGATTTTTAAGCCGTGAGACAATTGAGACATGGATTGTGTATCTGTGCCATCTGTGCCAAAACAAAAGATTTAAGTGCCTTTGTTGAACAGGGTAGGCACAGGAGGTTGGTGGCACCTTCATTGGGGCGAACGCGCTTGTGTTAATGACTGGAGTGGAATTAGTGGAATGGAATCAAACACATGGTTTCCAGGTGTTTGATGCCAATCCATTAGCTTCGTTCCGGCCATTATTATGAGCCGCTCTCCCCTCAGCAGCCTCCGGTCAGGGTATGGTGGTAGGTGCTCGGCACACAGCGGTTTGGGCCAAGAGCTGCAACGCTACAGGGTTTTTCACGCTCAACACTTTCCCGTGTGTATCAAGAATGGTCCACCACCCAAAGTACGTCTAGCGAACTAGACACAACTGTGTGCCAAGCTGTCATCAAGGCAAAGGGTGGCTACTTTGAAGAATCTCAAATATTTTGATTTGTTTAACACTTTTTTGGTTACTACATGATTCCATATGTGTTATTTCATAGTGTTGATGTCTTCACTATTATTCTACAATGTAGAACATTTAAAAAAGAAAGAAAGAAAAGACCTCGAATTAATAGGTGTGTCCAAACTTTTGACTGGTACTATATGTTCCCACACCTTGCAAGGAACCAAATGTACTAGCTGGGAATACTATCAGTCCTGGAGTTAACCTAACCACTAATGATAATGTAATCAGTGCTGTGTGTATACGTTTGTCTTGTATGTTGTAAGGAGGTGCAACATTCCACTGTGCCAATGGACTACACCTGGGCCCGAGTGAGTAATGCCAACCAGTCAGTGCCATGTTGGCACGTCCTTTGTGAATTTGCTGTGAATCCGGATCTCTGATTGGCCATGTTCAACCGTGTATTTACTGTTGGCTTCAATGACTTTCTCTCTCTACCTCCCTCTGTGATATAGGAGCTGGGTCTGATATCGGTGCCGAAGTCGGGCTCCTTCATGACCAGTATCTGTGACGAGAGGGGCCTGGAGCTGATCTATGCTGCCATGCCTATCAGCTTTTAAAATGGAGTTCTCTGACTGATACATGGGGCTGTGTATTCTTCAAACATGTCAGGGAACTCCTGTCTTATACGGGACACCATACAGGAAGGTATAAAATGTGCACATTTTTATATTAGCAGAACGCTGCTTCTACAGTATTTTGTGAAGAATGGTGTATTGTTACACTTACAACTTATCAAAACAATTTGTTTAGAATATCATATTATTCTGTAGGCTACTGATTGATGCAAAGCTTCCTCCTGGAGGAATCTTTGAATTGGTCAGTAGTATACAGAGTGGTATGAGAAGAGTACCATCCTCCTGATTCTCACATCTGCCTGTAGTTATTAAACTCTGCCTGCTGGACCCATGGGTTGAGGCAAACTGTCATATCCAGATGGAGTGTCATGCACTCCACCACCCCTGCCACCTGACTCCACCTGTCCATAACCTGTAATACATTAGATAGATGGAAGCGACTTCATCACCCACACTCGAGACTTGAAGACACAACCTGGTCTCAGAGCATTTCATATTATTCTGTACGTAAATCCGAGACACTCCATTTAGTATTATATGTTACGTTTCGTGTTATATGTATTAATTATTTTGTGGATGTCCATCTTGCATTTCGTATGATGTGTTACGAATTACAATTCGTATGATATGTTACTAATTTGCAAAACCTATAATACGTTAGAATTTGCAAAACGTACAATGTTATACGCCCATCCATCCACCCTTCTTTCGTTTTTGCCTAAAGTAACCTTCTGTCTTATGTAACCATACCAAACTTAACATATCATACTAATTCTGAGCTTCCCGGATTTACTTTTCCTATGCTACGGCTAGTCTATGAGACCAGGTTGCCCCCCTACACACTGCAATACATATTTTTCTTGCGCCAACCTGTCACTCAATCATTTGAACTTGTTTTATTTTTATAACCAAAATTATCCTTTTTACACTGTAGTAAATTTGGACACTAAAATTAATGCTTTGGACTCATATCGATGCCACATAGTCCATTTAAAACCAGAGAAGTTGGATCTAAGGGTCAGTTGACCTTTATAAAGGATGCATGTGAGGAAATCAAGAAATCGTATGACTTACAGCACACCACATGAACCTCTATAGAGAACTCTACAGAAGGCTTGATCTAGCATGTATCAAGAGGACTAAAGCCGTGTTGGGCTCTGGTGGTGACATGCTCTCTGTCATCTAATGGAATGATGAGCCGGTTGCCTGTTCCCCATCTCCCTCTTGTGTCATCCTGCTTATGTTTCCACACGCCCATAACCTCACGTCCAATCCAAACCAGGGTTCTGAGCTCAGAGCTCTCTAATTGTTCCAAACCACCGATTTGGCTCGTGTTGCGGCATCCCCAGATTTCCCACAGAATCTTCCGCCGTGCTGCCACAGTAAAGCCTGGGAGGATGCAGCGGGTAGCAGGCTGTGGGCATGGAAAGGGGGTCAACGCCATCAGAAACCATCCCAGATCTAAGAGGCAGAGAGCCTTAAGAATCTGAGCAGCCGTGCTTGTAAACTCAAATGCTAATTTCAGAACTAACGTTTATGAACAACGGTAGGCCTTGGTGTTATGCTACCACTCCTCAGACATGCTCTGGCTAAATGGAAAAAAAGAGAGACTCTCCCTTCACCCCTAGCCTGCGGCTGTGGCTGTTGGGGCCTCCCTGTGTGGTGGTGAGGGGGAGATCTGGGGTCCCAGCTGGTATAACAGAGCAGTGCCACCTCCAGCCGAGAGAGGCATGCTCACTAGTTCGTCTGGGTCACCCTGCATTGCCCGGAGGCGGTACTCTAAGCCAGTGCTTCCCAAACTGTGGGGCGCACCCGGGGTCAGCAGGTTGGGCGCGGCTTTCAACTTACTCTTGAAAGTTGTAAGAGTAGAATGCACAAGGTGCCATTTTGAAATTGGGTAGGTGGTGCATCATCAGTTTTCCTCTTGTCATGTCAGTCATTGAATTCTTTAGAGAGCTATTTATACCTTTTCAAAAATGTCCAGATCAACTAGCCCATGTCAGCTAATGTTTTTTAGCTCGTTTATTTTTACACCATAGATGTTGTTGTAATGTTTGAGTCACTCAAATATCACATGAATTAACATTAGACATGGCAAAATGTATTGACTTGCAAGAAAATTTGCTTTAAAACTGCAACATGTTCTCTGCACCCGATGACATAATGTGTAGAATTGCATGAAATAAGCTTTAAACCTGCAACTTTTGCAGGGATGTTCCCCAATGCTGAAAGGGGGGCCTGAGTGAAAAAGTTTGGAACCCCTGCTCTAAGCAGGTGAGTGCAGGTTAGAGTGCTTCATAATATACAGTGAGAGGACCACCAGCACAGTGTTATTGAAGAGTTTTGTTCCAAAACGCTATATCTACCAATGTTTCACATTTGTGTCTGGATCTCTCAAGTGAGGTGTAAGAAGGATGTTCCTAATTCATAAGAGAGATGTTTGTTTTTTATCAAAAGGTTTTACTTTTAAACTTTCATGTGCCTTTAATAACAAACTTGTAGGGTATCTGTAATTATGATATATATTTTTTAAATTACAAGCCTAGTTTATTTCTAATGGAGAAACAAAGGATTCTTCCTGGTTAGCCTTAATTGGCTGAGATAATGAAGGTGCTGGTCATGCCGAGAGATGAGTCCTGATTGGTCTGCCATGCAACAGTCTGCCATGCAACGGATTTAAAACAAAAGATAATAGACATCCCTGTTAGTGAGCATTTCACCTTTGCTAAGATAATCCATCCACCTGACAAGTGTGGCATGTAAAGAAGCTGATTAAACAGCATGATCATTACACAGGTGCACCTAGTGCTGGGGACAATAAAATGGCACTCTAAAATTTGCAGTTTTGTCACACAACACAATGCCACCGATGTCTCAGGTTTAGAGGAAGCGTGCAATTGGCATGCTGCCTGCAGAAATGTCCATCGGAGCTTTTGCCAGAGAATTTAATGTTAATTTCTCTACCAAAATCATTTAAAAGAATTTGGCAGTATGTCGAACCGGCCTTACAAACGCAGACCATGTGTAACCTGCCCAGGACATCCGGCTTCTTCACCTGCGAGATAGTCTGAGACCAGCCACCCGGACAGCTGATGAAACTTTGGGTTTGCACAACCAAATCATTTCTGTACAAACTGTCAGAAACCGTCTTAGGGAAGCTCATCTGCGTGCTCATCGTCTTCACCAGGGTCTTCACCTGACAGCAGTTCAGCGTTGTAATAGACTTCAGTGGGGAAAAGCTCATCTTCAATGGCTTCTGGCTCACTGGAGAAGTGTGCGCTTCACGGATTAATCCCATTTTCAACTGTACCGGGCAGATGGCAGACAGCATAGCATTTTACATTTACATTTAAGTCATTTAGCAGACGCTCTTATCCAGAGCATGTATGGCGTTGTGTGGGTGAGCGGTTTGCTGATGTCAACGTTGCTAACAGAGTTCCCCATGGTAGTGGTGGGGTTATGGTATGGACAGGCATAAGCTACGGACAACGAACACAATTGCATTTTATCTATGGCAATTTAAATGCACAGAGATACTGTGACGAGATCCTGAGGCCCATTGTCGTACTGTACCATTCATCCACCGCCATCACCTCATGTTTCAGAATGATAATGCACAGCCCCATGTCGCAAGGATCTGTACACAATTCCTGGAAGGAAAATGTTCCAGTTCTTCTATGGCCTGCATTCTCACCAGATATGTCACCCATTGAGTATGCTTTGTATAATCTAGATTGACATGTACGACAGCGTGTTCCAGTTCCCCCCAATATCCAGCAACTTCGCACAGCCATTGAAGAGGAGTGGAACAACATCCCACGGGCCACAATCAACAGCCTGATCAACTCTATGCGAAGGAGATGTGTCGCGCTGCATGTGGCAAATGGCTGTCACACCAGATACTGACTGGTTTTCTGATCTATATTCCCACTCATGTGAAATCCATAGATTAGGGCCTAATGAATTTATTTAAATTGACTGATTTCCTTATATAAACTGTAACTCAGTAAAATCTGTGAAATTGTTGCATGTTGCATTTATATTTTTATTCAATGTAGTTGCTTGGTATATAACGGCAGCTGAAGTTATAAATTGTATCTCAGCCACTTTTCCCCTCATGTTGGTTAAGTGTGCCTTGAATTCTAAATAAATCATTGACAGCAAAGCATCACCACACCTCCTCCATGCTTCACGGTGGGAACCACACTTGCGGAGATAATCCGTTCACCTACTCTGCGTTTCACAAAGACATGGCGGTTGGAACCAAAAATCTAAAATGTGGACTCATCAGACCCAAGGACAGATTTCCACTTCGCCCAAGCAAGTCTCTTCTTTGGTGTGATGGTGCTTTGCTGGTGACACTGTCTGTGATTTATTTAGAATTCAAGGCACACTTAACCAACATGGCTACCACAGAATTATGCAGCGATACGCCATCCCATCTGGTTTGGGCTTAGTGGGACTATCATTTGTTTTTCAACAGGAAAATGACCCAAAACACACCTCCAGGCTGTGTAAGGGCTATTTGACCAATAAGGAGAGTGATGGAGTGCTGCATCAGATGACCTGGCCTCCACAATCACTCGACCTCAACCAAATTGAGATGGTTTGGGATGAGATGGACCGCAGAGTGAAGAAAAAGCAGCCAACAAGTGCTCAGCATATGTGTGGGAACTCCTTCAAGACTGTTGGAAAAGCATTCCTCATGAAACTGGTTGAGAGAATGCCAAAATTATGCAAAGCTGTCATCAAGACAAAGGGTGGCTTCTTTGATATATAGAATATATTTTGATTTGTTTAACACTTTTCTGATTACTATATGATTCCATATGTGTTATTTCATAGTTTTGATGTCTTCACTATTATTCTACAATGTAGAAAATAGTAAAAATAAAGACAAACCCTTGAATGAGTAGGTGTGTCCAAACTTTTGACTGGTACTGAAATGGCGGAAATGGCGCCACACCAAACTGGAAGTCTTCCGACTAGCTTGGAAAGACAGTACCGTGCAGTATCGAAGAGCCCTCACTGCTGCTCGATCATCCTACTTTTCCAACTTAATTGAGGAAAATAAGAACAATCCAAAATTTATTTTTGATACTGTTGCAAAGCTAACTAAAAAGCAGCATTCCCCAAGTGAGGATGGCTTTCACTTCAGCAGTAATAAATTCATGAACTTCTTTGAGGAAAAGATCATGATCATTAGAAAGCAAATTACGGACTCCTCTTTAAATCTGCGTATTCCTCCAAAGCTTAGCTGTCCTGAGTCTGCACAGCTCTGCCAGGACCTAGGTTCAAGAGAGACACTTAAGTGTTTTAGTACTATATCTCTTGACACAATGATGAAAATAATCATGGCCTCTAAACCTTCAAGCTGCATACTGGATCCTATTCCAACTAAACTACTGAAAGAGCTGCTTCATGTGCTTGGCCCTCCTATGTTGAACATAATAAACGGCTCTCTATCCACCGGATGTGTACCAAACTCACTAAAAGTGGCAGTAATAAAGCCTCTCTTGAAAAAGCCAAACCTTGACCCAGAAAATATAAACAACTATCGGCCTATATCGAATCTTCCATTCCTCTCAAAAATGTTAGAAAAAGCTGTTGCGCTGCAACTCACTGCCTTCCTGAAGACAAACAATGTATACGAAATGCTTCAGTCTGGTTTTAGACCCCATCATAGCACTGAGACTGCACTTGTGAAGGTGGTAAATGACCTTTTAATGGCGTCAGACCGAGGCTCTGCATCTGTCCTCGTGCTACTAGACCTTAGTGCTGCCTTTGATACCATCGATCACCACATTCTTTTGGAGAGACTGGAAACCCAAATTGGTCTACACGGACAAGTTCTGGCCTGGGTTAGATCTTATATGTCGGAAAGATATCAGTTTGTCTCTGTGAATGGTTTGTCCTCTGACAAATCAACTGTACATTTCGGTGTTCCTCAAGGTTCCGTTTTAGGACCACTATTGTTTTCACTATATATTTTACCTCTTGGGGATGTCATTCGAAAACATAATGTTGACTCTCACTGCTATGCGGATGACACACAGCTGTACATTTCAATGAAACATGGTGAAGCCCCAAAATTGCCCTCGCTAGAAGCCTGTGTTTCAGACATAAGGAAGTGGATGGCTGAAAACGTTCTACTTTTAAACTCGGACAAAACAGAGATGCTTGTTCTAGGTCCCAAGAAACAAAGAGATATTCTGTTAAATCTGACAATTAATCTTGATGGTTGTAAAGTCGTCTCAAATAAAACTGTGAAGGACCTCGGCGTTACTCTGGACCCTGATCTCTCTTTTGACGAACATATCAAGACTGTTTCAAGGACAGGTTTTTCCATCTACGTAACATTGCAAAAATCAGAAATGTTCTGTCCAAAAATGATGCAGAAAAATTTATCCATGCTTTTGTTTCTTCTAGGTTAGACTACTGCAATGCTCTACTTTCCGGCTACCCGGATAAAGCACTAAATAAACTTCAGTTAGTGCTAAGTACGGCTGCTAGAATCCTGACTAGAACCAAGAAATTTGATCATATTACTCCAGTGCTAGCTTCCCTACACTGGCTTCCTGTTAAGGCAAGGGCTGATTTCAAAGTTTTACTGTTAACCTATAAAGCGTTACATGGGCTTGCTCCTACCTATCTTTCCGAGTTGGTCCTGCCGTACATACCTACACGTACGCTACGGTCACAAGACGCAGGCCTCCTAATTGTCCCTAGAATTTCTAAGCAAACAGCTGGAGGCAGGGATTTCTCCTATAGATCTCCATTTTTATGGAATAGTCTGCCTACCCATGTGAGAGACGCAGACTCGGTCTCAACCTTTAAGTCTTTACTGAAGACTTATCTCTTCAGTAGGTCATATGATTGAGTGTAGTCTGGCCCAGGAGTGTGAAGGTGAACGGAAAGGCTCTGGAGCAACGAACCGCCCTTGCTGTCTCTGCCTGGCCAGTTCCCCTCTCTCCACTGGGATTCTCTGCCTCTAACGCTATTACAGGGGCTGAGTCACTGGCTTACTGGTGCTCTTTCATGCCGTCCCTAGGAGGGGTGCGTCACTTGAGTGGGTTGAGTTACTGACGTGATCTTCCTGTCTGGGTTGGCGCCCCCCCTTGGTTTGTGCTGTGGTGGAGATCTTTGTGGGCTATACTCGGCCTTGTCTCAGGATGGTAAGTTGGTGGTTGAAGATATCCCTCTAGTGGTGTGGGGGCTGTGCTTTGGCAAAGTGGGTGGGGTTATATCCTTCCTGTTTGGCCCTGTCCGGGGGTATCATCGGATGGGGCCACAGTGTCTCCTGACCCCTCCTGTCTCAGCCTCCAGTATTTATGCTGCAGTAGTTTGTGTCGTGGGGCTAGGGTCAGTTGGTTATATCTGGAGTACTTCTCCTGTCTTATCCGGTGTCCTGTGTGAATTTAAGTATGCTCTCTCTAATTCTCTCCTTCTCTCTTTCTTTCTCTCTCTCGGAGGACCTGAGCCCTAGGACCATGCGTCAGGACTACCGGGCATGATGACTCCTTGCTGTCCCCAGTCCACCTGGCCTTGCTGCTGTTCCAGTTTCAACTGTTCTGCCTGCGGCTATGGAACCCTGACCTGTCCATCGCACGTGCTACCTGTCCCAGACCTGCTGTTTTCAACTCTCTAGAGACCGCAGGAGCGGTAGAGATACTCTTAATGATCGGCTATGAAAAGCCAACTGACATTTACTCCTGATTATTATTTGACCATGCTGGTCATTTATGAACATTTGAACATCTTGGCCATGTTCTGTTATAATCTCCACCCGGCACAGCTAGAAGAGGACTGGCCACCCCTCATAGCCTGTTTCCTCTCTAGGTTTCTTCCTATGTTTTGGCCTTTCTAGGGAGTTTTTCCTAGCCGCCGCGCTTCTACACCTGCATTGCTTGCTGTTTGGGGTTTTAGGCTGGGTTTCTGTACAGCACTTCGAGATATTAGCTGATGTACGAAGGGCTATATAAAATAAACTTGATTTGATACTGTATATATATATATATATATATGGTATATATTTTTTGGCATTAGTAATACTGTTTTAGATGTTGATTATTGCACTGTTGAACATGTCTGTCGTTGAACAACCCCATGCCATGGTTAGATAGTGAAAAAACGAAACCAATCTCTTTCATAAGCTTATATAACAACATTTCTGAAAATTAACATATAGTGTTTTGGAATGAAACTCTTCATATCAGGACTTACACCCACCGGTATGATGGCCAACACACCAGGACCCATTATGTTTTTCCATTCGTTATGACTCTCACTTTAGTCCCTTGGGAAAATACTCTACTGAAGTGGTCAACTGGAAATATGCTATATGTAAATGTTCCTACTCAACTGCTTTATTTTATATGCAACCTTTATGGAAAATTGCTTTATAGCTTTAACACATGAGTAAATGGGAAATTTATTAACATTATTACACAATTGACAAGGCAAAATATCTTTCAGTCCCTCTGCTTTTGGATTGTGAATCTTGAAGTTGCGTCTCAGCCATACACAGAGCGTTTTTAAAGACTGTTTTTTTCTGCTGTAATTACCAGGCTTTGCACACTTTCTTTGCCCTCATTAAACAACATTTTTAATGGATGAGGTTTGAAATAAATATGTTTCTCACTGAGGGGGTGGGTTGGGTTAAGGTTCAGAGAGTTTGTTAGCCTTTAAAGTTTGTTACCACTGAAGAGATCAGTGGTATGTTGCCATAGAGATGTGCACAGGAAGTACCCATGGATGACTGTGTGGTTTGAGAATGGTGTGAGATACGTACAGGGAAATTAAACCTCACTGAAGGTCTTACTTCAGACAGCCCTGTTCTTTGAGAACACGGAAATATTAGACCAGGACTGAGAAACTAAAGGATGGTCAGTGGAAAATACGGCTTCTCTTTGTAATAGGAATAGGGCAGCAAGGGCACCCACATAACTTTGTAAGTCCACCATCCCTGTCTCTCTATTTTCAGATCAAGCTTCCTCTGGTTAAAGTTAACACAGGCCAAATTATTTCTCATGTTCAAACTCTGTCTCTGAAGGGGCCTTGGATGGAGAGCTGGATGAAACCAAACCCTTAGCCCAGAACCCATATTCCCCTTCTACATTCCCCAGCCCTGAGCACCTCTGCTCTGCTACACTCCCTCCACTCTGACCAAAAGTGTGTTTTCTCTTTCTCTCCTTATTTCCTGGCCTTATTAAGTCATGATTACAAGCCCGGCACCCAGTGACAGATGCTGTCAGTTGGCAGTCAGGCATTCAGGGAGGTTCTAGCTGAATCAACAGTAGGCTCAGAGAGCGGTCCACACACACACACATGTACATGTATGCAAGCACACACACATGCACAAATGCTGGCATATGTACACACCACAGGAGGTTGGTGGCACCTTAATTGGGGAGGACAGGCTCGTGGGAATGGCTGGAGCGGAATAGTGCAATGGTATCAAATGAATCAAACACATGGTTTCCATGCACACAGGTACACACACAAAATCCTCCCACACGGGCCAAATGAAAGCACCACATTGAATCTCCAGTTAATAAAAATCGGACAATAGAGTGATAGTTTGAATAGAGGTTGAGAAGGGGAGAGTCAGAGGGACACAGGAAGTAAAATGGAATAATACAAGTGTGGATGCACAGTACTGTAGAAAGTCAGGAAGAGAGAAAGGAAGGGGAAACAAATATTCACATCTCCCCATGCATGTTATGAAAGACTTTATGACCCAGAACCCACTGTAATTTTGATGGTGGTGAAATGGACAGCAGGGAGGTTCCTACCCCAGGACAGGCCCCACTCCGGCCCCCCTTCAGTCCCAGTGCAGTGCTCCATACATCTCTATGACGCACAGCTGGAGTTCAAAACACTGCCGTGTTCCTGTTCTCTTTTATCTCCTCATTCCTTTCCCTTCCCCAGTTCCCCCCCATTAGTTCATGAAGCTGGAAGCCTGCCAAGCAAAACCCTGACCCCGATTCCATTGGTTCGATTCAGTCGCAGAGCAGACTCCCCTTTCTGCAGGGAGGGCCTCTACCCTGGCCCTCAGTTCCCGCAACCCACAGGCAGTACTGTCCTGCGATTGGCTGTCAAACAGTGGCAGGTAGTTAAAAGGGTTCATGGGATTGGCTCACATGATGTGGCAGAAAGTTCAACAAAAGCTGGTTGGATAGAGACCACTGCATAAACCACTGACTATCCATGACGCATCAAATCAGTGCAATGCTAATCTCGTGGACAACATAAATGGTACGTGCGTCTGTCGACCGACTGTGGGATGTGATGACTAATGAGGAACTTTGTTTACGGTACGCTGATTTTTCTCATTTCTGAAGGGGAGTGGACATTTTGCCCACAGACTTGCCTGAAACTGGCTGAGAGTTTCTGTTTAAAGGAGTGCAGACTTCGCTAATCGTGTTAATATCTTTTCTAACATGTCTCCCTCAGAACTTAAGCATCTAAAGCAAATACGTTATTCGATTTTTGTTTTGGGTGCCCGAGATTAATGCAATGCAATTGTCTAATTTCACTCTTACTGTCCCCAAGTTCTAAAAGTGACACCAGAGCATGGAATTGTGTCTTCAAAGACATGTTCTGGTATGATGTGACTGCTGCTGCTGCTGCTGCTGCTGGTTAGACATGATGGAGTTCGAGACGCTCTCCAAACCTACCAAGATATTTTCAGAAAATGCTTCAGTGGAAAACTAATTTGAAATCAAAGACAACAATTAAAAGGCACATCATGTTTTTCCCCTTCCTGGGTTCCCTTTCAGTCAGTCAACTTCGGTACAACATACTATGGGGAGTTGCACTCTCATGACTTCAGTTGAAGGCCAATGAAATTCGTGCCTCGCTGGAAGCTCTGTCTTTCACACGTAATAAGCCTGAGGCTTGGATTCATTTCCTTAATTATTCATTATTCTGCCTTTCACCTCAGTGTGAACAGGAACGAGTCACACTACAACAAACAATTGGAACACGAGACCATCGTACGTTGCGCCAACTAAATTGTCCCTTAGTGGTAAAGCGTGCTCACCCCCTGGACATTGTGTAATGATGTTTAAATGGTTCTCATGTGTTTCCTAATCACAAACAATTAGTTATTCTTTGAATTGTTTGGCTTGGATAAAGAAATAAGTAAGATGACTAATGTAAACAAAACGATGAAGGCTAACAAGGCAGGTTTGGGTTTGGGACCATGCCCAAATGAATGAAAATATACTCACATTTGTTGTCTTGTATGTTTCGGCTCGGCACATGCTCAGGCTGCACTTGCTCTAATCAGTTTGTGTGCAAGACTAGGGGACGGCTGGTACTGTTCCCCTACTAGTCTGTGGCACAGATTTTCCTGAAAATCGTGTAGCATTCTTTAGGGGGCTTGGCGTTTCCGATAGTGACTTCCTCTCCCGGGTACCAGTACCTCGGCTGAGTCTGAGTTGTGGGATGTGGAGATGGTTTTGGTTGTTGGTCGGGTCGAATGTATCCTAGCTCCGGTGCGCTCTGAGGCCGGTTACGGGAGACTACTCGAAGAGAGAGTGAGACCAGGTTCTGTGAGTATCCCCGCCGCTGCCTGTGTCTGCCGTGGTTAAGCACTGCTTGCCTCTCTTCCCAGAAGGTTCCGGGTCCCACCTCGTGATCCAGTCCTACGTAGACTTGAGACCAGACTAGCTAACAAGCACTGCATAGCGTGCTAAGCTAACTCGCAGAGGTGAGCTAGCTACTACTAGTTATTCCTGCGTCCCTACGGTGTTGTTGCTTGAGGAGCTCTCTTGTTTAGTATACGTAGCTTTAAGTCACTTGGTTATTCTAAACGGACCGTGCTGTGGTCAAAGACGTTAGCTAGCCTAGCTTATAATAAAGAGCCTCCTGGCTAACTTTGGCTAGCATGCACATCTTCTGTTGAATGAAGCTTACTAGTATTCCTATTTTAAATTCCTAGTTTGAGGGAGTAGAGAAAGCAGAGCTTGTGTGCTCCTCCGATGAGGAAGTAGCCCCTGATCATTTGCACGGCTCCCCAACAAGATTAGTGTGTGAACAGTGCCCCACGTTTAGTATGGCAAACAGGGTAATACGTCAGCCCTCTGTGCCCATAAGTGGCCCGGGCTTCGTGCATGCTATATAGTCTCACGGAAGCACGTTTGTTGGAAGCTTGTCCATGTTTAATGCCCCTCTGGTACCCCACGTTTCATGGTGTTCACGGGATACAAGGGCTATATTAATCTCCCCAAGCTGGGAGTAATAAATTGGGCAATTCACTCTCTGTCCACAAAAAGGCACCCATCCCGCATAGGTGGCACATTACTTGGATTCATTGTTGATTCCTGCCTGTAGCTCACTAGTCCCTATGAGTCAAGGGAACAAGCAGGGTTGGACACGACCTTGATATTATCCCCCACAAAGTCTCTGGGTTCATAGGAACCCTGAAATTAGCTGTCTTTCTCCAGCTCTGCGCTTTTCATTCCTGGAAATTAGATTTGATTACAAATCGTTCCTGTCTGTTACCACAGAAGTGGTCAATTTTTCAGAGCTGTCTGTCTCATTCCCAGCTAGGTTACAAGACGCTTTGTTTCCAGTAGGCTACCTATGACTCGTCGGTAGGGTAACCTCCATGATACGTTCTTTTTCCATCGGTCTATTCTTAATGCGTGCTGTCCAGTGCTGCGTGACAGCCATTTACCAGAACGCATCTTACCGCCTAAACCAAGTGAGGCCCGTTGTGACAACAGTACCCCAAGGTGGCACTGCCAATCGGGGTACGTCACTGATTGCCAGAGTGGGTCAGGTTTTAGGCAAACCTTGGCACATAAACACAATTTTTTCAACTCCACAGTGTTCATGGGTGTCAAAAGTGTTGTGTCTGCCACGTGTGAGATCGATGAAAAGTGTCCCTTCTCCACATTCAGACACACGGTTGTCAAGAGTGGTGGAAATGGAAAAGAACCAATCTCTCCCAGTCCACAAAGTGGCGCCCGCTGTCTGCTCCGGCCAATGGCGCGCATGCACAGTGTCACCCTGGATCATGCAAACAGTGACGTGAGGGTACAGGCTACAAATTGTTGTGTGTCCTCCATGCGCCTGCAGTATCATTACGTCGACTGTTCCCAAGGCCTCAGCGCAAATTTTGAAGGAGAAAATATCCTCCCGTCTCCAGAAGCAGGCAATCCGAGTGGGTTCTTATGTCAACGATCTATGACAGATGGTACAGCCAGTAATTCCTGGTTTAGAAAAGCAACAGGACTTTGCGTCCCATTCTAGACCTATGTGCCTAGAATGACCTACAAATTGCTCAAGAGCTGCCGGCCATTACAGCCGACTGGCTTTTGTCGGGCAAGCTTTTGCTGGTCTGAACTGACAATATGTCGGTGGTGGCATGCATCAGAAATTTGGGGAGAGACTCTGTACCTCTCCCTCCTAACCTTGGCTCACTCTCTATTGCTGGGGAGAAGTGCGCACATGCTCTTCCTTTGGGCGACGCATGTCCCCGGTTGTTGTTTTATCCAGGTGGGACTCTCTCTCTCAGGAGTGGAGGCTACACCCCTGGGTGGTTTACCAGGTAGGGAAACATTTCGGCAGAGTTAAAGTAGGGTCCGAGGCCACTGGTGCGCCAGAGCATCAGTTCCCAATGGGGCACTCGGGTCCCTCATAGAGAAAAATAGACAACACTGTACGTAACGATCTATGTATCTTTTTATCTTTACGTATAGTGAGAAAACGTGTTGTCTACTGTTTTTTCAATGAGGGACCCGGGTGCTAAATTGGGAACGGATGCTCTGGCGCACCAGTGACCTCGTAACCCTCCTTTAAGCATTTCCGCCAGTGGTTCTGATTTAGCCCACGTTGGAGCGGGTCTCCCGGGAGGGCTTACCATTTATTATTTTGGCAGCCTTGGTTCACGGAGTTCATTCGCCTTTTATGCAGGGACTTGTGGCAACTCCCGTTGTGCAGGGCCCTGTTGTCCCAGGTACATGGGCAGATTTGGCAAGCGAGGCCAGAGATTTGGTTCCTATGGGTCAGGCCCCTGTGAGGGCCAATCTGATGGCTAGAGAATGTTATTGCTACCATTCAGTCTGCAAGGGCACCCTCCACGAGAGGGTTGCATGCATATAAGTGGCAAGTGTTATAGCTTTGGTGCCAAGATAAAGGAGTGAGGGACATCCTTATGTTCCTACAGGAGCTTTCCAAGCAGGGGCTAGCATTCTCAGGTCCTTACCTTTTAAGTGTGCTTACAGCTGGGACAGGGAAAAGTAACTAGGCAGTGTGCCGTGTACGCAATACCCAGACTGACGCATCTGGCGGGAGTCAGATCTGGGTGGTCTGCCTAGGGGCGTTTAATTTAGTATCCGTTGGGGAGAACTTAGGGCATGTTATATTTCCCCATAGTATGTTGTACTGAAGTTGTCTGACTGAAAGGGAACGTAAAGTTAAGACTAACTACTGTTCCCTGAAGGAGGGAAATGAGGTGTAACACGTGTTTGGCACCACGACGCGCCCATTCCTGGGCTCGGTGAAGAGCGGTATTAAATTGAAGGAATGAATCCGAGCCTCACGCTTATCACCTGTGGAAGGCGGGGCTTCCAGCAAGGCGCAGATTTATTGGCCTTGCCAGGCGTGATTGTAAATCCTTCAACCGAAGTCGCGAGAGTTCGTCTCCCCATAGTATGGTGTACCATGTTTCCCTCCTTCAGGGAACAGTAGTTATAGTCATACCATTATGTTTTTTTACCCTCTGGGTAAGGACATGCAGTGCATCAACCAATTCACAAAACAGCTGAGCTCCTAGAGCACATACACGAAGGACCTCGCTCAGTAGCGTGGCAGTGCTCACCACAAAAGGAACAAAATAAAGTGACCCCACATTTACTTCCATCTAATAGCGCTTGAGCCTGAATTTTCCTGACCCTTTTCATTTACTGAGGCCTGGTTACCACGTCGAACCTGGTTACCAAGCAGCAAGAAAGCGGCCCAGTGTGGAGCAAAATGCCAATCTGCAGATTGGAAACCGGAGTATGACTGCCAACTACCCAGCTACCCCCTGGCACTCTGTGACATCACATCCTGTCATTGTGTTGAGTCTAAGGACCTGACCGGACTGGCGACTTCCCAATCAGTGCTTTCTGCCCTCCAAACCCCCCAAGAAAAACAGTGCATTTACAATAAGAGGAAATCAACACATTAGGCGCATGAGAGATGTTGGCGGAAGTTGTGACATATTGTAGACTCATTCGAATATTGCTCATCTGAGCAACAAAACCAGAATGTACAAAATGTATTCTGATAGCACATTTTACCTTAAATAACCTAATACTTGTATAATACTGGATATTTTATGCAGGATTAAACTGTGAATAAGTACATGTGACTTAAAATATATGTCTTGTAAGTCTCTGACCCAAAGCTCAAACTTATTATCACCATCCAATATTTACATTTCCAACCTTCTTTAATTTGACCACCTACTGTATATGTCAACAGTTGCTACTCTCTCTCCTATTTGGGCTCATTTGAATTAGCTCCATTCAAAAGCTGTAAATGAATATTCATGAGGACCTGAAGCTCTATTTCACACTGAGGCCTGATTGGGGAGCAGCTGGGATCTACGTTTGAACCCTCACTGCTTACACCATGTACTTACTGCACACTGACTGAACACGTTATGTGCCCTACAGCTGACATGCAGTCCACAATTTGTGTAAATTTGTATGTCTTTTATAATTTTTATACACAGTGCATTCAGAAGGTATCCAGACCCCCCAACAATTTTTTTCTCATCAATCTACACATAATTCCCCATATTGCCAAAGCGAACATTTCTAAAAAATATATAATACAGAAATACCTTATTTACATGAGTATTCAGACCCTTTTCTATGAGACTCGAAATTGAGCTCAGGTGCATCCTGTTTCCATTGATCATCCTTGATTGGAGTCCACCTGTGGTAAATTCAATTGATTGGACATGATTTGGAAAGGCACACACCAGTCTATAACATTTGACAGTGCATTGTCAGAGCAAAAACCAAGCCATGTCCGTAGAGCTCCGATACAGGATTGTGTTGAGGCACAGATCTGGGGAAGGGTACCAAAACATTTCTGTTTTGGAATCACCAAGACTCTTCCTAGAGCTGGTCACCCAATCGGGGGAGAAGGTGACCAAGAACCGGATGGTCACTCTAACAGAGATCTTTTCCCCAGTCTGTGGTCCTGACTGCTCTGGAGCAGGTTTTCATCAAGGATCTCTCTGTACTTTGCTCCATTCATCTTTCCCTCGATCCTGACTAGTCTCCCAGTCCCTGCCTCTGAAAAACATCCCCACAGCATGATGCTGCCGCCACCATGCTTCACCGTAGGGATGGTGTGAGGTTTCCTCCAGGCGTGACACTTGTCATTCAGGCCAAAGAGTTCAATCTTGGTTTCATCAGCAGATAATATTGTTTGTCATGCTCTGAGAATCTTTAGGTGCCTTTTGGCAAACTCCAAGCGGGCTGTCATGTGCCTTTTACTGAGGAGTAGCTAACATCTTGCCACTCTACCATAAATGCCTGATTGGTGGGGTGCTGCAGAGATGGTTGTAATTCTGAAAGTTTCTCCCATCTCCACAGAGGAAGTCTAGAGCTCTGTTAGAGTGACCATCAGGTTCTTGGTCACCTCAATGACCAAGGCCCTTCTCCCCTGATTGCTCAGTTTGGCTGGGCGGCCAGCTCTAGGAAGAGCCTTGGTGGTTCCAAACTTTTTCCATTTAGGAATGATGGAGGCCACTGTGTTCTTTTGGTACCCTTCCTGTATCGGAGCTCTACGGACAATTTCTTCAACCTCATGGCTTGGTTTTTGCTCTGATATGCAATGTCCATGCCCGCTGATATGCAATGTCCATTCAATTACCACAGCTGGACTCCAATCAAGTTGTAGAAACATCCCAAGGATGATCAATGGAAACAGGATGCACCCGAGTTCAATTTCGAGTCTCATAGAAAAGGGTCCGTATACTTATGTAAATAAGGTATTTCTGTTTATTATGTTTAATACATTTGCTAAAATGTCCCTTTTTTTCTCACTTTGTCATTATGAGGTATTGTATGTAGATTGCTGAGGATTATTTTTCTTTAATTCATTTTAGAATAAGGCTGTAATGTAACAACATGTGAAAAAAGTCTGAATACTTTCCGAATGCATTGTATAACATTAGGTTGAAGATAGTTTTGTGTTATATAACACTAGGTTGTTTTGTGATTTATAGGATCTGATGATTCACAGTGTCGGGGGCAGCAGATAGATTTAGGAGGATGAGAACAGGGGATAGAGATTTAGCTTTGGCAGTGCTGAGAGCCTCCATGACACAGCGAAGCGCAGTCTCGGTTCAGTAAACCGTCTTGAAGCCTGACTGGTTAGGGTCAAGAAGATTGTTCTGGGAGAGATATCGAGAGAGTTGGTCAGAGACAGCACGCCCAAGTGTTTTGTAATGAAAAAAAGAAGGGATACTGGTCCGAAGTTTTTCACGTCAGATGATTCGAGAGTTGGTTTCTTGAGGAGGGGATCGACTCATGACTCATTTTGAAGTTAGAGGGGACACAGCCAGTGGTCGGGGATGAGGAAAGTGAGGAATGGGTGAAGGTCTCCAGAGATGGTCTGGAGAAGGGAAGGGACGACGTCGAGTGGGCAGGTTGTCAGGCGGCCGGACCTCACTAGTTACAGGATTTCATCTGGAGAGAGAGAGAGAGTGGCAAAAGGTCAAGGCCTAGGGTTCTGTGTGAGTGGGACCAGTGGACTCAAAATACTGAGTGAATGATGAGCGGATATCGTCAAACTTGGTTGACAAAGTTGTCGGCAGAGAGGGAGGAGGGACGGGGAGGGGGTGGAGGATTAAGGAGGGAGGAGAATATGGAAAATATTTTCCTAGGTTAAAGGCAGAAGCTTGAAATTTAGAGTGATAGAAAGTGGCTTTAGCAGCAGATACAGAGAAAGAGAAGGTAGAGAGGAGGGAGTGGAAGGATGATAGGTCCTTCAGAAGTTTAGTTTTACTCCATTTTTGCTCCGCTACTCCGCAGACCTGTGTGAGTCATAGGATGCGGAAACAGACAGTGTGAGGACAGTGTGAGTCATGCGGAAACAGACAGTGAGTCATAGGACAGTGTGAGTCAGAGGATACGGAAACGGAGGAGAGTAGGGTTGAAGAAGCAGATTTAGGAGACAGGAGGGAGAAGGATTTAGCAGAAGGGAGAGATGATAGTATTGAAGAGGAGATTGTAGTGTGAGAGAGAGAGCGAAGATTGCGACGGCACATGACCATCTGGGAAGGGTATGAGTGGATAGAGTTGGAGGAAAGGGAGAAAGAGAAGGAAACAAAGTAGTGATCAGAGACCTGGAGGGGGGGTTGTTGTGAAATTAGTAGGCGAATAGCCTCTAGTAAGATGAGTTCAAGCAAATTGCCTGCCTTGTGAGTCGGAGGGGACTGGAAAAGCGTGAGATCAACAGAGGCAAGGAGGGGAAAGAGAGAGTTGGAAAGAAATTAATCGAAGGCAGACATCAGGAGGTTGAAAATGACAAGTACGAAGAACGGTGAGCCATCGTCAGAAATTTGCTTATCAAGATGTCTAGCTCATTAAAAACTTCTTATGGGCAGGTGGGACGGTAGCGTTCCACCTGGCCAACATCCGGTGAAATTGCAGAGTGTGAAATTCAAAAATACCAAATTCAAATATTTAACATTCTTGAAAATGTGTTATACATCAAAATAAAGCTTAACTTCTTGTTAATCCAGCCGCTGTTTCAGATTTCAAAAAGGCTTTACGGCGAAAGCAAACCATGCGATTATCTGAGGACAGCGCCCCGCATACCAACACATGAAAATCATATTTCAACCAGGCAGGTGCACCACAAAAGTCAGAAATAGTGATATAATTAATGCCTTACCTTTGAAGATCTTCTTCTGTGTACCAGAAACATCACAAATGGTCATTTTGTTCAATAATGTCCTTCTTTATGTCCCAAAAATGTCAATTTATTTGGCACGTTTGATTCAGAAATACACCGGTTTCATCTCGCCCAACATGCCTACAAAGTATCTAATAAGTTACCTGTAAACTTGGTCCAAACATTTCAAACAACATTCCTAATCCAACCTCAGGTACCCTAAAACGTAAATAATCGATAAAATTTAAGACGGAATAAACTGTTTCTAATACCGGATAAAAACAATGTGAAGCGCGCTCCAGTTCACGCGCACCAAAACAGTAGAGTCCACCTGGAGTGACACTTACAATGAATAGGACTACTTCTTCATTTCTCAAAAGAAAAACATCAAACAATTTCTAAAGACTGTTGACATCTAGTGGAAGCCAAAGGAACTGCAACCAGGTTCCTAATAATAAGGGTATCCCATAGAAACCTATTGGAAAATCCTATGAGCTCAATTTCTTTCCCCCCTGGATGGTTTGTCCTTGGGGTTTCGCCTGCCATATCAGTTCTGTTATACTCACAGACATTATTCAAAACAGTTTTAGAAACTTTAGAGTCTTTTCTATCCACTTCTACAAATTATATGCATATCCTAGCTTCTGGGCCTGAGTAATAGGCAGTTTACTTTGGGCAAGCTTTTCATCCGGAGGTGAAAATAGCTGCCTCCTACCCAAGAGAGGTTAAGGAACACTCTAAGGCAGGGTTTCTCATACTCGGTCCTTGGGACCCCAAAGGGTGCACATTTGGTTTTTTGCTCTTGCACTACACAACTGATTCAAATAAGCAATTAATCATCAATCTTTGATCAGCTGTGTAGTGTTAGGGCAAAAAACAAAACGTGCAACCGGACCCGAGGACAGAGGGAAACGCTACTCTAAGGGCACCTGGTGGGTGGTAGATGACAACATTGTTAAGCATGAGTGGACAAGTGAGGAGACCGACAGGTGAGAGAGGGAGAAAATACAAAATCTCCACTTAGGAGAAATGAGTAGCCCTGTGCCACCACCGCGACGATCAGATGCTCTCGGACTATGATAGAAAAACGTAGTCAGATGAAGAGAGAGCAGCTGGAATAACAGTGTCCTCTGGAATGACCCATGTCTCAGTCAGGGCCAAAAAATAAAGGGCAGCATACGCTGAGATGAACTCAGCATCCAACTGCTTGGCAGTTCCAAACGCTGCCGGAGACCAGAAATTCCACGAGTTGTGCATGCAGGGTACACTATCTTGGAAGGATTGCAGTGAAGGGGTGGGGAGCTTCTGTGGAGCCTACAGGGAGAGGAGCGAAACTAGGTGTATGTCGCGGGTCACTACTTCACAGAAGAGCCGTTTGAGCGTAATTTTTTTTTTTTTAATCAAAATGCATTTTGTGGCAGAAATGCCTTCTCGAACATGTGAACTTTCATGTGCCTTAATAACAAACTTGTATGCCATCTGTAAATATTAAGAAAAGTGTTCAATTACGAGCCTAGTTGGTTTAGCCACAGAACAATGTGAGCAACCTTCCCACTAGCCATGATTGGCTGAGATAATTAGTGGGCTGGACATGCTGAGAGATCAGTTTGGATTGGTCTGCCATATAGCACGCTTCTGTGAGCTGGTCAGTATGTATAGGTAATCCTGTCTAACGCTGCTTTTTTAATGTTTCGCATAGTAAAACTGCAGAAGGGTTTCTCTCCACTTTCTGGAGGACTGAGTTTTGAAATCAGTGGAATTCGAGTATGATAGCTAAGGAGATGGAGAAAACACCTGTCTCCGGACGCATGCATCTGTGATGTATATGGATGGGTAAGATGGTCTAGCTAGCTACATTTTCAGATATTACACGTTTCTTATTTTGACAGAAAGTGGTTTCATTTCAAGTTAAAGTGTACTGTTATCTAGCTAACGTTAGCTGGCTGGCTCGCTAGCTAACATTTCGTGCATGATATTATTATTCTTATCTCAGAGCCATTTGCTTGGCTAGTTATAGCCTATTGTTAGCTAGATAACATTGATCCTGGTTGGTCAGCTACCTGCAGTTTCATACAGGGTAGTAACATCATGACTTGGGATTATGGTTCATTGTTTAGCTAGCGACCGGGAGACCCATGGGGCGACGCACAATTGGCCCAGCGTCGTCCGGGTTAAGGGAGGGTTTGGACGGCCGGCATGTTCTTGTCCCATTGTGCTCTAGCGACTCCTGTGGCGGGCCGGGGCGCAATGCATGCTGACACGGTCGCCAGGTGTACGGTGTTTCCTCCGACACATTGGTGAAGCTGGCTTCCGGGTTAAGCGGGCATTGTGTTTCGGATTGTGTTTCGGAGGATGCATGGCTCTCGACCTTCGCCTCTCCTGAGTCCGTACGGGAGTTGCAGTGATGAGACAAGACTGTAACTACCAATTGGATGCCACAAAATTGTGGAGAAAAAGGGGTAAAAGTAAAATAAAAAAATACATAAAGATAGTCTGGCTAGCTACATTTTCAGATATTACACGTGTCTAATTTTGACATAGTCTTTTCATTTTAAGTTAAAGTGTACTGTTAGCTAGCTAGCTAACATTATCTGGCTGACTCGCTAGCTAAGGTTACGTGTATGATCTTATTATTTGTATCTCAGAGCCATTTGCTTGGCTAGTTATAGCCTAATGTTAGCTAGCTAACATTGAACCTGGTTGGTTAGCTACCTGCAGATTCATGCAGGATAGTAACGTTATGAGTTGGGATTATGGTTCATTGTTTAGCTAGCTAACTACATGTCTTAACAAAAGACTCCACTATGCAAGCAACCATTTTGGGTGCGTTCATTAACCCAGTCTGGCCATCTACTTCAATTTCAGAGCACTCTTATCTGAGTGTGCCAGAGCACAGAATAACTGATGAATTTACAAACGCTCCACACCCGTTGAATATGGCCAGTGTCAGTAAACGTCGGCATGTCCAGTACAAACATTTTCTGATCATGTCTCCTAATCTTTGGAAAGTTTTGTTCATCGAGAGATGCATAGAACCTCATCAGTGACATTGTTTTGAATAGTTCTCCAATCACTGCATCAGACTTAAGATCTATAAGCTTAAGTTGCAGGTTAGTGGGAGCGTTATCCACATTGAAGGTGAAAGGAGAGGAAACCAACAGCATGTCATTTTCCAACACTTTGAAATCCTCAAAACGACGAGAAAACTCACCGTTCAAAGCACGCAGCAGCGATGTATACTTCTCCCGCTGGTCATCTGATAGGGAAGAGACTAGTAGTGTCGGAAGGTGGGTGAGATTGTTGACTTCTACTTGACGGGTCAGGAGGAGTAAGTTTCCCTTGAAAGCTTTGACAAGGCTGTACATCTGATGTGCAAAAAGGCCCTTCCCTTGTAGATTGGAAGTTATTTCATTCATGATGGCCATGCTGTCCACGGTGAAGGAAAAATCAGCCAACCATTCTTTATCTTGCAGTTGAGGGAAATCCACATATTTTCCTTTCATTTGCAAAAACTCAGCAATCTCCGACTTCAGGTCAACACCCTTTTGAGTACTTTCCCCAAACTCAGCCATCTCACGTTTGTGTGGTAAGGGAGATCTGCATGACCCGACTCGGTCTCTGTGGTTTAAAGATTTTGTCTTATGAAGTTTACCACTTTAGTGACTGTATCCACAACATGGCTCATTTCCAGAATATATTTCCAGAGCACCTCCTGGTGAATAATGCAATGCAGGGGGAAAAAATCTGATCTGTTTTCAGGTCAGCTACTTGATATTGTATCCTTTTCAAAAGGCAAATGTTTTTTCCTGTCAAGATTGGGCACCCATCAATGGTCACACTGGATAACTTTTCAAAAGTCCCAGCTTTGCCACACACTTAATAACCTCCTCCAATAAATATTTTCCCTGTGGTTGTGGTTATGCCTCGTAAGAATATCAACAACTGTGCCGTGTCACGTGCATCACTGCTCTCATCCAGGGCCAAGGCGAAATAGGTGAAATCTTTTACCTTGTCTTTCAACTATTGTTCCATATTCTCTGCGATGTCCTCAACACGCCGTTTCACTGTTCGTCTTGACAGGGAAACATTTTCAAACAGCTCTTTCTTGTCGTGGCAAAGTATTGCTGCAGAGTCAATTAAACATTATTTTATGAATTTGCCCTCAGCGAATGGCTTGCTATGTTTAGCAATTTTGTGGGACAGTACATAGATAGCTCTCGCAATTCTGTCATTTGCTGAATGCAGTTTTGTGAAAAGTCCTTGCTGCTTTGGCAACTGAGAAAGCAATTATTTTGATGCACTAGCCCTTATATTCCTATATTTCTCTGTATGCTTCGTCTGGAAGTGTCAGGACAAATTGTAGTCTTTCAAGACAGCGATGCTCTCTTTGCACACTAAGCACACAGCTTTCCTTGATACCTCAATAAAGAAATATGTTGATGTCCACTCTTGCTGGAACACCCTACATTCATTTGTCTACTTTCCTTTTCTTTGAAATCTTTGAAAAACACATTTTTGCTCAATTTCTAGCTAGCTAGAACGTGTGTCAGCCTGTGTGTGTCAGCCTGTCATTCATTGTCTGTCCTCGTGCAGTTGTTATTTATACGTGTCTTCAAAATAAATGTCCCACAAGTGGTGGGAGTTAAATCATTACACAAAGGAGAGTATTCATTGGGCTTTTAATTTGAATAACAAATACGTTACGCAAAACTTTACTATCGCAAATTCTTTATGTGATCTGAGCATGATTCCGTGGGCCATATTGAATCAGGTCGCGGGCCGCATACGGCCCCCGGGCCGGCCTTTGCTCAGGCCTGGTGTAGACAAAGAAGAGCTCTCCAGTAGGTACCAAAACATTCAAAGGCCATTTTCTCAAAAGTAAGGTTACAAGTTTACAACTTTCTAAGCAGAATTCATTTCCCATTGTTCCTCAAATGCAGTGTATGATATACCATTTTGTAGCTCTGTGTCTCTGCTTTTATCCAATGTAAAAAAACACAATTTCAAATTTTGCTACATAAGACCGAATCAAGGCGGTTTGACTGGTTGACGGCTCTTTTAGCCACACCCATTGCTGACAGGTGTAAAACAATCAAGCGCACAGCCATGCAATCTCCATAGGGAAACATTGGCAGTAAAATGGTCTCACTGAACAGCTCAGTGACATTCAACGTGGCACCGTCATAGGATGTCACCTTTCAAACAAGTCAGTTCATCAAATTTCTGACCTGCTAGAGCTGCCCCGGTTAACTGTAATTGTCGTTATTGTGAAGTGGAAATGTCTTGGAGCAACAACGGCTAAGCTGCGAAGTGGTAGGCCACACAAGCTCACAGAACTGGACGGCTGAGTGCAGAAGCGCATAGAGTGTACAAATTGTCTGTCCTCAGTTGCAACACTCACTACCGAGTTCCAAACTGCCTCTGGAAGCAACGTCAGCACAATAACTGTTCGTTGGGAGCTTCATGAAATGGGTTTCAATGGCCGAGCAGCCGCACACAAGCCTAATACCAAGTGTCGGCTGGAGTGGTGTAAAGCTTGCTGCCATTGGACTCTGGAGCAGTGGAAATGCGTTCTCTAGAGTGATGAGTCACGCTTCACCATCTGGCAGTCCGACGGGCGAATCTCGGTTTGCTGGATGCCAGAAGAACACTACCTGCCCCAATGCATAGTGCCAACTGTTAAGTTCGGTGGAGGAGAAATGGTTTGGCGCTGTTTTTCATGGTTTGGTTCCAGTGAAGGGAAACATTTTTATGCTACAGCATACAATGACATTCTAGACGATTCTGTGCTTCCAATTTGGCAACAGTTTGGGGAAGGCCCTTTCCTGTTTCAGCATGGTTTGTTGAGATCAGTGTGGAATAACTTGACTAGTCTACACAGAGCCCTGACCTTAACCCGATCGAACACCTTTGGGATGAATTGGAATGCCAGGCCTAATTGCCCAACATCAGTGCCCAACCTCTCTAATGCTCTTGTGGCTGAATGGAAGCAAGTGCCCGTAGCAATGTTCCAACATCTAGTGGAAAGCCTTTCCAGAAGAGAGGAGGCTGTTATAGCAGCAAAAGGGGAACCAACTCCTTGTTAATGCCCATGATTTTGGAATGAGATGGTCAACGAGCAAGTGTCCACATACTTTGGTTGTGTACTGTAGTTGCCAAAGCTACAAAAGAGCAAAATAATATAATAATCTGAAAATAACTAGGTACGATGCTCAAGTAAGAGAGTGGTGTGGAGCCTTCCTCTCTTTCCTTCCTCAAACAACTCGGCAGAACCATTTCGGCGACAGTCTTAGATTTGCGATGAGACCGCTGCTGAGTAAAAAGGGGAGACTGAAGTACTAATACTAATTGCTATTTGCCTTGCAAAGGTGAAGAGCACACCTCCCGGTACTAATTGCTGATTGCCTAGGAGAGTTGAAACCCCTCCCCCTCCAATACAGCTACTGATTATGAAAAACAACAACAGTCACAAATTGCCCTGCCTCTTAATCCTGGTTGATGTGTCAACAATCATCTGCACGTTAATAGCATTCAGCAGTTCACACACCAAGTAGGCTACTGGGAAGACAGGCAGCACTTAAAGGAGATGGCCCTAGCAAGCAAAAAGAGTACTAGACAACAACAGATAAAGACAAAAATTATACTTATATCACTCCCAGAGATATCAGGAGCCCTCTAGCCAAAACCATAGGACAACCACTCACTCACCAAGTTCTAAGAAACATATTGTTCTCAGAACATTATGTGCTAGCTGGGATACTACACACATCTAAACATCTGTCTGTTATCATGTTTTCAGCAGTAAATATTAGTGTTTTGCATGCTTTCACAGTACCCAGACGACATTCCCACATAATAAATTACTGTAAAGCCTAGTATTTGAGTAGTTGTACTAAGGATTTATTTTGATCCATACATCCACATTTGTTTGGGAACAAAGAGTCCTAGGGTAGACATCTGTCTTGTCTGAATGCTCTCTGGCTGATGTCTACTGACTGGAAACCTGAAGCATTGCTTGTCTGATCACATCTATCTCTTTCTCTGCTTACAGCAACGCAAGTAGTATTACAATCCCATCCCTTGCCAGTATATGGGTGTGTGTGCTTGTGTGTGTACGTGTTGGTGTGTATGTGGACTTGTTAATCTATACTTGTGGGGACCAGAAGTCCAACTGTGGACATTTTGTTAGTCCCCACAAGGTCAAATGCTATTTCTAGGGGGTTTAGGGTTAAGGTTAGAATTAGTGTTAGAATTATGTTTAGGGTTAAGAGCTAGGGTTAGGGTTAAGGTTAGGGCTAGAGTTAGGGTAACGGTTAGGTTTAGGGTTAGCGTTAAGGTAAAATAGGATTTTGAATGGGACTGAATTGTGTGTCCCCACAAAGTTAGTTATACAAGACTGTGTGTGTGTGTGTGTGTGTGTGTGTGTGTGTGTGTGTGTGTGTGTGTGTGTGTGTGTGTGTGTGTGTGTGTGTGTGTGTGTGTGTGTGTGTGCGCGCACATGTGTTTGTTAATACCTGGTAGCTGTTAATTAGACAGTGGGCTGCTGGTCCGGAGGGGATTTCAGCACTATATAAACATCATACATCATGATTCAGTGAGGTGAGCACGGTCCACCAGCTGCCAATGCTCAGTGAGAGGATGGCAGCAAACAGGGGAGGTCAAAAATCTACAGTGGCAGTTATGGAACCCATGATGGACTCAGGGTCCAGCTGTTTCAATACTGTAAACAGGACAACAGCCCTAAGCAGTATGTCACACATTGTGCACCGAGCTAATTCAACGGAATCTGTCTGTGAACGTGTGGTGACAGTAGTGACAGTAGCTCCGCTTGATTCTCAGCTCACCACCAATGTTTTCTGTATTCTCAGAAATATTAGGAATTCTGCTTGAACTAAAATTCTTGTTCATCTAACTGCAGTGCCCAATTTACAGTAGATATTAAAAACAAAATACCATGCTATTGTTTGAGGATAGTGCACAGCAAAACACTTTTATCACGGCAACTGGTTCACCTTTGAGGGTAAATAATGTACTTACATTCAGTAATCTCACTCTGATTTGTCATCCTGAGGGTCCCAGAGATAAAATGTAGTGTAGTTTTGTTTGAAAAAATCTATTTTAATATTCAAATGTAGGAACTGAGTTCTACAGTTTGACCCCACTGCTGTCCCTGGCTCCACACACACCCCGCCCGGCCATCTAGATGTGTGAAGCTAGTGTCTTTTCTGTAGGGAGGCTAATGATCCATCATATATGACAATCCTGGGAGTGTGTAAACTTGCATTTTTTATTACCATAGCATTTTTGTATGTTCTCTACATTTGGGCAAACTCCTAGCAGACTTGGTGCAAAATATAGTGTAGTGAGGTAATTCTTCACTGGATCAGTCTGAAACTTTGCACACAAACTTCTGCCATCTTGTGGGAAAAATCTAACTTACATCTAGGATCCTATCTCAATGTTTGGCCTTTCTCCTACATTAGTTTCACATATCCACAAACTTCAAAGTGTGTCCTTTCAAATGGTATCAAGAATATGCATATCCTTGCTTAAGGTCCTGAGCTACAGGCAGTTAGATTTGGGTATGTCATCTTAGGTGAAAATTGAAAAAGGGTCTGATCCTTTTTTTCTGAAGCTTGCATTCAATTCCCTGTTGCACACAACAAGCTTCCATTCCATTGATCAATGATTTAAGATAAAACCCTGTTCATTTATTTGACACTTAATACTTCTTTATGTAACCTCGAGATAGGATTTTGTAAATGAAGTTTAACTAGTGCTCTTTAAAATGTTAAAATTAGGTGAAATCAAATGTTCTTTGGACCCAAGTTACACTGCTCAAAATGCACTGAATTGTTAGAATGACCCAGGTATTCAAACCAGAAGCCATGGATTACAGGGGAAATCCTAAAGGAAAGGCTAAAAGATAGAGCTACCGCTTTTCAGGAATGGGACACGTACATGGACACAAACAAGAAATCCCGCTATGACCTTCGACAAGCCATCCAACATGCAAAAGGACAATATAGGATTAAGATGTTATCCTTCTACAATGGATCTGGTGCTCATTGGATGACTCAGGGCTTGCAGACTATTGTGGATTACAAAGGGAGCCATGAAATTTCCAATGATGCAGCCCTCCCAAACCAGCTAAATGCCTTCTATGCTCGAGTCGAGGTAAACAACACTTAGCCATGCATGAGAGCCCCTGCTGTTCTGAACGACTGTGTGGTCTCGCTCTCCATGGCTGACGTAAATAAGATTTTTAAACAGGTTAACACTCGCAAGGCCCCTGGGCCATACGGAATAGTAGGGCAAGTTCTCAGAGCATGTGCAGAACACATGGCAAGTTTCTTCACGAATTCCAACATGTTTCAAGCTGACCACTATTGTTCCGGTTCCCAAGAACTCTCAGGTAATCTGCCTAAATGACTATCGCCCTGTAGCACTCACATCTGTAATCATATAGTGCTTTCTTTGAAAGGCTGGTCATGGCACATATCGACACCATCATCCCAGAAACCCTGGAACCACTCCAATTTGCATACAAGAGATCCACAGATGACATAATCTCAATTGCACTTCACACTGCTTCCTTCCACCTGGGAATATAGGAATACCTATATGAGAATGCTGTTCATTGACTACAGCTCACCATAGTCCCCGCCAAGCTCATCACCAAGCTCAGGACTCTGGAACTAAACACCTCCCTCTGCAGCTGGATCCTGGACTTCCTGACTGGACGCCCCCAGGTGGTGAGGATAGGCAACAACACCTATGCCACACCGACCCTCAATACAGGGGCCTCCCAGGGTTGTGTGCTTAGTCCCCTCCTGTCCTCCCTGTTCACCGACAACTACCTGGCCATGCACGACTCCAACACCATCATCAAGTTTGCCGGCAGCGACAACTATGAGACAGCCTACAGTGACCTGGAAGTGTGGTGCCAGGACAACAACCTCTTCCTTAATGTCATTAAACCCAAGGAGCTGATTGTGGACTACAGGAAACAGAGAGGTGAGCACGCCCCCATCCACATTGACAGGGCTATAGTGGATTGGGTTGAGAGCTTCATGTTCCTCAGTGTCCACATAACTAAGGACTTAATAAATTGTCCACACACACCCGCACAGTGATGAAGAGGGAACAACAACGCCTTTTCTCCCCCAGGAGGCTGAGGTTTTTCTGCTGTACCATTGACTGGCTACATCACCGCCTGGTACGGCAACTGAACCGCCCTCGACCGCAAGGCCCTACAGAGGGTGGTGCTGACAGCTCAGTACTTCACTGAGGCCAAACTCCCTGCCATCCAGGATCTCTATATCAGGCGGTGTCAAAGGAAGGCCCAAAGAATTGCCAAAGACTTCAGCCACCCAAGCTATGGACTGCTCTCTCTGGTACCATCTGGCAAGCAGCACCGGAGCATCAGCCCTCGAACCAACAGGCTCCAAGACACCAACAGGCTCCAAGCCATATGACTGTTGAATAGTTAATCAAATGGCTACCCGGAATATCTGCACTGGCTCTCTTTTGCACTGAGTCTATGCACACTCCCATGGCTCTACCCACACACGCACACACACTTACACCGACGCTCCCACACAAACACATACAACTGCTTGTATTTATGAGAGGTATTGACATGTTGAATGCACCAAGCTGTCTGTTTGAACTACTGGCACACAGCTCGGACACCCATGCATACCCCACAAGACATGCCACAAGAGGTCTCTTCACAGTCCCCAAGTCCAGAACAGACTATGGAAGGCACACAGTGTTAAATAGAGCCATGACTACATGGAACTATATTCCACATCAAGTAACTCATGCAAGCAGTAAAAAACAGATATAAAAATACACCTTATGGAACAGCGGGGACTGTAAAGCAACACAAACATAGGCACTACACATGCATACACACACGATAGCATACGCGCACTATACACACTTGTACACATGGATTTTGTACTGTATATATGTGGTAGTGGTGGAGTAGGGGCCTGAGGGCACTCAGTCTGTGATTTTATTGTAACGTTTTTAAAAATGTATAAACTGCCTTCATTTTGCTGGACCCCAGAAGAGTAGCTGCTGCCTTGGCACCTGATGTATTTGTTGCATGTGTCAAATCCAATATTATTTAGTTACATTTTTATTTACTATACATCTGCACATACATTACATTACATTACATAAGTCCTCCGAGTGAGACTATATAAAAGGCTCATAAGGGTATTAGTATTTTTGTGGCACAAGGTCAAAAAGGGTCAGCATCCACTGATAATCTCTTAAATGTAATGCCAAATATCCAAATCCAATCATAACACTTTTTAAAACACCTGTTTATGAACGTAGTACAGCACAACACTTTTAAACTGCCTTCGTTACACAGAGTGACACGATAATCAGCATTAGCTGCAGATGTGTTCTTTTTTATAGGTATGGGGTGATTGAGGATTTTTGTACTGTATGTAACCAACGCCTGGGGGCAGCAGTGTGTCAGCTGGCTGCTGCTTATAGCCCAGCACACCCGACCATTTTAGCATTTAGTCTCTATGCATGGTTATAACCCCTTCCCCTCACATCGATGTGTGCTTCAGAAGGCTACTGACTCTAATCCAAGACTGCTGCTGTCGCTTCTGTTTAGAATGCCTCTGATTAGACTGCAGGGCTCCACCATAAAAAAATAACTCCTTTCGTCTCCTTTTTCTCTTCTATAGCACAGAGATAATATTTAGGAGGAGATATGAAAGAGTTTATGATTAGGTTGAGCGGGTTATGTTGCTGTTTTTCGACGCCCGACATGCCATTTTCCCCCTACGCACACTTGGATTCCAAGGAATAATGGATGGTTGGTTTTAAGAATGTCCATGGAGATGTTTTAGTTGGAGGTTAGAAGACAATACAACTCATTTCATTCTCTTTTAATCACTTCCTATAAATGTCAGATTTTGTGATTTTGCAATATACAATATTTGATGGTAAATTTGATTGTCATAAAACTATTGTTAACAATGGAAATGGCTGTTTATCTTACCCTTAGCTTTGCTTGATATTCATCTACATTTACCTGCTATTTCACTAGAACTTTTTCCGTATACGTACATACTATATGTAGGAGACCTTTCAAATTTGCCTATACTGAAAAACAAGGGGAGAAATGCCATATCTGACAGATCAATGGACTTCCTTGATACAGTATACACAATCTTATTACGATTAAAGAGGGGACTGTCTTGGAAATCCCAAAATAGTTTCCAACAAAGCCTGATCAAAGAATAAGCATACTGTCTATGTCTGGTTTATGTGTGTCTATGGCTCTGTGTGCCAATGATGACACTCCTCAAGTCTTCAAATGGGTCTTGTATAAACATAATCAAACTCTGAGGGCCGGATGATGTTGGAAAATCAAATAAATAGAGAGCAGTCGGTACCATAAACATTTGAGGAAGGATACCACAGAGCCATTCAAAATGATGGCTACCCATTTGGACTGTTTCATCCTGACTGGAAAATGGCTCTTACAGTATGATTCATGGGAACATCACAAAGGGCAGAAAATAGAACCCAAATTTAAGGTTTATGGGAAATACATAATCTGCATTCATGAGCCACTGTGCCTCAAACGAAAAGTGGACTGAATATGGAACCTTTAAATACAGTATTTGAAAGAAGAGGAATGAGTGAGATTTTTGAGTTTTGAGGCTTTCATCATATTTTACTGTGATGTGGAGAACTGAGGCAGTGGCTATATTCTAATGAGGGCCCGGGAGAGTCCTCTCAGTGATGGCTGCCAGTCTTCAAATACCCAGTTAAAAGAACAAGAGGTGGAAGGGTGGCAGAATAGAAATGACTCTCTTTAGTCACAAAGAGAGATGCTCAAACACAGCTTGTAAAAGGTGGGGGATAGACTGAAGATAGTTTTTGTAGCTGTCTGAAGTGGTTTACATACTGTACATTTTAAATAACATTATATAGGGAGATCTTGATCAAGATATTCCACTTGATACAGACAAAAATGAACAATATCACAGTTACGTTCCAGCACTCCATGGCACTGTGTGGTTAACTTGTATGAAAATTCATACTAATTGGACACTAATGGCTCATTGAGCTTGGAGCTTTCCCTATGCCAACTGCAACCAGGCACACCTCTGAACCCCCCCCCCCCCCCCCCCCCCCCACAGACACACACACACACGTCACTTGTTGTAATGCTCCTCTGAGGAATCTCTGTCACACCCTCCCTTAATGACCACAAATGAGAGCAAGAGAGAAAGAAAGAGAGGAGACAGGGTGTGTGTGTGAGCTGCTCTGTATTCTTTGCTCCTACCGTGATACAGAAGCTCCAGACTGAGCTATGACTCATTAACAGCACTAAGTGAGATCTCTCAGGTCAGACAGCGAAGAATACAGATAGATGGAGGTAGAGACAGAGAAAGAGAGAGAAAGACACAAATATGGAGAGAGACAGAGAGAGAGAGAGAGAACGAGAGAGATTAGAAAAACAACCAGCCTTTACTACAACATCACCTGTCTGGTGGTCCCTGGTCACCGTAGGCCCATTAGGACTTGGTAACATTGAGTCATTTAACCCATTCTGCCATGACATAACACATAGTATAAGCCCTCTCCTCTGTGAGTCAGCAGAAACACAGACAATGCAGTAGCACTATCACAGCGCCTCTGACAAATTGGTTACATAAACACGCCTTTACTCCTGCCTGCCATTCCAGTCCAATTACATGGCTTTTGGAGGTCAGGGAAAGACACAGATTTCAGAGGAGATTAGGAGTCACTCCAGCAACCCCAGCTACAGTCCTCTCAATGGGAATTTTATGGTCTTATTCTTCAGCAACATCACAGAGGGAGAGAGAGGAAGAAGGATAGATGGTAAAGAGGGACATTTAGAAAGGAGAGAGAGAGTGAGAGAGTCAGAGAAAGAGAGTGTTAAGGTTTGTCAATACTGTCCCTTTAGTGTAAGATAACATTCAACTGGATGGTGTTGGTTTACAAATGCAGTGGTGTAAAGTACTTAAGTAAAAATACTTTAAAGTACTACTTACGGTGGTTTGTAGGGTATCTGTACTTTACTATTTATATATATTTTTTGTTTTTACTTCACTACATTCCTAAAGAAAATAATGAACTTTTTATGCCATACATTTTTCCTGATACCCAAAAGTACATTTTGACAGGAAAATGGTCCAATTCACACACTTATCAAGAGAACATCCCTGGTCATCACTATTGCCTTTGATCTGGCAGACTTACTAAACACAAATGATTTGTTTGTAAATGATGTCTGAGTGTTGGAGTGTGCCCCTGGCTATCTGTAAATCCTTTTTTTTAATACTCAAATTGTGCCGTCTGTTATGCTTAATATAAGGAATTTGAAATGATTTATACTTTTACGTTTGATACTTGAGTATATTTGAGCAATTCCATTGACTTTTGATACTTAAGTATATTTAAAACCAGATACTTTTAGACTTTTCCTCAAGTAGTATTTCACTGGGTCACTTTTACTTGAGTCATTTTCTATTAACGTATCTATACTTTTACTCAAGTATAACAGTTGACTACTTTTTCCACCACTGTACAAATGCACAAGAAAGAAATATGGCAGACAACGTTGGAACGCTGATTGGAATCAAACTAACATCCAGGAATGGGAATGTGTGTATTATGGTAATAGGAGGAATCAGAATCATATCAAAATGTACTGGAAAAATATCCTGCTCATTCCAAAGAAACACAGGTTTCTGAACAGGGCCCTTAGTGAGAGGAAATGAAAATGAAGTATCTTTGTGCAGGATATTTAGGCGCTGATCAGAGGATTTTTCATCAAATTACTGTGACAAGAGAGACTAAGAACAATTGAAGCCTGCAATGGGATTCAAATTCAAAAGGTCATTTTGAGTGTACAGTGCCTTATGAAAGTATTCAGACCCCTTGAATTTTTCCACATTTTGTTACGTTACAGACTTATTGTAAAATTGATGAAATCGTTTTTTCCCCCTCATCAATCTACACACAATACCCAGTGGTATAAAGTACTTAAGTAAAAATACTTTAAAGTACTACTTAAGTCGTTTTGTTTTGGTATCTGTACTTTACTATTTTTATTTTTGACAACTTTTACTTTTACTTCACTACATTCCTAAAGAAAATAATGTACTTTTTACTCCATACATTTTCCATAAACCCAAAAGTGAATTTTTTGCAGGACAGGAAAATTGTCAATTTCACGCACTTATCAAGAGAACATCCCTGGTCATCTCTACTGCCTTTGATCTGGCGGACTCACTCAACACAAATGTTTCTTTTAAAAATTACAGTGGCTTGCGGAAGTATTCACCCCCTTGGCATTTTTCCTATTTCGTTGCCTTATAACCTGGAATTAAAACGGATTTTTGGGGGGTTTGTATCATTTCATTTACACAACATACCTATCACTTAGAAGATGCAAAATATTTTTTATTGTGAAACAAACAAGAAATAAGACAAAAAAACTGAAAACTTGTACGTGCATGACTATTCACCCCCGCAAAGTCAATACTTTGTAGAACCACCTTTTGCAGCAATTACAGCAGCAAGTCTCTTGGGGTATGTCTCTATAAACTTGGCACGTCTGGCCACTGGGATTTTTGCCCATTCTTCATGGCAAAACTGCTCCAGCTCCTTCAAGTTGGATGGGTTCTGCTGGTGTACAGCAATCCTTAAGTCATACCACAGATTCTCAATTGGATTGAGGTCTGGGCTTTGACTAGGCCATTCCAATACATTTAAATGTTTCCCCTTAAACCACTTGATTGTTGCTTTAGCAGTATGCTTAGTGTTATTGCCCTGCTGGAAGGAAAAACTCCGTCCCAGTCTCAAATTTCTGTAAGACTGAAACAGGTTTCCCTCAAGAATTTCCCTGTATTTATCTCCATCCATCATTCCTTCAATTCTGACCAGTTTCTCAGTCCCTGCCAACGAAAAACATCCCCACAGTGATGCTGCCACCACCATGCTTCACTGTGGGGATGGTGTCTTGGGGGGATGAGGTGTTGGGTTTGCGCCAGACATAGCGTTTTCCTTGATGGACAAAAAGCTCAATTTTAGTCTCATCTGACCAGAGTACCTTCTTCCATATGTTTGGGGAGTCTCCCACATACCTTTAGGTGAACACCAAACGTGTTTGCTTATTTTCTTCATTAAGCAATGGCTTTTTTCTGGACACTCTTCTGTAAAGCCCAGCTTTTTGGAGAGTACGGCTTAAAGTGGTCCTATGGACAGGTACTCCAATCTCCACTGTGGAGCTTTACAGTTCCTTCAGGGTTATCTTTGGTCTCTTTGTTGCCTCTCTGATTAATGCCCTCCTTGCCTGGTCCGTGAGTTTTGGTTCGCGGCCCTCTCTTGGCAGGTTTGTTGTGGTGCCATATTCTTTAAATTTTTTAATAATGGATTTAATGGTGCTCCGTGGAATGTTCAAATTTTCGTATGTTTTTTTATAACTCAACCCTGATCTGTATTTCTCCACAACTTTCTCCCTGACCTGTTTGGCGAGCTCCTTGGTCTTCATGGTGCCGCTTGCTTGGTGGTGCCCCTTGCTTTGTGGTGTTGAAGACTCTGGGGCCTTTCAAAACAGGTGTGTATATATACTGAGATCATGTGACATATCATGTGACACTTAGATTGCGCATAAGTGGACTTTATTTAACTAATTATGTAACTTCTGAAGGTAATTGGTTGCACCAGATCTTATTTGGGGGCTTCATAGCAAAGGGGGTGAATACATATGCGCACGCACCACTTTCATCTTTAAAAATGTTGCTCATTTCACTTCACCAATTTGGGCTATTTTGTGTATGTCCATTACATGAAATCCAAATTAAAATCCATTTAATTACAGGTTGTAATACAACAAAATAGGAAAACGTCCCCCCCCAAAAAAAATTATCGACTATGACTATGACACTACAAGCTTGGCACACCTGGATTTGGGGAGTTTCTCCCATTCTTCTCTGCAGATCCTGTCAAGCGCTGTCATGTTGGATGGAGAGCGTCGCTGCACAGCTATTTTCAGGTCTCTCCAGAGATGTTCGATCGAGTTCAAGTCTGGGCTCTGGCTGGGCCACTCAAGGACGTTCAGAGACTTGTCCCGAAGCCACACCTGCGTTGTCTTGGCTGTGTGCTTAAGGTCGTTGTCCTGTTGGAAGGTGAACACCCCAGTCTGAGGTCCTGAGCGCTCTGGAGCAGGTTTTCATCAAGGATCTCTCTATACTTTGCTCCATTCATCTTTCCCTCGATCCTGACTAGTCTCTCAGTCTCTGCTGTTGAAAAACATCCCCACAGCATGATTCTGCCACCAGAATGCTTCACCGTAGGGATGGTGCCAGATTTCCTTCAGACGTGACGCTTGGCATTCAGGCCAAAGAGTTCAATCTTGTTTTCATCAGACCAGAGAATCTTGTTTGTCATGATCTTAAAGTCCTTTAGGTGCCTTTGGCAAACTCCAAGCGGCCTGTCATGTGCCTTTTACTGAGGAGTGGCTTCCGTCTGGCCACTCTACCATCAAGGCCTGATTGGAGGAGTGCTGCGGAGATGTTTGTCCTTCTGGAAGGTTCTCCCATCTCCACAGAGGAACTCTGGAGCTCTGTCAGAGTGACCATCGGGTTCTTGGTCACTTCCCTGACCAAGGCCATTCTCCCTTGATTGCACTGCTCTTAACTTCTTCCATTTAACAATGATGGAGGCCACTGTGTTCTTGGGGACATTCAATGCTGCAGAATTCTTTTGGTACCCTTCCCCAGATCTGTCCCTCAACACAATCCTGTCTTGGAGCTCTACGGACAATTCCTTTGACCTCATGGCTTGGTCTTTGCGCTGACATGCACTGTCAACTGTGGACCTTATATAGACAGGTGTTTGCCTTCCCAAATCATGTCCAATCAAGTGAATTTACCACATGTGGGAAAAAGTCAAGGGGTCTGAACACTTTCCGAATGCACTGTACATTTCCATAACTTTAGTACATTTCTGATAACCTACCTTAATAATTTTATCACTTCTATTTTAGCCAAAGCTTTCTTCTGTTTTTGTGTGTATGAGTCCTTCTATATACTTTTTCCCTGGACAGTGCTGAGCTGTGTTGCATTACTGCCACCAATGTTCTCATGGAAACAACCCTGGATTACAGGCAACTAAAACAGAAAAGCACAGACGTTTTAGTGATATAAGCTGCTTAAAACATTAAATGGATTATCAATAACCGCTGATACTGGTTGATCCTTTTTAATGAATACAATGTGTCAATTCATCTCCATTTGTTTTACTGCAAAGAGAAGCTCCTTGTACTGCAGTAGCAGTAGTTTAAATCTGAGTTAATATCGCCACCTCGTGGCCATGTTAGACTGTACACCCATACCTAGAGGATGCTGCCTCTGTCGGGAGGACATGTTGTCATATTACAGGGTTAATTGGTTTACTGATTAGATTTTGCACTGTGACTGTTTACAGAATTATCTTTCTATGGATCCGTCACACCTCTTAATCTCCAATACTCAAAGTCCCAGTCTGAATGTCATATACACTGACCGTTTGTTATGCAATAAACTACTCAAATGTTAACTAAGGTGTAGAGATGGTCTTTTAAAAAGAAAGACAATTTAAGGATTTGGCACTCTTTGAATGTCATTGGGCTGATCAAATAGAAAGAAGGCTTACCTGAAAAGAATAGAAAACTTACCTGACTAAAGTAGTCGTGCTGAACCACCACAGGTCTGTCGGGTCAAAACAAGGGTAAAGCTGTCATAAAAAGTGGGTCTTTTTTGCAGAGCTTTGTCACCCAACCACCCACCAACTCATTGCATTTACACTTGAGAGTTTTGTGTGTGGTTTCTGTAAGTTAGAAAAATATAAATAGTGAGAACCATGCATAAAGAGTATATAACCATTACACAGCACCAGATTCAAGCAAATTACACATGTAAAAGGTAAATGCACATGAATAAGAACATGCATATAGGCTATGGGCCTGCAGAGGTGCCAGTAAATACATTGGTCAAGTTTGTCTTGCATGGCCCGGTGCCCCAGGTGGGTGGAGTTCTTAAAGGTCATGAACAGTCAAAATCATGTTTTTCACGAAATTGGATGATATTTGGATAAAGCCAGATCAAAGTATAATGACCAAAGTATGAAAAATTACTGTTGCTTCTACATTGATACAATTTGATTATAAATGTACTGATCCCCTCTTCCATGTCAAACACTTGTATTCATTATTAAGGGGATAGGGTGAGCGAGCAGTCGCAATTCCGCTTCGCTCCACAGGTAGTTTTACCATTTTCATTTTCATTACAGTACAACGGTTTGATTTGTTTGATCTTAGCTAGTTACATAGCCGTCTTTGTATCAAAGATAATTGTGTAGTTATTGAGGTTCGCTAGCCAGCTAGCCAGCTATTTTTCGTCCGAACGTGACGTAACATAGTCAACACTGCTAGCTAGCCAGCTAGCCACCGAATAGCAGCACTGGAGAAACGATTACATTACAACGGAACGACTTGATTAGTGTAGTGTTAGCTGGCTACATAGTTGTCTTTGCTATCTTTCTATCTAAGATAATTGTGTAGCTTAGAGTTGGTTAGAGTAATTATTCGGTTAACTAGCCAGCTATTTTCGTCCGCCGCGCTGCGCTGCCGTCTCCTACCTAGTCAACACTGCTAGCTAACACTGCTAGCTAGCCAACTTCTACCGAATAGCAGCACTGTAGAAACTCACATTACAACTTACATTACAACGGAACGACTTGATTAGCGTAGTGTTAGCTAGCTACATAGTTGTCTTTGCTGTCCTTGTATCCAAGATAATTGTGTAGTTTTGAGAAATTGTCGAGGTTACCTAGCCAGTTAGAGGTTACCTAGCCAGCTACACGTTCAAACAAAGTCAACAACGCAGCCACTGCTAGCCAGCCTACTTCACCGCCAGCAGTACTATATCATTTTAGTCAATAAGATTTTATTTTATTTTTGCAACGTAAGCTTAACTTTCTGAACATTCGAGACGTGTAGTCCACTTGTCATTCTAATCTCCTTTGCATTAGCGTAGCCTCTTCTGTAGCCTGTCAACTACAGTGGGGAGAACAAGTATTTGATACACTGACAATTTTGCAGGTTTTCCTACTTACAAAGCATGTAGAGGTCTGTAATTTTTATCATATGTACACTTCAACTGTGAGAGACGGAATCTAAAACAAAAATCCAGAAAATCACATTGTATGATTTTTAAGTAATTAATTTGCATTTTATTGCATGACATAAGTATTTGATACATCAGAAAAGCAGAACTGAATATTTGGTACAGAAACCTTAGTTTGCAATTACAGAGATCATACGTTTCCTGTAGTTCTTGACCAGGTTTGCACACACTGCAGCAGGGATTTTGGCCCACTCCTCCATACAGACCTTCTCCAGATCCTTCAGGTTTCGGGGCTGTCGCTGGGCAATACGGACTTTCGGCTCCCTCCAAAGATTTTCTATTGGGTTCAGGTCTGGAGACTGGCTAGGCCACTCCAGGACCTTGAGATGCTTCTTACGGAGCCACTCCTTAGTTGCCCTGGCTGTGTGTTTCGGGTCGTTGTCATGCTGGAAGACCCAGCCACGACCCATCTTCAATGCTCTTACTGAGGGAAGGAGGTTGTTGGTCAAGATCTCGCGATACATGGCCCCATCCATCCTCCCCTCAATACGGTGCAGTCGTCCTGTCCCCTTTGCAGAAAAGCATCCCCAAAGAATGATGTTTCCACCTCCATGCTTCACGGTTGGGATGGTGTTCTTGGGGTTGTACTCATCCTTCTATTCCTCCAAACACGGCGAGTGGAGTTTAGAGCAAAAAGCTCTATTTTTGTCTCATCAGACCACATGACCTTCTCCCATTCCTCCTCTGGATCATCCAGATGGTCATTGGCAAACTTCAGACGGGCCTGGACATGCGCTGGCTTGAGCAGGGGGACCTTGCGTGCGCTGCAGGATTTTAATCCATGACGGCGTAGTGTGTTACTAATGGTTTTCTTTGAGACTGTGGTCCCAGCTCTATTCAGGTCATTGACCAGGTCCTGCCGTGTAGTTCTGGGCTGATCCCTCACATTCCTCATGATCATTGATGCCCCACGAGGTGAGATCTTGCATGGAGCCCCAGACCGAGGGTGATTGACCGTCATCTTGAACTTCTTCCATTTTCTAATAATTGTGCCAACAGTTGTTGCCTTCTCACCAAGCTGCTTGGCTATTGTCCTGTAGCCCATCCCAGCCTTGTACAGGTCTACAATTTATCCCTGATGTCCTTACACAGCTCTCTGGTCTTGGCCATTGTGGAGAGGTTGGAGTCTGTTTGATTGAGTGTGTGGACAGGTGTCTTTTATACAGGTAACGAGTTCAAACAGGTGCAGTTAATAGAGGTAATGAGTGGAGAACAGGAGGGCTTCTTAAAGAAAAACTAACAGGTCTGTGAGAGCCGGAATTCTTACTGGTTGGTAGGTGATCAAATACTTATGTCATGCAATAAAATGCAAATTAATTACTTAAAAATCATACAATGTGATTTTCTGGATTTTTGTTTTAGATTCCGTCTCTCACAGTTGAAGTGTACCTATGATAAAAATGACAGACCTCTACATGCTTTGTAAGTAGGAAAACCTGCAAAATCGGCAGTGTATCAAATACTTGTTCTCCCCACTGTATGTGTCTGTCTATCCCTCTTCTCTCCTCTCTGCACAGACCATACAAACGCTTCACACCGCGTGGCCGCTGCCATTCTAACCTGGTGGTTCCAGCGCGCACGACCCACGTGGAGTTCCAGGTCTCCGGCAGCCTCTGGAACTGCCGATCTGCGGCCAACAAGGCAGAGTTCATCTCAGCCTATGCGTCCCTCCAGTCCCTCGACTTCTTGGCACTGACGGAAACATGGATTACCACTGACAACACTGCTACTCCTACTGCTCTCGCCTCGTCTGCCCACGTGTTCTCGCACACCCCGAGAGCTTCTGGTCAGCGGGGCGGTGGCACTGGGATCCTCATCTCTCCCAAGTGGACATTCTCTCTTTCTCCCCTGACCCATCTGTCTATCGCCTCCTTTGAATTTCATGCTGTCACAGTTACCAGCCCTTTCAAGCTTAACATCCTTATCATTTATCGCCCTCCAGGTTCCCTTGGAGAGTTCATCAATGAGCTTGACGCCCTGATAAGTTCCTTTCCTGAGGATGGCTCACCTCTCACAGTTCTGGGTGACTTTAACCTCCCCACGTCTACCTTTGACTCATTCCTCTCTGCCTCCTTCTTTCCACTCCTCTCCTCTTTTGACCTCACCCTCTCACCTTCCCCCCCTACTCACAAGGCAGGCAATACGCTTGACCTCATCTTTACTAGATGCTGTTCTTCCACTAATCTCACTGCAACTCCCCTCCAAGTCTCCGACCACTACCTTGTATCCTTTTCCCTCTCGCTCTCATCTAACACTTCCCACACTGCCCCTACTCGGATGGTATCGCGCCGTCCCAACCTTCGCTCTCTCTCCCCCGCTACTCTCTCAATTCAATTCAATTCAATTTTATTTTATATAGCCCTTCGTACATCAGCTAATATCTCGAAGTGCTGTACAGACACCCAGCCTAAAACCCCAAACAGCTAGTAATGCAGGTGTAGAAGCACGGTGGCTAGGAAAAACTCCCTAGAAAGGCCAAAACCTAGGAAGAAACCTAGAGAGGAACCAGGCTATGAGGGGTGGCCAGTCCTCTTCTGGCTGTGCCGGGTGGAGATTATAACAGAACTATGCCAAGATGTTCAAAAATGTTCATAAGTGACAAGCATGGTCAAATAATAATCATGAATAATTTTCAGTTGGCTTTTCATAGCCGATCATCAAGAGTTGAAAAACAACAGGTCTGGGACAGGTGGCGGTTCCATAACCGCAGGCAGAACAGCTGAAACTGGAATAGCAGCAAGGCCAGGCGGACTGGGGACAGCAAGGAGTCACCACGGGCGGCAGTCCCGACGCATGGTCCTAGGGCCCAGGTCCTCCGAGAGAAAGAAAGAGAGAAGGAGAAAATTAGAGAGAGCCAAGATTTTCAAAATGTTCATAAATGACAAGCATGGTCAAATAATAATCAGGAATAAATCTCAGTTGGCTTTTCATAGCCGATCATTAAGAGTTGAAAACAGCAGGTCTGGGACAGGTAGGGGTTCCATAACCGCAGGCAGAACAGTTGAAACTGGAATAGCAGCAAGGCCAGGCGGACTGGGGACAGCAAGGAGTCACCACGGCCGGTAGTCCCGACGTATGGTCCTAGGGCTCAGGTCCTCCGAGAGAAAGAAAGAGAGAAGGAGAAAATTAGAGAGCGCCAAGATTTTCAAAATGTTCATAAATGACAAGCATGGTCAAATAATAATCAGGAATAAATCTCAGTTGGCTTTTCATAGCCGATCATTAAGAGTTGAAAACAGCAGGTCTGGGACAGGTAGGGGTTCCGTAACCGCAGGCAGAACAGTTGAAACTGGAATAGCAGCAAGGCCAGGCGGACTGGGGACAGCAAGGTGTCATCATGCCCGGTAGTCCTGACATATGGTCCTAGGGCTCAGGTTCTCAGAGAGAAAGAGAGAACGAAAGAACTAGAGAGAGCATACTTAAATTCACACAGGACACTGGATAAGACAGGAGAAGTACTCCAGGTAACCAACTGACCCTAGCCCCCCGACACATAAACTACTGCAGCATAAATACTGGAGGCTGAGACAGGAGCGGTCAGGAGACACTGTGGCCCCATCCGAAGAAACCCCCGGACAGGGCCAAACAGGAAGGATATAACCCCACCCACTTTGCCAAAGCACAGCCCCCGCACCACTAGAGGGAAATCCTCAACCACCAACATTACAATCCGGAGACAAGGCCGAGTATAACCCACAAAGGTCTCCACCACAGCACAAACCAAGGGGGGGCGCCAACCCAGACAGGAAGATCACGTCAGTAACTCAACCCACTCAAGTGACGCACCCCTCCTAGGGACGGCATGAAAGAGCACCAGCAAGCCAGTGACTCAGCCCCTGTAACAGGGTTAGAGGCAGAGAATCCCAGTGGAGAGAGGGGAACCGGCCTGGCAGAGACAGCAAGGGCGGTTCGTTGCTCCAGAGCCTTTCCGTTCACCTTCACACTCCTGGGCCAGACTACACTCAACCATATGACCTACTGAAGAGATAAGTCTTCAGTAAAGACTTAAAGGTTGAGACCGAGTCTGCGTCTCTCACATGGGTAGGCAGACTGTTCCATAAAAATGGAGATCTATAGGAGAAAGCCCTGCCTCCCGCTGTTTGCTTAGAAATTCTAGGGACAATTAGGAGGCCTGCGTCTTGTGACCGTAGCGTACGTATTGGTATGTACGGCAGGACCAACTCGGAAAGATAGGTAGGAGCAACCCCATGTAACGCTTTATAGGTTAACAGTAAAACCTTGAAATCAGCCCTTGCCTTAACAGGAAGCCAGTGTAGGGAAGCTAGCACTGGAGTAATATGATCAAATTTCTTGGTTCTAGTCAGGATTCTAGCAGCCGTATTTAGCACTAACTGAAGTTTATTTAGTGCTTTATCCGGGTAGCCGGAAAGTAGAGCATTGCAGTAGTCTAACCTAGAAGTAACAAATGCATGGATTAATTTTTCTGCATCATTTTTGGACAGAACATTTCTGATTTTTGCAATGTTACGTAGATGGAAAAAAGCTGTCCTTGAAACAGTCTTGATGTGTTCGTCAAAAGAGAGATCAGGGTCAAGAGTAACGCCGAGGTCCTTCACAGTTTTATTTGAGACGACTTTACAACCATCAAGATGAATTGTCAGATTTAACAGAAGATCTCTTTGTTTCTTGGGACCTAGAACAAGCATCTCTGTTTTGTCCGAGTTTAAAAGTAGAAAGTTGTCAGCCTTCCACTTCCTTATGTCTGAAACACAGGCTTCTAGCGAGGGCAATTTTGGGGCTTCACCATGTTTCATTGAAATGTACAGCTGTGTGTCATCCGCATAGCAGTGAAAGTTAACATTATGTTTTCGAATAACATCCCCAAGAGGTAAAATATATAGTGAAAACAATAGTGGTCCTAAAACGGAACCTTGAGGAACACCGAAATGTACAGTTGATTTGTCAGAGGACAGACCATTCACAGAGACAAACTGATATCTTTCCGACAGGTAAGATCTAAACCAGGCCAGAACTTGTCCGTGTAGACCAATTTGGGTTTCCAGTCTCTCCAAAAGAATATGGTGATCGATGGTGTCAAAGGCAGCACTAAGGTCTAGTAGCACGAGGACAGATGCAGAGCCTCGGTCTGACGCCATTAAAAGGTCATTTACCACCTTCACAAGTGCAGTCTCAGTGCTATGATGGGGTCTAAAACCAGACTGAAGCATTTCGTATACATTGTTTGTCTTCAGAAAGGCAGTGAGTTGCTGCGCAACAGCTTTTTCTAAAATTTTTGAGAGGAATGGAAGATTCGATATAGGCCGATAGTTTTTTATATTTTCCGGGTCAAGGTTTGGCTTTTTCAAGAGAGGCTTTATCACTGCCACTTTTAGTGAGTCTGGTACACATCCGGTGGATAGAGAGCTGTTTATTATGTTCAACATAGGAGGGCCAAGCACAGGAAGCAGCTCCTTCAGCAGTTTAGTAGGAATAGGATCCAGTATGCAGCTTGAAGGTTTAGAGGCCATGATTATTTTCATCATTGTGTCAAGAGATATAGTACTAAAACACTTAAGTGTCTCTCCCGATCCCAGGCCCTCGCAGAGCTGTGCGGATCCAGGACAGCTAAGCCCTGGAGGAATACGCAGATTCAAAGAGGAGTCCGTAATTTGCTTTCTAATGGTCATGATCTTTTCCTCAAAGAAGTTCATGAATTTATTACTGCTGAAGTGAAAGCCATACATAATGGGGAGAACCGGTTGAAAGTTTCTGAAGTGAAAGCCATACATAATGGGGAGAACCGGTTGAAAGTTTCTGTCGGCTGAATAAGCGACACCGGTTGAGCATTCCAACAGCATTTCCCTCCAGAAGCCATGAGAAAGTTGTCCGGCTGCGGGGACTGTGCGGGGGGATTTATACTAACGTTACTATCTGTACTTACTGGTGGCACAGACGCTGTTTCTTCCTTTCCTACACTGAAATTACCCTTGCCTAACGATTGCGTCTGAAGCTGGGCTTGTAGCACAGCTATTCTCGCCGTAAGGCGATCGTTCTCCTGTATATTATGAGTACAGCGACTGCAATTAAAAGACATCATGTTAATGTTAGTACTTAGCTTCGGCTGTTGAAGGTGTTGACGAACCATGTCCAGATAAAGCGTCCGGAGTGAAAAAGTTGAATGAGGGAAGAAAGTTGCGATGGAAAAACTAAAAATATAAACGGTAATTAAAAACAAAACAAAAAAAACGTAAAGTTGTCAGCTAGCAAAGTAAAGTAAAGTTGGCAGCAAAACGCACAGCAACACGTCTGCAGACTCTCCTCTTCCATCCTATCATCTCTTCCCTCTGCTCAAACCTTCTCCAACCTATCTCCTGATTCTGCCTCCTCAACCCTCCTCTCCTCCCTTTCTGCATCCTTTGACTCTCTATGTCCCCTATCCTCCAGGCCGGCTCGGTCCTCCCCTCCTGCTCCGTGGCTCGACGACTCACTGCGAGCTCACAGAACAGGGCTCCGGGCAGCCGAGCGGAAATGGAGGAAAACTCGCCTCCCTGCGGACCTGGCATCCTTTCACTCCCTCCTCTCTACATTCTCCTCTTCTGTCTCTGCTGCTAAAGCCACTTTCTACCACTCTAAATTCCAAGCATCTGCCTCTAACCCTAGGAAGCTCTTTGCCACCTTCTCCTCCCTCCTGAATCCTCCTCCCCCTCCTCCCCCCTCCTCCCTCTCTGCGGATGACTTCGTCAACCATTTTGAAAAGAAGGTCGACGACATCCGATCCTCGTTTGCTAAGTCAAACGACACCGCTGGTTCTGCTCACACTGCCCTACCCTGTGCTTTGACCTCTTTCTCCCCTCTCTCTCCAGATGAAATCTCGCGTCTTGTGACGGCCGGCCGCCCAACAACCTGCCCGCTTGACCCTATCCCCTCCTCTCTTCTCCAGAACATTTCCGGAGACCTTCTCCCTTACCTCACCTCGCTCATCAACTCATCCTTGACCGCTGGCTACGTCCCTTCCGTCTTCAAGAGAGCGAGAGTTGCACCCCTTCTGAAAAAACCTACACTCGATCCCTCCGATGTCAACAACTACAGACCAGTATCCCTTCTTTCTTTTCTCTCCAAAACTCTTGAACGTGCCGTCCTTGGCCAGCTCTCCTGCTATCTCTCTCAGAATGACCTTCTTGATCCAAATCAGTCAGGTTTCAAGACTAGTCATTCAACTGAGACTGCTCTTCTCTGTGTCACGGAGGCGCTCCGCACTACTAAAGCTAACTCTCTCTCCTCTGCTCTCATCCTTCTAGACCTATCGGCTGCCTTTGATACTGTGAACCATCAGATCCTCCTCTCCACCCTCTCCGAGCTGGGCATCTCCGGCGCGGCCCACGCTTGGATTGCGTCCTACCTGACAGGTTGCTCCTACCAGGTGGCGTGGCGAGAATCTGTCTCCGCACCACGTGCTCTCACCACTGGTGTCCCCCAGGGCTCTGTTCTAGGCCCTCTCCTATTCTCGCTATACACCAAGTCACTTGGCTCTGTCATATCCTCACATGGTCTCTCCTATCATTGCTATGCAGACGACGCACAATTAATCTTCTCCTTTCCCCCCTCTGATAACCAGGTGGCGAATCGCATCTCTGCATGTCTGGCAGACATATCAGTGTGGATGACGGATCACCACCTCAAGCTGAACCTCGGCAAGACGGAGCTGCTCTTCCTCCCGGGGAAGGACTGCCCGTTCCATGATCTCGCCATCACGGTTGACAACTCCATTGTGTCCTCCTCCCAGAGTGCTAAGAACCTTGGCGTGATCCTGGACAACACCCTGTCGTTCTCAACTCACATCAAGGCGGTGACCCGTTCCTGTAGGTTCATGCTCTACAACATTCGCAGAGTACGACCCTGCCTCACACAGGAAGCGGCGCAGGTCCTAATCCAGGCACTTGTCATCTCCCGTCTGGATTACTGCAACTCGCTGTTGGCTGGGCTCCCTGCCTGTGCCATTAAACCCCTACAACTCATCCAGAACGCCGCAGCCCGTCTGGTGTTCAACCTTCCCAAGTTCTCTCACGTCACCCCGCTCCTCCGCTCTCTCCACTGGCTTCCAGTTGAAGCTCGCATCCGCTACAAGACCATGGTGCTTGCCTACGGAGCTGTGAGGGGAACGGCACCTCCGTACCTTCAGGCTCTGATCAGGCCCTACACCCAAACAAGGGCACTGCGTTCATCCACCTCTGGCCTGCTCGCCTCCCTACCTCTGAGGAAGTACAGTTCCCGCTCAGCCCAGTCAAAACTGTTCGCTGCTCTGACACCCCAATGGTGGAACAAACTCCCTCACGACGCCAGGTCAGCGGAGTCAATCACCACCTTCCGGAGACACCTGAAACCCCACCTCTTTAAGGAATACCTAGGATAGGATAAAGTAATCCTTCTAACCCCCCCTCCCCCTTAAAAGACTGAGATGCACTATTGTAAAGTGGTTGTTCCACTGGATATCATAAGGTGAATGCACCAATTTGTAAGTCGCTCTGGATAAGAGCGTCTGCTAAATGACTTAAATGTAAATGTAAATGTAATATCACATTAACTATAATTTTAATACACCAATGGTAACATGATATTCTCTTACCTATCTTAAATAAATACTGCCTTGTAACCAACATCAGAAAAGGCGTGTTTGCAGAGGGGCATGGTTTATCTAGCTACAGTTGAAGTCAGGAAGTTTACATACACCTTAGCCAAATAAATTTAAACTCAGTTTTTCACAATTCCTGACATTTAATCCTAGTAAAAATTCCCTGTCTTAAGTCAGTTAGGGATCACCACTTTATTTAAAAAATGTGAAATGTCAGAGTAATAGTAGAGAGAATTATTTATTTCTGATTTATTTTATTTCATCACATTCCCAGTGGGTCAGAAGTTTACATACACTCAATTAGCATTTGGTAGCATTTCCTTTATATTGTTTAACTTGGGTCAAACGTTTCAGGTAGCCTTCCACAAGCTTCCAATAATAAGTTGGGTGAATTTTGGCCCATTCCTCCAGACAAAACTGGTGTAACTGAGTCAGGTTTGTAGGCCTCCTTGCTCGCACACGCTTTTTCAGTTCTGCCCACAAATTTTCTATGGATTTGAGGTCAGGGCTTTGTGATGGCCACTCCAACAACTTGACTTTGTCCTTAAGCCATTTTGCCACAACTTTGGAAGTATGCTTGGGGTCATTGTCCGTTTGGAAGACCCATTTGCGACCAATTTTTTACTTCCTGACTGATGTCTTGAGATGTTGCTTCAATATATCCACATAATTTTCCTACCTCATGATGCCATCTATTTTGTGAAGTGCACCAGTCCCTCCTGCAGCAAAGCACTCCCACAACAGGATACTGCCACCCCCGTGCGTCACGGTTGGGATGGTGTTCTTTGGCTTGCAAGCCTCCCCCTTTTTCCTCCAAACACAACGATGGTCATTATGGTCAAACAGTTCTATTTTTGTTTATATCAGACCAGAGGACATTTCTCCAAAAAGTACCATCTTTGTCCCCATGTGCAGTTGGGAACCGTAGTCTGGCTTTTTTATGGTGGTTTTGGAGCAGTGGCTGCTTCCTTGCTGAGTGGCCTTTCAGGTTATGTCGATATAGGACTCGTTTTACTGTGGATATAGATACTTTTGTACCTGTTTCCTTCAGCATCTTCACATGGTCCTTTGCTGTTGTTCTGGGATTGATTTGCACTTTTCGCACCAAAGTACGTTCATCTCTAGGAGACAGAACGCGTCTCCTTCCTGAGCGGTATGACGGCCACATGGTCCCATGGTCTTTATACTTGCGTACTATTGTTTGTACAGATGAACGTGGTACCTTCAGGCATTTGGAAATTGCTCCGAAGGATGAACCAGACTTGTGGAGGTCTACAATTTTTTTTCTGAGGTCTTGGCTGATTTCTTTTTATTTTACCATGATGTCAAGCAAAGAGGCACTGAGTTTGAAGGTAGGCCTTACATCATCAAATACACCTCCAAATGACTCAAATAATGTAATTTAGCCTATCAGAAGCTTCTGAAGCCATGACATCCTTTTCTGGATTTTTCCAATCTGTTTAAAGGCACAGTCAACTTAGTATATGTAAACTTCTGACACGCTGGAATTGTGATACAGTGAATTATAAGTGAAATAAGCTGTCTGTAAACAATTGTTGGAAAAATTACTTGTGTCATGCACAAAGTAGATGTCCTAACCGACTTTCCAAAACTATAGTTTGTTAACAAGAAATTTATGGAGTGGTTGAAAAACGAGTTTTAATGACTCCAATCTAAGTGTATGTAGACTTCCGACTTCAACTGTACATGGCTACTCTATCGGCGCCAAATTTTGACTGTAGGGTGTCTGCAAAAATTATATATTCGACTATGGCAAAGATATACAGTACCAGTCAAAAGTTTGGACACACCTACTTATTCAAAGAATTTTCTTTATTTTTACTATTTTCTACATTGTAGAATAATATTGTAGTAATCAAAAAAGTGTTGGACAAATCCAAATAGATTGATTTGAAATTTTTCAAAGTAGCAAACCTTTGCCTAAATAACAGCTTTGCACACTCTTGGAATTCTCTCCACCAGCTTCATTATGTAGTCACCTGGAATGCATTTCAATTAACAGGTGTGCCTTGTTAAACGTTAATTTGTGAAATTTATTTCCTTCTTAATGTGTTTGAGCCAATCAGTTGTGTTGTGAGAAGGTAGGGGGATATAAAGAAGATATCCCTATTTGGTAAAAGACCAAGTCCATATTATGGAAAGAACAGCTCAAATAAGCAAAGAGAGGTGACAGTCCATCGTCACTTTAAGACATGAAGGTCAGTCAATACGGAAAATTTCAAGAACATTGAACGTTTCTTCAAGTGCAGTCGCAAAAACCATCAAGCGCTATGATGAAACTGGCTCTCATGAGGACTGCCACAGGAAAGAAAGACCCAGAGTTACTTCTACTGCAGAGGATAAGTTAATTAGAGTTACCAGCCTCAGAAATTGCAGCCCAAATAAATGCTTCACCACAGTTCAAGTAACAGACACATCTCAACATCAACTGTTCAGAGGAGACTGCATGAATCAGGCCTTCATGGTTGAATTGCTGCAAAGAAACCACTAATAAAGGACACCAATAATAAGAAGAGACTTGCTTGGGCCAGGTGTTTGGAGGGAGCTGAAAGTCCGTATTGCCCAGCGACAGCCCCGAAACCTGAAGGATCTGGAGAAGGTCTGTATGGAGGAGTGGGCCAAAATCCCTGCTGCAGTATGTGCAAACCTGGTCAAGAACTACAGGAAACGTATGATCTCTGTAATTGCAAACAAAGGTTTCTGTACCAAATATTAAGTTCTGCTTTTCTGATGTATCAAATACTTATGTCATGCAATAAAATGCAAATTAATTACTTAAAAATCATACAATGTGATTTTCTGGATTTTTGTTTTAGATTCCGTCTCTCACAGTTGAAGTGTACCTATGATAAAAATTACAGACCTCTACATGCTTTGTAAGTAGGAAAACCTGCAAAATCGACAGTGTATCAGATACTTGTTCTCCCCACTGTATGTTTCCATTTTCATCTGTGTCTGGTGTTAGCGAGTTACTGGCTAGCTAGGTCTTCAGTAAGCATGGAACAAAAGGGGGGAATAGTCGTTAACAACTCAGACGCAGTTGTCAAGTCAACACATCCGTCAGTGCTGCTGTGAACCGCATCAGAAGAGACATGCCAAATGGGAGATGTATATAAAAAGAATGACATCGTTGTTGCAATTTCAATGTTTGAGTTGCTTTGTGGACCACACCACTTTCGCTTGCTGAGCCTGTCTTTTAAGACTTCCTGGGAGTTAGCAATGAGAGAAAAGGTACTTTTTCAAAAATGTTGAGCATTTATATTCAAAATAAATATTATGGGTGATATTTTAGGCTATTTTACATGAGAATCAATGACTGTTAAGGAACTTTAAGTGAAATCTCCACCCACCCAGGGCACTGGGCCATGCAAAACGAACTCTGCCATTATCATGTGTAAGCCTACTGATATATGGACTAAAACAAGACATTCAGAAGCTAACCAAATGCAAGAAACACATTACATACTATGTTTGGTGAGTAAAAGTATAAAGAATTAGACTAGCTCTACATAAAAATTTCAACCATTTGTTTGGTACAGTACAAACTTGCCCATCCTAGCTTATTAGCATGTTAGCGCTACAAACACTACCAAACAAACCACGACAACACCATGACTCAAATTGTCTAGGCCTCAGTTTCCCAAAAGCATGGGAGGAGGAGACCAAGGGAGGAGACCAAGGCGCAGCGTGGGGATGTGTACATTCTTCTTTATTGCAAAGAACGAACACTAAACAAACTAACAAAATAACCGTGAGGCTATACAAAAATGAGTGCTGACAGGCAACTACACATAGACAACTACCCACAAATACAGGTGGGAAAAGGCAACATAAGTATGGTTCTCAATCAGAGACAACGATAGACAGCTGCCTCTGATTGAGAACCACACCCGGCCAAACACACAGAAATACAAATCATAGAAAAAGGAACATAGAATGCCCACCCAAATCACACCCTGACCAAACCAAAATAGAGACATAAAAAGCTCTCTAAGGTCAGGGCGTGACACTAAGTTAATCTTAGAACCATAGGATCCTTTGGTTCCTTTGATAACCGTAACCTTAAGATGCTTTTGGGAAACTGAGCCCTGGCCATATCTGCTCCTTAGTTCTCCTGACCCGTGTGCCCATTTCCCTCCCCCTTTTGAAAACTCATCTGACGCCCATGGGGAGGGCACGGTTGAAGTGATTGGTCAGTATACGGAAGCAGAGATTGCCTGGCTGGCATGTCAATAAATACCCTTGAAGGTGCAGGGGCTTTTTTTTACATAAAGAATTGCATGCACAATGGAATTGTGTGGAAAAATATATTTAATTAGCGATATTGCTCACACGCACACCTTTCTTTGCAAACATAAATATATTCAAAACATGCGTCACAAAGTTACCTTTCATCAGTAGCCACAATACACATGTATTCACTCTGCTGTAATATGATTATTCATAGCCCAGACCTCATGGGCATTGTACATTTGATTAAGCTAGTATTGATACTCCATGTACTGTGAAAAAGATAATTGCGCACATTTTCTCATACTTCTGCTCCTGCTCTGTAAAACGGTTGTACTTTTTCTGACCGTGTCAATATTCCCTTTGACTGCGACACCCTCTGCAATTGTTAGGACAGTGTGAAACATGCCTCTAAGAACATAATACTCATTTGTTGGTTTGTGAGAGTACAGACAGCCTGAACTCAATGGCTACTCTCAGATGTACTTAGCAGAGGACTTGGCATGGGGGTCCTCAGATCCTCAAAAGATTATATAGCTGCAACATCGAGAGCTTCCTGGCTGGTTACATCACTGCCTGGTACGGCAACTGCTTGGCCTCCGACCGCAAGGCACTACAGAGGGTAGTGCATATGGCCCAGTACATCACTAAGCTAAGCTGCCTGCCATCCAGGACCTCTACACCAGGCATTGTCAGAGGAAGGCCCTAAAAATTGTCAAAGACCCCAGCCACCCCAGTCATAGACTGTTCTCTCTACTACCGCATGGCAAGCGGTACCGGAGCGCCAAGTCTAGGACCAAAAGGCTTCTCAACAGCTTTTACCCCCAAGCCATAAGACTGAACATAAGCTGAACAGGTAATCAATTGGCTACCCAGACTATTTGCATTGTGTGTGTGTGTCCCCAAACCCCTCTTTTATGCTGCTGTTACTCTCTCTTTATCATATATGCATAGTCACTTTAACTATACATTCATGTACGTATTACCTCAATTAGCCCGACTAACCGGTGCCCCTGCACATTGGCTATCCGGACTATCTGCATTGTGTCCCGCCACCCACGACCCGCCAACCCCTCTTTTACGCTACTGCTACTCTCTTTTTATCATATATGCATAGTCACTTTAACCATACCTACATGCATATACTACCTTAATTAGCCCGACTAACTGGTGCCTGTATATGGCATCGCTACTGTTATAGCCTCGCTACTGTATATAGCCTCCCACTGTTATTTTTTACTGTCTTTTTGCTGTTGTTTTTTATTTCTTTACTTATCTATTGTTCATCTACTACCTATTTTTTACTTAAAAATTGCACTGTTGGTAAGTAAGCATTTCACCTGTTGTATTCAGTGCACGTGACAAACAAACTTTGATTTGATTTATATTATGTGTAAAAAAAAATCAAAGGCTTCACCCATCGCACCTTCTGAATTTAGGCCCTGTGTTTACCTAGTGATATGCAAGAGTTATTACATGTAGATATGCAAAGAGTATTACATAGATAACAAATATATCATATCTGTTCATCTGCAGTGCTACTTGCTTCCACAAACTCATAAATACTACATTACCTAAGAGGAGTGTGCTAGAATTCTGTAGGAGTTCAGCCAGAGGAAGAGATGCAAACCATATTGCCTCGGGAAAATCTAGCTACGATCAAAGGATGAACTGAGATATAATGCATTCTAACTGTGATCAAACCTTTCAACTCTCCAGTGACAATAATACATACGCTAGTGTCCTTAATTGAAACAATAACAAAGTAGTCACACTGCCTCTGTTTTGATAAAAAGCTGAGGGGTGGGCTCGGAGAAATGTAACCACTCTCAAAATCATAGACAGAGCTAGGGATGCAAGGACTGACCATCCAAGATATCAAAATTAGAGTTCTAATCATGTTTAGAGGCTATACAGTGTCTGTTTACATTAACATTGTTTACAAACATTGGAGTAAAAACAAGCTTATATTTTGGGTTCTGATGAGGTATGACATTTATAGTTATTTTCTCCAAGAATCAATGGGTTTATCATTAAAGTCCAAAAATATATGTAGGTTTTTTTTTCTTCCAATTTATGCTTTCGCCACAAGTACGAGAATAGGATGAGTCAACAACATTATTTGGATATGAGTTAACAGAATAGTAACTTTTAAAAGTTACATTTTCACAGACGATAATGTTAATATTCTATGTCCTATAGAGGCAAACACCAGACAGCATCATTTTGGGTGTCCAGGATGCTTAACTTAGTGTCACGTTCCTGACCTGTTTTCTCTTATTTTTGTATGTGTTTAGTTGGTCAGGGCGTGAGTTGGGGTGGGCATTCTATGTTATGTGTTTCTATGTTTGTTTAAATGGGTTGCCTGATATGGTTCTCAATTAGAGGCAGGTGTTTGACATTTCCTCTGATTGAGAACCATATTAAGGTAGGATGTTCTCACTGTTTGTTTGTGGGTGATTGTGGGTGATTGTATCTCGTGTCTGTATGTGTTACCACACGGGACTGTTTCGTTTGTGTAGTCTGTTCCTGTTCGTGCGTTCTTCGTGTTTATGTAAGTGCTCAAGTTCAGGTCTGTCTACGTCGTTTTGTTGTTTTGTAATTTTTCAAGTATATTTTCGTGTTAGTGTTCGTTTACGTCTTGTTAAATAAATTCATTCATGTCTTCATCACCCGCTGCGCCTTGGTCCAATCTCTCTCCGCAAGACGAACGTTACACTTAGCTTAACTTTCTGTGGTGCTATGGAACAGAACAGTAGTCTTGAATTATGATTCTTCATCCATATTCATAGAATATGTGAGGTAAAACCTTATGTATAATAAAACAATTTAAATTGAACGATTTACATGATCGTTCCATAATGTTAGTTCTGTTCATTATTTAAAAAGGTCCATTGAGCTGACGTTCTGCTCCATATTCATGGACTTGGAACGCAGCTCAGAGATCTATGTTTTGATAGCTGAGCTGATGTTAACTGGAAGGGTGTTCGGCCACTTCTGGAGAGTAGCACCTATGATATAAAAGGGGAAAAGGAAATTAAGTAAACACTTACAATAAAGGATGAAAGTAAGTAAATATACTGCACAAAGGCCTGTGTTCCTGTTTGCACATTTTTTTTTTTAAACTTACTGTAAATTGGGTCCAGCTTTCTTTTCTCTAGGGGGGAGCCAGACGCAGGGCTGGAGTGTGCGGAGCTGGGTTCTGCAGGGGAACACGCAGGGCTGGAGAGGGTGGAGTAGGTAGAAGCAGGATGTGGAGGTCCTGGGCTGGCGTGGTTACACGTGGTCTGCGATTGTCAGGCCGGTTGTCTGTAAAAAAGCCCTTTTGTGGGAAAATATTTATTCTGATTGGCTAGGCCTGGCTATGCCCTCTCAGGATCACCCATGGCGGTACACCTGCCCAGTCAAGTGAAATCCAAAGATTAGACCATAATGAATTTATTTAAATTGACTGATATCCTTATATGAACTGTAACTCAGTAATATCATTTAAGTTGTTGGATGTTGCGTTTATATTTTTATTTAGTATATGTCAGTTGAGTTGTCTGACTTCAAATTATTTGGGTGGAACAGATGCCCTCTTCCTCTGCTTGGGAGCCTGGGGTTGGACATCGTTATTACTAGCAATTTATTTAATCTTGCTTATAGTGTGGAATCGGTTCTCTGAAACAAATACAAGGTAGAAGAAGACATTTACCAGAGTTAGGGTCATTGGTTAGGCTTTAAACCTCTTGAAGCTAGGGGGCAGAATTTTTATGTTTGGAAAAATAACGTTCCCATTGTAAGCTGCCTATTTCTCAAGTCCAGATGCTAGAATATGCATATAATTGACAGAGTAGGATAGAAAACACTCTAAAGTTTCCAAAACTGTCAAAAATATTGTCTGTGAGTATAACAGAACTGATTGTGCAGGCGAAAACCTGAGGAAATCCAACCCGGAAGTAACTCTTATTTTGAAAAGTCACTGTTCCATTGCCTGCCTTTCGTCCATTTAAAGGGATATCAACCAGATTCCTTTTCCCGTGGCTTCCTCAGGGTGTGAACAGTCTTTAGACATAGTTTCAAGCTTTTATTCTGAAAATTGAGCGAGATTTATCAAACTGCGTCAGTGGATGGCCGATGTCAAATATAGATTTGATTTGATGTCCTTCCATATGTTCATGCGCGCAACATGCAAAGCTTTCTCTTTTGTATTGAACAGTTTACAGTCCGGTTGAAATATTATCAATTACTTATGTTAAAAACAACCTGAGGGTTGATTATTAAAAACGTTTTACATGTTTCTACAAACTTTACGGATAGTATTTGGAATTTTCGTCAAGCCTTGATGACCTGCCTAAGGCTGTGGAATACTGAACATAACGCACCAAACAAATTGAGTTTTTTTTATATAAAAATAATCTTTATCGAACAAAAGGAACATTTATTGTGTAACTGGGAGTCTCGTGAGTGCAAACATTCGAAGATCATCAAAGGTAAGCGATTAATTTTATTGCTTTTCTGGCTTTCGTGACCAATCTACATTGCTGCTAGGTGTTCTTAATGTTTTGTCTAGTGATTGATAAACTCACACAAACGCTTGGATTGCTTTCGCTGATAAGCATATTTTCAAAATCTGATACGACAGGTGGATTAACAACAAGCTAAGCTGTGTTTTGCTATATCGCACTTGTGATTTCATGAATATAAATATTTTTTAAATTTGGCGCTCTGCCATTTAGCGGTTGTTGATGAAAATGATCCCGCTAAAGGGATCCGTGCGTCAAGAAGTTAAATCATGTTTCTAGTCTATTGCATAGTTACAATGTGTATCCACTGATGTCCCAGGACCATGATTGGTAAACACTGTTGAAGTGTATGATTGTATTACATACATGCAGACACAGCATCATTCAAAGACTGGAATTTGATACTCCTGGTATTGGATATGACTGAAAAATAATCTCAAAGTGTCACGACTTCCGCCGAAGTCGGTCCCTCTCCTTGTTTGGGCGGTGTTCGGCGGTCGACGTCACCAGCCATCTAGCCATCGCCGATCCACTTTTCATTTTCCATTTGTTTTGTCTTTGTCTTACACACCTGGTTTCAATCCCCCAATTACCTGTTCATTATTTAACCCTCTGTTCCCCCATGTTTGTTTGTGAGTGATTGTTTCTATGTAGGAAGGTCTGTTATTGTGGGTTCTGTTTTTGTATTGCATTTATTATATGTTGAGTAAAATACGTTTATTTACTCATATCTGCTGTCTTGCGCCTGACTCCTGCACCACTCCTACACCAGCTACACACAGACTTCCTTACACAAAGACATTCATACCTGAACTGTACCTTTATTTGCCAATGTAGAGTACATGATCAGTGAATATATTAAATGTACATATACGACTTGCTTCCTTGGCACAAAGTTATTTTATATTCTACTTAATCCATAGGCTTCATTAATGTCATTCAGACTGTTTTGACATTGATACAACTGGCTATGATAGCTGAGGTTCATAGCTAGGTTCTGAACTAATATGTATACCAAACGTTTTAGGGTCCATACACAGACTGGCTACATAGCTAGCTACACATCCATAGGCATACAGGTATTTTTTATCCTCCACTGCACAATAAGCAAAAAAAATAGTTAGCTAGCTACGTTACTTCATCTATCTGCATAGCATGGCAAATATCAGCAAGGCAAGCTTAAAAAATTGTACATTAAATTTGCAGTATATGCTTTAGCTAGCTAACGTTATGGTTCTTTACATCCACTGTTTCACAAGACGTCAGCCTGGTTTTCTGGTTGTTTCAGGAGCCCCTAAAACATGAAACAACCAGAATTACAATTTCATACTCATGTCACAACACCCATAAAGCTAGCCAGCTAGCTGGCTAATGTTAGCTAGTCAGCTAGCTTGCTAAATCGCGATTTTTGTAAGTTTACTTTATGACCAAAAAATATGCATAATGCTCTCAACTGTGCATTTTTTTTGCATGATTGATTGTGATGTTATATTCACTTACAATTGCTTTCGACCTACTATTTTTGTCAGCCATCTTTGCTGAAGAAAGTCTCCAGCCTTGGGTCGCGTAGGGTTAAATTTGTCATGGGAACCACTCGACATGATTGGTCATTGCCCAGTGGTCGCCGCTGGTGATTTGCATGAAGTTGGGAAAAGTGTATCTTTTTCACCGCCTCCCACGCCACCTTCGCACTGCCCAAAGGTCCCCGCTATATCCGCTTCTCACCACTTTCCTTCCATTGAAAATGGTGTTTACCGCATGGCACCGCATGCTAGTGAACACCGGCATTAAGTTTCGACTACACAAAAGGACCCGCGCAAAATAAAGGCAAAAAAGGTGAAGCTAGCTAGCGCTAAAGCTAAGGGAGTGGTTGTTGTTACGAATCACTAATTAGGCCAAAAAGAAAGTATTCCCCTAACACAGAAGAACAACTGAGAGATGGAGTTCAAAAAAATACTTGGACAAGATGGAAACTACGGTGACTGTTAATGTTTGCTAACAATCTAACTTAGCTAGCTAGCTAGCATACACACGTTTAGCTCATAACATGTTTCCACTGCGCTAGTGCCAAAGTTCATATAGCTAGCTAGGTTAAGAAGTTATACATTATCTTGTCATTTAGAGGCAACGCTAGTTTAACTCGCTGGCCAACTAGCTTGAGGATTTAACTAGCTAGTAGATCATCTTAGCTAGCTACTGTCACCCAGTTAGCGCAGAACACTGAACTGATCGCCGATTGTGGCTTTCCCTGGGATGGACATGCTCACAATCCTAATCTGCCAAATGCCTTTTTTTCCGGAGGAGAATTTCTAGAACCTTGATAAATCTCGGATGTAGTAAAGAAAGAAACCCCGACTTCACTGTTCCATAAAATGTGAGTACTCGTCTTTTGATAGGACTGCCACAGTTGTTATAGTGTTGTACAAAGTTGATATGATGTTCTTTAAGATATTTATAACGTTTTAATTATGTGTATTTTACACATTGTCATTTACAGGAGAAGCAAAATGAATTAAAGGAGCAGATACACACAGCTGTCTTCACAGTGGCTGAGGTGAGTGCGACCTATTTAAGACTCAGCAAAAAAAGAAACGTCCCTTTTTCAGGACCCTTTCAAAGATAATTCGTAAACACCCAAATAACTTCACAGATCTTCATTGTAAAGTGTTTAAACATGCTTCAATGAACCATAAACATTTAATGAACATTCACTTGTGGAACGGTCATTAAGACACTAACAGCTTACAGATGGTAGGCAATTAAGGTCACAGTTATGAGGAGTTAGGACACTAAAGAGGCCTTTCTACTGACTCTGAAAAACACCAAAAGAAAGATGCCCAGGGTCCCTGCTCATCTGCGTGAACGTGCCTTAGGCATGCTGCAAGGAGGCATGAGGACTGCAGATGTGGCCAGGGCAATACATTGAAATGTCCGTACTGTTAGACGCCTAAGACAGAGCTACAGGGAGACAGGACGGACACCTGATTGTCCTCGCAGTGGCAGACCACGTGTAACAACACCTGTACAGGATCGGTACATCCAAACATCACACCTGCGGGACCTGCGGGACAGGTACAGGATGGCAACAACAATTGCCCGAGTTACACCAGGAACGCACAATCAGTGCTCAGATTGTCCGCAATAGGCTGAGATATGCTGGACTGAGGGCTTGTAGGCCTGTTGTAAGGCAGGTCCTAACCAGACATCACCGGCAACAATGTCACCTATGGGCACAAACCCACCGTCGCTGGACCAGACAGGACTGGCAAAAAGTGCTGTCTGGGGGTGATGGTCAGATTCGCGTTTATCGTTGAAGAAATGAGCGTTACACCGAGGCCTGTACTCTGGAGCAGGATCGATTTGGAGGTGGAGGGTCCATCATGGTCTGGTGCGGTGTGTCACAGCATCATCGAATTGAGCTTGTTGTCATTGCAGGCAATCTCAACGCTGTGCATTACAGGGAAGACATCCTCCTCCCTCATGTGGTAACCTTCCTGCAGGCTCATCCTGACATGACCCTCCAGCATGACAATGCCACCAGCCGTACTGCTCGTTCTGTGTGTGATTTCCTTCAAGACAGGAATGTCAATGTTCTGCCTTGGCCAGCGAAGAGCCCGGATCTCAATCCTATTGAGCACGTCTGGGACCTGTTGGATCGGAGGGTGAGGGCTAGGGCCATTCCCCCCAGAAATGTCTGGAAACTTGCAGGTGCCTTGGTGTAAGAGTGGGGTAACATCTCACAGCAAGAACCGGCAAATCTGGTGCAGTCCATGAGGAGGAGATGCACTGCAGTACTTAAGCAGCTGGTGGCCACACCAGATACTGACTGTTACTTTGGATTTTGATCCCCCCCTTTGTTCAGGGACACATTATTCAATTTCTGTTAGTCACATGTCTGTGGAACCTGTTCAGTTTATGTCTCAGTTGTTGAATCTTGTTTTGTACATATGAATATTTACACATGTTAAGTTTGCTGAAAATAAGCGCAGTTGACAGTGAGAGGACGTTTCTTTTTTTGCTGAGTTTATATCTAGTTCTGGATGCCCCAATGAAGTGATTATGTTTGTTAAGGTCTCTGATGTGGTCCATTGGTAGATTGGCATTATACATCATTGACTGGTTTTCCTAAACAGTTCAATATGGTGGTTTTACCGCAGGGGCAACTATTATTTCTCCTAGTCTCTGTCTCTTTTTCAATCTCTCTCTCTCTTTGTCTGTCTTTATTAATCTCAATCTCTTTTTATACCCCCACCCCTTCTCTTTTTTTCACATGAGTGAGAGCAGAGTAAATCCTTGATATGATAACATAAGGTCTCTGTTGTGGCCCCTTGGTAGATTGGCATTATACATCATTGTATAATAGCTTATCCAAAACAGTAACATATATATGTTACCACTGGATCTCTCTCTCTCTCTCTCGTTTTTCAGATCATGAGAGCAGAGTAAATCCTTGATATGATAACATTATTGGCATGTTTTTTAATGAGTTGTTAATTTCTTTCTTACCAAGGATACTCATGAGATTGATGAGAAATGCCAAACCAAACACTGGATCATATAGCAACACATGGTTGTATGGTTGTGGACTGTGCCTACAACCTGCGGTGCAACACATAAGGGGAAATTGAACGTCAAGGGGTTTAAACATGTTTAGATAAGAAACCGAATGACAGAGATCACCAAACCAATGGGGAGAAATTGCTGAGACTGAAGGCTAGGCTATTTTGGCCATTAAAGGCTCATCTGCCATTTTGGGTTTACCTAAGTTTGATTTGATCAATGGAATGTTCCCTGACTACATGCACTGTGTGTTACTTGACGTGTGAGACAGATGGCTACTTTAAGGATTGATTCTAAGAGCTATGCGCAGCTATAGTACATTGGTACACAAACACAGATAATTGACATACAGTGCCTTGCAAAAGTATTCATCCCCCTTGGCGTTTTTCCTATTTTGTTGCATTACAACCTGTAATATAAATAGATTTTTATTTGGATCACATGTGATGACATACACAAAATAGTCCAAATTGGTGAAGTGAAATGAAAATTAAAAACGTAAAAGTGGTCTGTGCATATGTATTCACCCCCTTTGCTATGAAGCCCCTAAATAAGATTTGGTGCAACCAATTACCTTCAGAAGTCACATTGTTAAATAAAGTCCACCTGTGTGCAATCTAAGTGTCACAATCTGTCACATGTTCTCAGAACATATATACACACACATGTTCTGAAAGGCCCCAGAGTCTTCAACACCACTTAGCAAGGGGCACCACCAAGCAAGCGGCACCATGAAGACCAAGAAGCTCTCAAAACAGGTCAGGGACAAAGTTGTGGAGAAGTGCAGATCAGGATTGGGTTATAAAAAAATATCAGAAACTTTGAACATCCCACAGAGCACCATTTAAATCCATTATTAAAAAATGGAAAGAATATGGCACCACAACAAACCTGCCAAGAGAGGGCCACCCACCAAATCTCACGGACCAGGCAAGGAGGGCATTAATCAGAGAGGCAACAAATAGACCAAAGATAACCCTGAAGGAGCTGCAAAGCTCCACAAGTGGAGATTGGAGTACCTGTCCATAGGACCACGTATCATGACTCAAGCTGAGACCCAAATGCAGACACAGGAGGCAGATGGTTGGAGTTTAAGATGTTTAATGAATCCAGAATGAGTAGGCAAGAGAATGGTCGTGGACAGGCAAAAGGTCAAAACCAGATCAGATTCCAGGAGGACCAGAGTGGCAGACAGGCTCGAGGTCAAGGCAGGCAGAATGGTCAGGCAGGTGGGTACAGAGTCCAGACCCTGCAAGGGTCAAAACGGGGGGGACTAGAAAAAGGAGAATAGCAAAGGCAGGACTACAGGAAAAAACACTGTTTGACTTGGAACACACAAGACAAACTGGGCCAGAGAGACAGTAGACACAGGGATAAATACACTGGGAAAAACAAGCAACACCTGGAGGAGGTTGAGACAATAACGAGGACAGGTGAAACAGATCAGGGTGTGACATCACTTTAAACAATACACTCTACAGAGCAGGGCTTTACAGAAGAGTGGCCAGAAAAAAGCCATTGCTTAAAGAAATAAATATACAAACACATTTGGTGTTCGCCAAAAGGCATGTGGGAGACTGCCCAAACATATGGAAGAAGGTATTCTGGTCAGATGAGACTAAAGTTTAGCTTTTTGTCCATCAAGGAAAACACTATGTCTGGCCCAAACCCAACACCTCTCATCACCCCGAGAACATGATCCCCACAGTGAAGCATGGTGGTGGCAGCATCATGCTGTGGGGATGTTTTTCATCGGCAGGGACTGAGAAACTGGTCAGAAATTAAGGAATGATGGATGGCGCTAAATACAGGGAAATTCTTGAGGGAAACCTGTTTCAGTCCTCCAGAGATTTGAGTCTGGGACGGAGGTTCACCTTCCAGCAGGACAATGGCCCTAAGCATACTGCTAAAGCAACACTCGAGTGGTTTAAGGGGAAACATTTAAATGTCTTGGACTGGCCTAGTCCAAGCCCAGACCTCAATCCAATTGAGAATCTGTGGTATGACTTAAAGATTGCTGTACACCAGCGGAACCCATCCAACTTGAAGGAGCTGGAGCAGTTTTTCCTTGAAGAATGGGCAAAAATCCCAGCAGCTAGATGTGCCAAGCTTATAGAGAAATACCCCAAAAGACTTATTGCTGTAAAAGGTGGTTCTACAAAGTAGTGACTTTGGGGGGGGGTGAATAGCTATGCACGCTCAAGTTTTCAGTTTTTTTGTCTTATTTCTTGTTTGTTTCACAATAAAAAATATTTTGCATCTTCAAAGTGGTAAGCATGTTGTGTATATCAAATGATACAACCCCCCCCAAAATCCATTTTAATTCCAGGTTGTAAGGCAACAAAATAGGAAAATTGCGAAGGGGGGTGAATACTTCCGCAAGCCACTGTATATGCATCTCATGAGAAAGAAGTTAGATTTGTAGCAAATTATACTTTTTGTACAGCAACAACACCTCTGCCACACCTTATTCGATCTTCCCAAAAAACGAGTAGCAGGTGAATAGCACGCTATTCTCATGCTTAAATTCAAGGTCAGAATACACATAGAGAGAAAAGAGGAATTACGTTTCATTTACGTGCAATTTAATCAGGTCGGAATTGGGGGCCAAGTCTGGAGTAAATAGGACCTTGAACAGCTTCTACCCCCCAAGCCATAAGACCGCTAAAGAAGACTGCTGAAAAGCTAATCAAATGGCTACCCGGACTAGATGCATTGACCCTTTTTTTGCACTAACTCTCTTGCACTGACTCTATGCACACACTCTGGACTGTACCCACACACTCACACATACGTACACTGACACACACACACACACACACACAGATAACCCACGCACACATGCATACTGACGCCACACACACACTAACACACACACTCAAAAACCCACTTCCAGACTTACCACAAACACTGCTTTTACTGTCTATTAACTATCCAGGTTGCCTAATCACTTTACCCTATATGTACAGTACCAGTCCAAAAATTGGACACACGTACTCATAAATTGATTATTTTATTGGTTACGACATGATTCCATGTGTTATTTCATAGTTTTGATGTCTTCACTATTATTCTACAAAGTAAAAAAATGTAAAAATTAAGAAAAACCCTTAAATGAGTTTGTCACGTTCCTGACCTGTTTTCTGTTGTTTTGTATGTGTGTGATGGTCAGGGCGTGAGTTTTGGGTGGGCATTCTATGTTGTGTGTTTCTATGTTGGTTTAGGGTTGCCTGGTATGGCTCTTAATTAGAGGCAGGTGTTTTGCGTTCCTCTAATTAAGAGTCATATTTAGGTAGGTTGTTTCACTGTGTTCGTTGTGGGTGGTTGTTACCTGTCTCTGTGTTTGTGTTCTGCACCAGATAGGTCTGTATCGGTTTTGCACGTTTGTTATTTTGTAAGTTGTTTGTAGTGTTCACTTGTTCTTATAATTAAACATGTTGAGCACTGGCTACGCTGCATTTTGGTCCTCTCCTTCACCCCAGGAAGAAAACCTTTACAGAACCACCCACCAAACCAGGACCAAGCAGCGTAGCAACGGGGAGCAGCAGCGGCCCAGTACACAGGACTACTGGACACAGGAGGAATGGTCTTGGGAGATCATGGACGGAAAAGGACCCTGGGGAAGGGTTGGAGAGAATCGCCGCTCTCGGGAGGTGAAGGAGGCAGCCACAGCCCAGGAGCGGTGGATTGAGGAGGCAGCACGTAAGAGAGGCTGGAAGCCCGAGAGGCTCACCCAAAAATTTCTTGGGGGGGGGGGGGGGCTAAAGGGGAGTGTGGCGAAGCCGGGTTGGATACCTGAGCCAACTCCCCGGGCTTGCCGTGGAGTGAGAGAGCGTCGTACTGGTCAGACACCGTGTTATGCGGTAAAGCGCACGGTGTCCCCAGTACGCGTGCTTAGCCCAGTGCGGGCTATTCCACCTTGCCGCACTGGGAGGGCTAGGTTGGGCATCGAGCCGAGTGCCATGAAGCCGGCCCAACGTATCTGGTCTCCAGTACGTCTCCTCGGGCCGGCGTACATGGCACCAGCCTTACAGGTGGTGTCCCCGGTTCGCCTGCATAGCCCAGTGCGGGCTATTCCACCTCGCCGCACTGGCAGGGCTACGGGGACCATTCAACCTGGTAAGGTTGGGGAGGCTCGGTGCTCAAGAGCACGTGTCCTCCTTCACGGTCCGGTATATCCGGCGCCACCTTCCCACCCCAGCTCAGTACCACCAGTGCCTACACCACGCACCAGGCTTCCAGTGCATCTCCAGAGCCCTGTTCCTCCTCCACGCACTCTCCCTATGGTGCGTGTCTCCAGCCCAGTGCCTCCAGTTCCGGCACCACGCACCAAGCCTCCTGTGCGTCTCCAGAGCCCTGTACGCACTGTTCCTTCTCCCCGCACTCGCCCTGAGGTGCGTGCCCTCAGCCCGGTACCTCCAGTTCCGGTACCACGCACCAGGCCTAGAGTGCGCCACGAGAGTCCAGTGTGCCCTGTTGTTGTTCCCCGCACTAGCCTGAAGGTGCGTGTCCTTAGCCCGGTACCTCCAGTTCCGGTACCACGCACCAGGCCTACAGTGCGTCTCAGCCGGCCAGAGTCTGCCGTCTGCCCAGCGGCGCCTGAACTGCCCGTCTGCCCAGCGGCGCCTGAACTGCCCGTCTGCCCAGCGGCGCCTGAACTGCCCGTCTGCCCAGCGGCGCCTGAACTGCCCGTCTGCCCAGCGGCGTCTGAACTGCCCGTCTGCCCTACGCCGTCTGAACTGTCCGTCTGCCATGAGCCTGCAAAGCCGCCCGTCTGCCATGAGCCTGCAAAGCCGCCCGTCTGCCATGAGCCTACAGAGCCGTCCGCCAGACAGGAGCCGCTAGAGCCGTCCGCCAGACAGGAGCCGCTAGAGCCTTCCGCCAGACCGGATCAGCCAGAGCCTTCCGCCAGACCGGATCAGCCAGAGCCTTCCGCCAGACCGGATCAGCCAGAGCCTTCCGCCAGACCGGATCAGCCAGAGCCTTCCGCCAGACCGGATCAGCCAGAGCCTTCCGCCAGACCGGATCAGCCAGAGCCTTCCGCCAGACCGGATCAGCCAGAGCCTTCCGCCAGACCGGATCAGCCAGAGCCTTCCGCCAGACCGGATCAGCCAGAGTCCCTCAGCCAGGACCTGCCAGAGTCCCTCAGCCAGGACCTGCCAGAGTCCCTCAGCCAGGACCTGCCAGAGTCCCTCAGCCAGGACCTGCCAGAGTCCCTCAGCCAGGACCTGCCAGAGTCCCTCAGCCAGGACCTGCCAGAGTCCCTCAGCCAGGACCTGCCAGAGTCCCTCAGCCAGGACCTGCCGCCCCTTATCCCGGTGCCGCCCCTTATCCCGGTGCTGCCCCTTATCCCGGTGCTGCCCCTTCATTTAGGTGGTTTTAGTTGGAGGGTGGTCATTGGGAGGGGGATACAGAAGCGGGGAGTGACTATGGTGGTGTGGGGACAGCGTCCGGAGCCTGAGCCACCACCGTGGTCAGATGCCCACCCAGACCCTCCCCTGGACTTTGTGCTGGTGCGCCCGGCGTTCGCACCTTGAGGGGGGGGTTCTGTCACGTTCCTGACCTGTTTTCTGTTGTTTTGTATGTGTGTGATGGTCAGGGCGTGAGTTTTGGGTGGGCATTCTATGCTGTGTGTTTCTATGTTGGTTTAGGGTTGCCTGGTATGGCTCTTAATTAGAGGCAGGTGTTTTGCGTTCCTCTAATTAAGAGTCATATTTAGGTAGGTTGTTTCACTGTGTTCGTTGTGGGTGGTTGTTACCTGTCTCTGTGTTTGTGTTCTGCACCAGATAGGTCTGTATCGGTTTTGCACGTTTGTTATTTTGTAAGTTGTTTGTAGTGTTCACTTGTTCTTATAATTAAACATGTTGAGCACTGGCTACGCTGCATTTTGGTCCTCTCCTTCACCCCAGGAAGAAAACCTTTACAGAGTTGGTGTGTCAACTTTTGACTGGTACTATACAGTCGTTGCCAAAAGTTTTGAGAATGACACAAATATTAATTTCCACAAAGTTTGCTGCTTCAGTGCCTTTAGATATTTTTGTCAGTTGTTACGATGGAATACTGAAGTACAATTACAAGCATTTCATTAGTGTCAATTTTTTGTTGTTGACAATTACATGAAGTTGACGCAAAGAGTCAATATTTGCAGTGTTGACCCTTCTTTTTCAAGACCTCTGCAATTCGCCCTGGCATGCTGTCAATTAACTTCTGGGCCACATCCTGACCGATGGCAGCCCATTCTTGCATAATCAATGCTGGGAGTTTGTCAGAATTGGTGGGTTTTTGTTTGTCCACCCGCCTCTGAGGATTGACCACAAATTCTCAATGGGATTAATGTCGGCGGGGTTTCCTGGCCATGGACCCAAAATATCGATGTTTTGTTCCCCGAGCCACTTAGTTATCACTTTTGCCTTATGGCAAGATGCTCCATCATGCTGGAAAAGGCATTGTTCGTCAACCAAACTGTTCCTGGATAGTTGGGAGAAGTTGCTGTCGGAGGATGTGTTGGTACCATTCTTTATTCATGGCTGTGTTCTTAGGCAAAATTGTGAGTGCGCCCACTCCCTTGGCTGAGAAGCAACCCCACACATGAATGGTCTCAGGATGCTTTACTGTTGGCATGACACAGGACTGATGGTAGCGCTCACCTTGTCTTCTCCGGACAAGCTTTTTTCCGGATGCCCCAAACAATCGGAAAGGGGATTCATCAGAGAAAATAACTTTACCCCAGTCCTCAGCAGTCCAATCCCTGTACCTTTTGCAGAATATCAGTCTGTCCCTGATGTTTTTCCTGGAGACAAGTGGCTTTTTGCTGCCCTTCTTTACACCAGGCCATCCTCCAAAAGTCTTCGTCTCACGGTGCGTGCAGATGCACTCACACCTGCCTGCTGCCATTCCTGAGCAAGCTCTGTACTGGTGGTGCCCTGATCCCGCAGCTGAATCAACTTTAGGAGACGGTCCTGGCGCTTGCTGGACTTTCTTGGGCGCCCTGAAGCCTTCTTCACAACAATTGAACCGCTCTCCTTGAAGTTCTTGATGATCAGATAAATGGTTGATTTAGGTGCAATCTTACTGGCAGCAATATCCTTGCCTGTGAAGCCCTTTTTGTGCAAAGCAATGATGACGGCACGTGTTTCCTTGCAGGTAACCATGACTGACAGAGGAAGGACAATGATTCCAAGCACCACCCTCCTTTTGAAGCTTCCAGTCTGATATTCGAACTCAATCAGCATGACAGAGTGATCTCCAGCCTTGTCCTCGTCAACACTCACACCTGTGTTAACGAGAGAATCACTGGCATGATGTCAGCTGGTCCTTTTGTGGCAGGGCTGAATTGCAGTGGAAATGTTTTTGGGGGATTCTTTGCATGGCAAAGAGGGACTTTGCATGGCAAAGAGGGACTTTGCAATTAATTGCAATTCATCTGATCACTCTTCATAACATTCTGGAGTATATGCAAATTGCCATCATACAAACTGAGGCAGCAGACTTTGTGAAAATTAATATTTGTGTCATTCTCAAAACTTTTGGCCACGACTGTACATACAGTAGCTGCCTCAATTACCTCGTACCCCTGCACTTTCACTTGGAACTTGTACTCCCTGTAAATAGCCATGTTATTTTTTACTTGTTATTGTTATTCCACCCTAATCTTAATTCTAATGTTATTCACTTTGTATTTATTCCTCTGCCCAAACAGCTTTGTCTTCTAAACACTGAGAGGAAAATCCTCCTGTGCTCTTGAAAGTTTACTTTCTGGAGAAAATTCATTAACATGCTAACTAGAGCTGTATATTCCCAATACAGTACTTCCCAAAAATATTTTGATTAAAAACTCTTGCACAATTTTAGGCAGTTTAATTTTATTACATTAATCAATATTGAAACATCAAATAAACATGCAAAGTAAAACTATCTATTTACAACAATTTCAGCGAACAAAATGTCTACATTCAAATGTTACAGTATGAAACAATTTTACAGGAAGATGTCCCAAGAACGTTGATGTCAATAACACAACATCACCTTGAAAATCTTAGGAAAATAGGCTTCTCCAACGTTGGCCAATCAGTCTGTCAGAGGCAAGTGGGTAGGGGAGGGAATGTAGTATAGTACACTCTCATTGGTCAGGTTGGTTGCTTAGCCTTGCAGTACCTGGACTTGTGTCCTGTGTATCATGTGTCCTGCCATTGCGGATATTTATCCAATACTGTGTCCATTCACTGCAACAAAACAGATCACTAATTATGTAGTTACGTCTTGGGAGAGGATACATTGAGTCTGGAGTCCAAAAAGAGGGGCTCACTTGACAACATTATTAAATAGCAAACACATTTGTTGCGAATCGGCAGTAAAGGGAAATTGGAAATGGGAATTTGTGGGATTCTCGTGAAACAAAGGGAATATTTCCTTAGTGGTTTGATTTAGTGGATCATTTTTGCTCCATTTTGGCTCTGGCTACAGTAGCGTAGGGGATATCAGTGGAACCCAAACACAATGACCATGTAACATACACTGTAACTTGACCGCATTGATTTAGCACTGATCTAGATATATATTAGTTCATTGCACATTTTTCTTCTTTACCATAGACCAAATTCTAAGAGAAGATCAAACTGTTCTTATAAAGTTGCTCTAGTAACATAGAGAAGCATTTTGTATCAAATCTGTAGTAAGTTCAATATAAGTGTACATTCAATGTAAGTAACAGCTAAGTTTGGTCCCCAGTGATAGTATAATTGAGGGCAGTTCTCTATTATATTATATTATTTTTAGATAACCTCCATTTGTATTGCATTACAATCAATACTTATCTTCCCTAGTCTAGCAAACAACCCAATGAAAACCCAAAACAAGCAAAGAAACAGAAAGCAAAATAAAGTTATCATTGGTAACCGTGCAAAACAAAACCGAAATCATTTTTTTTTCTATTTTCATCAGTAGTTAGCTCATTTTCAAAGATATTTGATATTTCATTCTATTGCACTGAACAAGACCATGTTTGGCAGAGCAAATGCATTGGATTGCATTTTAGAAAAAGAGAAAGGCTAGAAGAAAACCCTTATGGCGAAAATGAGATTAACACAGATGTTAATGTTGCATTCTGGTGAATTATTTCAAATATAAACTTCCATTATGTACATTAATTAAGAGAATGCATTACTGTGATCAATATCATAAAACAAATCAATATGTTGTTATTCTATGCTCTGGACAACCTGCTTGTCAATGGCGTTACGGAAATGGGTGAAAGCATTGTAACAGAAAAATGCACTTAATATTTAGGATATAAACAAACATGCATAGATTGTGAGACTGTGTCTGTCTGCACAGGACTATGGAATGTTGCGGTGTTCCTTTTGCATGCTGATATAGCATGCTATTACCTTCGATGGAGGATTTTTCACGCAGCAATGGGAACTAAGAATGAATCATTTCAAAATGTACGCAACAAAGTCAAAAGGGAACCGTGAAGGATTACAAATCAAATTGAAATCTTTGGTCCTTTGGTTATTACTTATATGTGAAAACAGTATCGGGAATATATGACATTCATCATCACACACACAACAGAGAACAAGGACATTGACAAAAGATTGCGGGAGGAAGCTTTGCATGTTAGTTCAACATGCAAAGCTTCCTGGATGATGAACCGATGATTGATGATGACATCCTGTTAAAATACAGTAGCGGTTTCACCTCTATTTAAAATGTCCTAAAACATCTAATACAAGGTACTAGCTTTACGATTAAGACGGCATGTATCACAAAGCACAGTGGAAAATACTATCTACCAGCTCCAATGAAACAATACTGCATATATTACTGTTACTCGCATGTCCACTAGGTGCTGTATATCCACATCATTCTATTGCATTATTACGGCATTACTCCAGTTAAGGTGCTGGCAGTTGTGTCCCTTGTAAAACATACTGGAAACAGAATAGTATGATGACAAATTAAATAAAATGGTGTATAGGTGCCTTTGAGAGTCAATTTCCATAATGTGGTGGAGAGAGCCAAGGCTACTGGATTTATAATGGCAATAAAGTGAGAGAGGAAAAGGTAGGGGGGGGGGTGGGGGGGTGAGAAAGAGAGTGGATGAGAGAGAGAAAAAAAGAGAGAGTGAAATGTCTTTATTCTTTTGGAACTTTTGTGTAATGTTTACTGGTAATTTTTGTATGTTTATTTCACTTTTGTTTATTATCTATTTCACTTTCTTTGGGAATGTAAACATAATGTTTCTCATGCCAGTAAAGCAACTTAAATTGAAATTGTTTTGAGAGAGAGAGTATTCAAGGTTTAAAAAGGCTTCTAAAGTTTGACATTTGTACTTTAAAATGTCACACTTGATTTGCCGTAATGAAAAATGTATCAACCCCTACAAAAAAAGTTATTAATTATTGTCCATATAATTCACATTTCATGTTGCTGCAGGATAATTTTCCTGCTGTAGAAAACTGGCTCATATTAAGGTCCTATATCTGTAGGTCGTCTATGACCATCAGCAGGCGAGAATAAAATAACAACATGGAAATCAATCAATTATGAAAGCTGTAATGAGCCAAATAAGGTATAATAAATGTGGCATGGACATTTTATTCTCCTAAGGATGTTGACTGTACACTATGCCTCACTCATGACATGAATGTAAAAATGTGCATTGTTTGAGAAAAAAACACATGAATGAATCACAGACAGAAACATATGCAAACACACTCCCACACCCCTGTGATTACAAGTACAGGTAGTATGTCCAATAGAGGAGGTTGACAAATACAAAGGAGAGGGGGAAGGTCATCCTGGAGTAATTGTCTATTAAGTGGGGATTCTCCACATGGCAACAGTTTGCAGCTTTGCGCAGGACCTTGCGGAGGAAGACCAGGACAATGAGGCAGCGGTTGGGGGGCTCCTCAGGGGCCTCAGGCTTGGGCTCACTGCCAGTGGGGCTGGAGGGGCAAAGTTCCAGGTCACCTGTTGGCGCTAAGGCCGCCTCATCTGCAGCAGCTTTCTCCTTACGCCTCTTGGCCCTGTTGTTTTCAGCGGCGATGGTGGTGACCATGCCGTTCATCTCCTCGTCAAAGCCTCCCATCTGGTGACCGTACTGGAGGAGGGGAGGGAGAGAGAGCGAGAGTGACAGTGAGAAGAGGATTGTAGAGTACTACCCCAATCAACTGAAGCTCTCATCTGAAATAAACTAAATGGTGGAGATACTTACATCCATACAGTACGAGCAGACGAAACATGGCAAAGGTGATGAAGATGATGATTCTGATGATGATGGTGATGAGGATGACGACAACGATGACGATAATATTAATGCTGACGATGACAATGAGATAGAGATCATGTAAATTATGGCAATGCTAATGATGATGAACATGAAAATAATAACCACACGACTGACGTTAACAATGCCGAAGGCCTCACCATGACAATGTTGGCATCGGGATGGTTAAGGGTGCAGAAGTGGGCCACGGCGTACTCGATCAGGGCTCCGAAGATGAAGCTGAAGCAGATGCCCAGGTACACGTCGATGGCTTTGATGAAACAGTTGGCGTTGGGCAGGGACGTCCTGGCACCCATCATTAACGTGGTCATGGTCAGAACCGTGGTCACTCCTGTCACAATACACAACACAATGGTTGGATGATTCATTAAATGTTTGAAATCATCAAGATGTCCAGTGTCCTGGAGTTTTTTTTTTAAATGACGGACTACATCTGTAGTCACTCCACACATGAAGAATTCAGCTTGAGTTGACTTACCCGACATTAATACATTGAACAAAAATATAAACGCAACATGCAGCAATTTCAAAGTTTTTACTGAATTACAGTTTGTAAGGAAAATCAGTCAATTGAAATAAATAAATGTGGCTCTAATCTATGGATTTCACATGACTGGGAATACAGACATGCATCTGTTGGTCACAGATACAGTACCTTAAAAAAAAGTAGGAGCGTGGATCAGAAAATGAATCATCATCCGGTGTGACCATAATTTTCCTCACAAATATCATTCACATTTAGTTGATTTTACTTTTGATTGTGGACTATGGAATGTTGTCCCACTCCACTTCAATGGCTGTGCTAAGTTGCTGGATATTGGCGGGAACTGGAACGCGCTGTCGTACACGTTGATCCAGAGCATCCCAAAAAAGCTCAATGGGGGACATGTCTGGTGAGTATGCAGGCCATGGAAGAACTGGGACATTTTCAGCTTCCAGGTATTGTGCACAGATCCGTGCAACATGGGGCCGTGCATTATCATGCTGAAACATGATGTGGTGGCGGCGGATGAATGGCACGACAATGGGCCTCAGGATCTCGTAACGGTATCTCTGTGCATTCAGATTTCCATCGATAAAATGCAATTGTGTTCGTTGTCCGTAGCTTATGCCTGCCCATACCATAACCCCACTGCCACCATGGGGCACTCTGTTCACATTGTTGACATCAGCAAACCGCTCGCCCACACAATGCCATACACGCTGTCTACCATCTGCCTGGTACATATGAAACAGATTCATCCGTGAATCTAGCGTGCCAGTGGGGCCATCGAAGGTGAGCATTTGCCCCCTGAAGTTGGTTACGATGCCGAACTGCAGTCAGGTCAAGACCCTGGTGAGGACGACGAGCACGTAGATGAGCTTCCCTGAGATGGTTTCTAACAGTTTGTGCAGAACTTTCTCGGTTGTGCAAACCCATAGATTCATCAGCTGTCCGGATGGCTGGTCTCAGACGATCCCGCAGGTGAAGAAGCCGGATGTGTGGGTCCTGGGCTGACGTGGTGGGTGCTGGGCTGGCGTGGTTACATGTGGTCTGCAGTTGTGAGTGAGGTTGGACATACTGCCAAATTCTCTAAAACAAACTTGGAGGTGGCTTATGGTAGAGAAATTAACATTCAATTATCTGGCAACAGCTATGGTGGACATTCCTGCAGTCAGCAAGCTAATTGCATGCTCCCTCAAAAGATCTGTGGCATTGTGTTGTTTGACTGCACACTTTAGTGGCCTTTTATTGTCCCCAGCACAATTGGACCTGTGTAATGATCATGCTGTTTAATCAGATTCTTGATATGCCACACCTGTCAGGTAGATGGATTATCTTGGCAAAGGAAAAATGCTCACTAAGAGGGATGTAAACAAATTTGTGCCAAAAATTTGAGATAAATAAATTTTTTGTGTATATGGAAAATACCTGGGATCTTTTATTTTAGCTCATGAAACATGGGACCAACACTACATGTTGCGACTCTATATTTTTCAATGTACATCAGGCTAGATGTATAAGTAATATTACAGTTATGTGAAGGTAAGCGAACAGGAGTATGAGTCACTTGTGGAACAGTCTGTTTTCTCTAACCGCCTGCATTCTACAGATGAAGGATCTCAATCACCCTTTTGCAAGATAACTTTCCTGGACATTTTTTTTTCCAGGACATTTTTTACTTGTAGTGTATTTTAGTTTCAAAACAACAAGCTCTCACAGTCTCACGTCAGAATTAGACGTTCTTCCATGTTTGTCAAACGTCAAATTTCGAAATTGTTTCAAGTGTTTGGTTACTTCTCTGTATCATTCCAAGTTTAAGTTAAGGCATTAACTCCGAATTCTTAAGGTTAGGAATGAACTCCGAATGGTTAAAGTAAGGCATCTGCTTGGTGGGTGTGCTTCCTGGTTTGAGGAGCAGTGGTTTACCGATACAGATCCTTGCGGGGACGGAAGACTGGCTGATCCAGAAAGAGACCCAGGAGAGGACCACCAGCAGGCTGGAGGGAACGTACGTCTCCAGGATGAAGTACAGGATGCTTCTCTTCAGCTCAAAGTGGAAGATCAGCTTGGGGTAGTGGCCTGTGAGAGAGAGACAGAGCGAGATGACAGCACAGAGACATGAGAACAAGTGCGCAAGTAGAACCCAAAGGTTCCCGAAGGTTTCAATTTACTACTAACCATCAATTTAAAAGATGAACGTGGCTAACATTTATAGGTAGATTATAATTTATGTTGAGTTGCTTGTCATGCCCATAATTGCCAAAAGCTTCATGCTGCTAAATATCATTTTAGGCACCCCTAACTAAATGTGTCACGCATGCTAATGTTTCATCTGTCACAAGAGACTAAAACTAAACAGTAGCCAAACGGTAGTATATGTGTGAAAGGATAATGTTAGAGGTAGGACGTGAAAGTTGAACCTGTTTCATAGATGGCCTCAGACGCAGAGGTGTAGTGGTCCTCTACTGTGTACTGAGCCAGACGCAGTGTATCCAAACCACTGACCGACTCATTCCCTCTGGTCCAGTAGAACATCACATCATTGATGTTGTAGCCCCCTGTATAGAGAGAGGGAGAGAGAGAGAGAGAGAAGAAGAGAAGAAAGATGATGTCAAGTCAAAGACAGCAAGATGTGTTTTGAAGTAGCACTTTATCACACATACCAATGTTCTACTTATGCATCTAAAATACAAACTACCATCCATAAAATAATGAATAAAGGTTAGCTGGTCACTGAGCTGTAAGTGTGCGACAGCCACAAGCAAGATTTACAATGTTAATGTTTTATTCAAACTACTTTTTATTAAATATGGTTTATTAAATAAGTAACGTACAGCAACAGCCCTCCATTGCTCATTGTGAAGAACTGTGACAGTAAGACTGAATAGGAAATGCTAATGCAAATGCAGGGCAAAAGGGAAAAAAGAAGGCCAGAAGGAAAGAACAGTTTCCTTCCTGCCTAACGCGGCATCGGGTGATTCATACATATTTCACGTCTTATATATATCAGGACTTTACATAAACCCAGTGGTGGAAAAAGTACTCAATTGTCATACTTGAGTAAAAGTAAAGATACTTTAATAGAAAATGACTCAAGTAAAAGTGAAAGTTACCCAGTAAAATACTACTTGAGTAAAAGTCTAAAATGTACTTAAGTATCTGTCACACCCTGATCTGTTTCACCTGTCTTGAGATATTCTCCACCCCCTCCAGGTGTCACTTATTTCCCTGGTGTCTATATCCCTGTGTTTCCTGTCTCTCTGTGCCAGTTTGTCTTGTATGCCTTTCAAGTGAACCAGCGGTTTTCCCGTACTCCTGCTTCTATTCTCTTTTGCTAGTCCTCTCGGTTTTTGCCCCTTGCCCGTTTTCTGGACTCCATTCCCGCCTGCCTGACCTCAAGCCTGCCTGACCTCGAGCCCGCCTGCCACTCTGTACTTCCTGGACTCTGAGCTGGTTTTGACCTTTTGCCTACCCCTTTTGGATTGTTTAATAAATATCAAGACTCAAACCATCTGCCTCCCGTGTCTGCATCTGTGTCTCGCCTTGTGCCCTTATAGTATCAAAAGTAAAAGTATAAACCATTTAAAATTCCTTATATTAAGCAAACCCGACGGCACAATATTTTATTTTATTTTTTATTGACGGATAGCCAGGGGCACACTCCAACACTCAGACATGATTTACAAACAAAGCATTTGTGTCTAGTTATTCCGCCAGATCAGAGGCACTAGGGATGACCAGGGATGTTCTCTTGATAAGTGTGTGAATTGGAAAATTTCTGTCAAGATGTAATGAGTACTTTTGGGTGTCAGGGAACATTTATGGAGTAAATAATACATTATTTTCTTTAGGAATGTAGTGAAGTAAAAGTAAAAGTTGTCAAAAGGATAAGTAGTAAAGTACAGATACCCCCAAAAACTACTTAAGTAGTACTTCGCACCACTGCATAATCCTACAGTCCATCTTACGTAGGATTTAGAAGAGCTCAGTGACACTTTGTAACGCGTGTTCTCCTCCTCTTCGTCTGAAGAGGAGGAGTAGGGATTGGACCAAAGCGCAGCATTGTGATCTGACATAATGATTTATTTAACGAAACCAAAAAACACGAAGAACACTAGAGAATTACAAAAACAATAAACGATGTAGACAGACCTAGACTTGAGAACTTACATAAACACGAAGAACGCCCGAACAGGTACAAACTACATCAAAACACGAAACAGTCCCGTGTGGTGCATAAAGACACAGACACAGGAAACAACCACCCACAACAAACAATGTGAAACCACCTACCTTAATATGGTTCTCAATCAGAGGAGATGAAAACCACCTGCCTCTAATTGAGAACCATATCAGGTCACCCATTAACCAACATAGAAACACATACCATAGAATGCCCACCCACACTCACGCCCTGACCGACTAACACATACAAAAACAACAGAAAACAGGTCAGGAACGTGACATAACCCCCCCCTCAAGGTGCATACTCCGGACGCACCACCAAAAGTCTAGGGGAGGGTCTGGGTGGGCATCTGACCACGGTGGTGGCTCAGGCTCTGGGCGAGGTCCCCACCCCACCATAGTCAATCCCAGCTTCCATATCCCCCTCCGAATGACCACCCTCCTATTCAACCCACCTAAATTAAGGGGCAACACCGAGATAAGGGGCAGAACCGGGATAAGGGGCAGCTCCGGACTGAAGGACGGCAGCTCCGGACTGAGGGGCAGCACCGGGACAAGGGGCAGCACCGGACTGAGGGGCAGCTCCGGACTGAAGGACGGCAGCTCCGGACTGGCTGATGGCTCTGGCTGCTCATGGCTCGCTGACGGCTCTGGCTGCTCATGGCTCGCTGACGGCTCGCTCATGGCTGCTCATGGCTCGCTGACGGCTCTGGCTGCTCATGGCTGACTGGCGGCTCTGGCAGACCCTGGCTGACTGGCGGCTCTGGCAGACCCTGGCTGACTGGCGGCTCTGGCAGACCCTGGCTGACTGGCGGCTCTGGCAGACCCTGGCTGACTGGCGGCTCTGGCAGACCCTGGCTGACTGGCGGCTCTGGCAGACCCTGGCTGACTGGCGGCTCTGGCAGACCCTGGCTGACTGGCGGCTCTGGCAGACCCTGGCTGACTGGCGGCTCTGGCAGACCCTGGCTGACTGGCGGCTCTGGCAGACCCTGGCTGACTGGCGGCTCTGGCAGACCCTGTCTGGTTGGCGGCTCTGGCAGATCCTGTCTGGTTGGCGGCTCTGGCAGATCCTGTCTGGTTGGCGGCTCTGGCAGACCCTGTCTGGTTGGCGGCTCTGGCAGACCCTGTCTGGTTGGCGGCTCTGGCAGATCCTGTCTGGTTGGCGGCTCTGGCAGATCCTGTCTGGTTGGCGGCTCTGGCAGATCCTGTCTGGTTGACGGCTCTGGCAGATCCCGACTGACAAATGGCTCTAGCGGCTCCTGACTGACGAACGGCTCTGACGGCTCGGGAGAGACGGGCGGCTCTAATGGCTCGGGACAGACGGATGGCTCAGATGGCGCTGTGCAGACGGATGGCTCAGATGGCGCTGGGTAGACGGATGGCTCAGATAGCACTGGGTAGACGGATGGCTCAGATGGCGCTGGGTAGACGGATGGCTCAGATGGCGCTGGGCAGACGGATGGCTCAGATGGCGCTGGGCAGACGGATGGCTCAGATGGCGCTGGGTAGACGGATGGCTCAGATGGCGCTTGGCAGACGGGCAGCTCTGGCCGGATGAGGCGCACTGTAGGCCTGGTGCCGGAACTGGAGGTACCGGGCTAAGGACACGCACCCTCAGGCTAGTGCGAGGAACAACAACAGGGCACACTGGACTCTCAAAGCATACTATGGGCCTGGTGCGTGGTACCGGCACTGGTGGTACCGGGCTAAGGGCACGCACATCAGGACGAGTACGGGGAGAAGGAACAGTGTGTACAGGGCTCTGGAGACGCAGATGTGGCTTGGTGCGTGGTGCCGGAACAGGAGGCACCGGGCTGGAGACACGCACCATAGGAAGAGTGCGTGGAGGAGGAACAGGACTCTGGAAACGCACTGGAAGCCTGGTGCGTGGTGTAGGCACTGGTGGTACTGGGCTGGGGCGGGAAAGTGGCGCCGGATATACCGGACCGTGCAGGCGTACTGGCTCCCTTGAGCACCGAGCCTGCCCAACCTTACCTGGTTGTATGCTCCCCGTCGCCCGACCAGTGCGGGGAGGTGGAATAACCCGCACCGGGCTATGTAGGCGAACCGGGGACACCATGCGTAAGGCTGGTGCCATGTATGCCGGCCCGAGGAGACGCACTGGAGACCAGACGCGTTGAGCCGGCTTCATGGCACCTGGCTCAATGCCCAATCTAGCCCTACCAGTGCGGGGAGGTGGAATAACCCGCACCGGGCTATGAACACGTACAGGAGACACCGTGCGCTCTACTGCGTAACACGGTGTCTGCCCGTACTCCCGCTCTCCACGGTTAGCCTGGGAAGTGGGCGCAGGTCTCCTACCTGCCCTCGCCACACTACCTTTTAGCCCCCCCAATACATTTTTGGGGTTTCCTTTCGGGCTTCCAGCCACGTCTCCTTGCTGCCTCCTCATACCACCGCTCCTGGGCTTTCGCTGCCTCCCTCTCTTCAAACGAGCGGCGATATTCCACTGTATGAGCCCATGGACCCTTTCCGTCCAATATTTCCTCCCAAGTCCACGAGTCCTGATTACTTGGCCGCTGCTGCTGGTTCCGATCATGCCGCTTGATCCATTGTTGGTGGGTGGTTCTGTAACGCGTGTTCTCCTCCTCTTCGTCTGAAGAGGAGGAGTAGGGATTGGACCAAAGCGCAGCATTGTGATCTGACATAAAGATTTATTTAACGAAACCAAAAAACACGAAGAACACTAGAGAATTACAAAAACAATAAACGATGTAGACAGACCTAGACTTGAGAACTTACATAAACACGAAGAACGCCCGAACAGGTACAAACTACATCAAAACGAACGAAAACACGAAACAGTCCCGTGTGGTGCATAAAGACACAGACACAGGAAACAACCACCCACAACAAACAACGTGAAACCACCTACCTTAATATGGTTCTCAATCAGAGGAGATGAAAACCACCTGCCTCTAATTGAGAACCATATCAGGTCACCCATTAACCAACATAGAAACACATAACATAGAATGCCCACCCACACTCACGCCCTGACCGACTAACACATACAAAAACAACAGAAAACAGGTCAGGAACGTGACACACTTTATAACAGTGCACATAAACATTTGTTGTAAAGTGCTTACTCAATGTATACTGAAATCTTGAAAGAAGGTTCAGGAGGGCAACTTAATTCCCTTCAATAGTATTTATTGCTGACATGTTTTAGAATAAGCTGTTTACTTTAATTGACCTACATTTATAAGGAATAAAGCCACAAGCTATATAGGATCAACATTTCTTCCTGATAATATGGCTACAGATCCGAAACAGAAAAGTCTCAAAAGTTCAAAGCCCAACCACCTGGCACTTCAGATGGGCTAAAGCAAACATTTGAAGCCAGATCTGCTCCGAAATACACGTTTTCTATCCCCACGTCAACCTTGCCTTTAGAGATTCATTATGAGATGTAGTTTAGTAATTGACCTGCAGAGGGAGATGTAGAATAAGAAGCCCTACGACACGGCTGTAACTGGAGGAGAAGAAATCTCCATTAAACTGGGACACACAGAATCCCCATTTCCTGTTACTTCATTACATTAAACACTCATTATCTTATGGCTCTCACCATCTCCCGAGAGACACAACATGTGTGAAAATCCAGGGAGACATAAGTTATTGAGGAAAGTGTGTTTAATGTAATGCAGAGCACCCTGACGAAAAGTTACAGAGACATTGAAGCCGCTGAGGATCTCTTGTTGTAACTTTTTCAGTGTTATGTTTGTGACTGCCGGATCAGGGCAATGTGCAAATTAGGTATGAAGCATGTGAGGGCGCCGTGGTCCTGTGCAATAGCACGGGAAGGGTTACATTAGAAATTAGGGGCTCTCTTAAGGTGCTCTGAAGCCTGAAAAGTGTACTGCACTGCAGCCTGGAGAGATGAAAGCTGTTGCCTTTTAAAATATCCTGCTCACTGAGACACTGAGATGAGTACATCTTAAAAATGGCTGCATAGAGACTTAAAATCTTCAAAACCAAATCTCGCTAAAGTATCCTCCACTGTGGTGAGCGTGGTCTCATCATTAAGCAACAATCAAACATGGCTGTGAATGTCTTCTGACTCCAGGCCTTTTCTGCTGTCAATAGCCACTAAAATATGTCACCGCCATATCTATCTAAACACCTGGTGCTTGTCTTGTCTTTAAACTTCCTTGTTGGAAGTAAAGTGTGGGCTGGGGAGCGAGGAGGAGCGGGGAGCAATGTTCAAATTTTGGCAGCACATTAAAAATAATGAAACCTCACAGTCTGGCTCTTTTCAGTGTGCTGCTGAAGCAAGGCTGTGTGAGTCTGGGATGCACAGTATACGTTTAACCTGACAGTAATGTAAAGGGGAAAATCCTTGACTTACCTCGACATGTATTGAGTGGGATGAGTGGGAGAGGAGCTCCCTCTGGTTGAGTTTGTTGTTGACATGAGGTTCGAAGTGTTGCTTTGGCAGCGATTTGGCTATAGCTTAGCACGACTTGCTGTCATTAAAGAGTGTGTAGGCGAGCGAGGAAGAGGGAGGGAGAGAGAGTGGGAGAGAGAGAGAAAGAGAGAGATAGCGAGGAAGAGAGAAATGAAGGGAAAAAGAGAGACTTCTGCTCTAAACCCTTTGCGTTCCTCCCTTGCTAGCTCCCTGCGGTTTTGAGCTTATGTAACACAGAGCTACAGCTAGAGCTGGGGCTGTATCAGAGACAAGACAGGCGTGATGCCAATATGTGGATGGCTGGTGACTAACGTGAAGAGGGTTTTGGGGCCAGCCAAGGATAAGAAGCTGGGCCGACGGGGGCAGACACTGTCCCCGTTTCCATGAGTTACAGGCAGCTTTGGGTATGACCCAGTTTTGCCATATATATATACAGTATATACACTGCTCAAAAAAATCAAGGGAACACTTAACTTCTTGTCAATACGGGGGCGCTGTTTTCACTAAGGAAAAAATCTCTCTCTCTCTCTCTCTCTCTCTCTCTCTCTCTCTCTCTCTCTCTCTCTCTCTCTCTCTCTCTCTCTCTCTCTCTCTCTCTCTCTCTCTCTCTCTCTCTCTCTCTCTCTCTCTCTCTCTCTCTCTCTCTCTCTCTCTCTCTCTCTCTCTCTCTCTCTCTCTCTCTCTCTCTCTCTCTCTCTCTCTCTCTCTCTCTCTCTCTCTCTCTCTCTCTCTCTCTCTCTCTCTCTCTCTCTCTCTCTCTCTCTCTCTCTCTCTCTCTCTCTCTCTCTCTCTCTCTCTCTCTCTCTCTCTCTCTCTGTGGGTGTTTTTGGAGTCTGAGTGTTTGGTGTGGAAAGCTCTATCCTAACTAACTAACTTTCTTGATTCTTTTCTTTACATGTTATTTTCTATGGTGGAGGGTTAATGCAATATTTGTTTTTGGCGGTATCCAAAGTTTTTTTTTCAAAGTTAGGGTGGAAGAGGACAGAGTAACTTTCCTGGGGGTTGGAAGGTGTAGTGTGCGCAATGGCTTCTCAGCCTAGCGCGGAGGAGACGCTGTCTATACAGCATGGATTCAGGTGTGTTCCTGAGAACGGAGTTAAGGTGGAGGAGGTTCTGCTCGCGGTCGGTGAACAGGTAGGAGCTGAGTTTATACATTCTGCTTCTAGAATGAACAAAGCTGTGGTTGTGTTCATGAAAAGGGCTAATTTGGTCGGTAGGCTAATTGCTAGCGGAATATTTGTAAGGGATGTGTTGGTGTCAATTTCACCTCTCTCTACCCCTTCAACAAGAGTTGTAGTGGCAAATTTGCCTCCGTTTATCACGGACGATCAAATTAGGAAAGAGCTGAGTCGTTTTGGTAAGTTTGCTAGCGGTTTCCGTGTACTGTCAGCAGGGTTTCAGGCAGATGCCGTTAAACACGTTGTTTCGTTCCGGAGGCAAGTGTTTATGTTTCTGAACAACAACGAGCAACAGCTAAATGTGCATTTTAAAGTGAGGCATGGGGAGGGGCTCTATGCAGGTTTTGCCAGCACAGATAGTCTACGGTGTTTTGAATGTGGGGATTTGGGGCACAAGAGCTTTGCGTGCCCACATAAAGGCCGTAGACAAGGTGAGGATACAAGCGCAAATGGGGGAAATCGAGGTCAAAATGCAGGGGGTAAGGAGATGCAGACAGCAGAGGCTGGGCCTAGTCAGTCTAGAGATGGTGGTGTAGATGAGGCTGGGCCTAGTCAGGCTAGAGATGGTAGGGTAGTGGAGGCTGGGTCTAGTCAGGCTAGAGATGGTGGAGAAGCAGAGGCTGGGTCTAGTCAGGCTAGAGATGGTGGGGAAGCACAGGCTGGGTCTAGTCAGGCTAGAGATGGTGGGGTAGCTGAGGCTGGGCCTAGTTATGCTATGGAGGGTGGTGTAGAGGGTGCTGGGTCTAGGCAGGCTATGGATGGTGGTATAGCAGAGGCTGAGTCTAGTCAAGCTATGGATGGTGGGGTAGCTGAGGCTGGCCCAAGTCATGCTATGGAGGGTGGTGTAGATGATGCTGGGCCGAGTCATGCTATGGAGGGTGGTGCAGATGATGCTGGGCCGAGTCATGCTATGGAGGGTGGTGTAGATGATACTGGGTCTAGTCAGGTTATTCTAGTTGATGAGGAGAGTATAGTGGGGAAGTGTAAGAGATTAGGGGGGGAGGAGGAGGGTGTCAAGCGGAAAAGGAAAAAGGGTGTGGACAAAGGCACCATGGAAATGTTGCCTGTTGCTGTGGGTGAGGCCCTAACCAGAGAGAAAGAGCAGGTGGTCAGGGTGGGAGATAGAGAAGAGGAGGAAAGTGAGTCTGAGGAAGAGGATGAGGAGTTATTTTTTTTAGACTCCTCTTCAATTGGCCCGGAGCTGACAGCCAGTCAACCAGAAGGGTCTAAGTACACGTTGAGAGAACTGACAAGGTTCCTGAATGAGACTAAGGGGAAAAAAGTTAATCTTGAGGCTTTTTTTCCTGATTCTAGAAAGTTTGTAAGATCAGTACAACATGCTATGAGAAATGAGGGGCATGGTGTCCTCTCACCCAAGAAACGGTTTAGGTTGAGGAAGTGGGTCACAACAGTGCGTAAAGGTTTACCTTCAGACACTGTTTAAATGTTTAATTTCTTACTGACACTGGGGCTTTTTGAGCTTTCCTATTGGTCTATTTCTCTGCTGGCTTTTCTCCCACTTCTTATGGAGACTCTTTGGGTAGGCTCGCTTAATATAAATGGTGCCAGAGATGCGGGAAAGAGGAGTGTGTTGGGTGAATATGTAAAACAAAAGAAAGTACAGGTGTTGTTTCTGCAGGAGACGCATAGTGATGTGGTGAATGAAGTTGATTGGGGGCTCTGGTGGAAAGGGGCAAGTGTGTTGAGCCATGGGACAAATCTTAGTGCAGGGGTGGCAGTCCTTTTTGCACCGGGTCTGGCTGTAAAAATGTGCTCCTCAAAGGAGGTGTGTAGGGGCAGGTTGCTTGTTGTTAAAGCAGAGATTAACAACATGGGTTTTGTCTTTATAAATGTGTATGCGCCTAACACAGGGAGAGAAAGAGGGGTTCTATTTGGGAGTCTTAGACAGGAACTCTCACAAGTAGCGCCTGAGGAGACGCTGGTGATCGGAGGTGACTGGAACTGTACAATGGATTTTACAAAAGACAGAAATGGGGAAGAGCCTCATTCAGTGTCAGTGGGAGTGTTAAGGGACATCTTTAATCAGTTTGACCTAGTGGATGTTTGGAGAACTAAACATCCAAACACAAGACAGTATACGTGGGTGAAGGTTTTTGGGGCTAGGGTGAGTGCAGCTCGACTTGATCGTTTTTACATGTCCAGGAATCAGAGCAATAGGCTGCTGGGTGCTACCATTCTCCCAGTGGGGTTTTCGGATCACCACATAACCATGGCTCGGCTGTCTATTTCACCAGGGCCCCGGCAGGCATCTTATTGGAAGTTCAATGTAAAGCTCTTACAAGATGCCACTTTTTGCTCAGGTTTCCAGACTTTTTGGGAAAGATGGGGGCAGCGAAGAGAGGAGTATGAGTCTCTGAGTCAATGGTGGGATGTGGGGAAAGTGCAAATTCGGCTTTTCTGTCAACAGTACACAGCTCTCTCATCCTCAGAGGCTAGGAGAGTATTGGGGGAACTAGAGCGGTGTATTAGTGAGATGGAGGTAGAGATGGTGGGGCAAGGCAATGTAGGCCTCCAGGCTAACTTAGCCGAATTACGTAGGGACCTGGGTAGTTTTTTCCAGGTTAAAGCAAAGGGAGCACTTGTAAGAGCTAGGTTCTCCATGCTCAAGGAGATGGATGCTCCCAGCTCCTTCTTCTTTGGTTTGGAAAGACAGAGCAGTGAAGCCAAGGGTATGCATTGTCTACGGCTGTCTGATGGGCGGGTGACCTCTGTGGTGGGGGAGATGCGGGAGCGGACTGTGGAGTTTTATACTGAATTGTATAGGGCAGAAATGTGTGATCCTATGTGTGCTCAGGTCTTGTTCGCAGGACTCCCTAAGCTCTCTCGGGCACAGAGGGATGAAATGGACATTCCTCTGTTGTCACATGAACTGGCAGAGGCCGTAACCCAGATGTCCCCCGGTCGTGCACCCGGGGTCGATGGACTTCCAGTGGAGTTTTACAAAAAATTCTGGGGAACTATTGGACAGGATTTCTTTTGCGTGTTGCGTGAATGCGTCGAGGTAGGAGAGTTGCCGATGAGCTGCCGTCGGGCGGCACTGACTCTCCTGCCCAAAAAAGGGGACTTGTGTGAACTTAAGAACTGGAGGCCTGTGGCATTACTCTGTGCGGACTATAAGATATTTGCCAAGGTCCTCTCTAACAGACTGAAGTCCCATCTGGACTCTATAATACACAAGGACCAGACATATTGTGTACCGGGACGCTCAATCACGGACAACTTGTTCTTGATTAGGGACATGTTGGACTTGTCGAGAGGTTCTAATGTGAACTTTGGACTGGTCTCTTTAGATCAAGAGAAGGCTTTTGATAGAGTGGATCATGAGTATCTGTTTAATGTGATGTCTGTGTTTGGGTTTGGGAAGAGCTTTGTGAACTGTGTGAAGCTGTTGTATGCTGGGGCGTCATGTATGGTTAAGGTGGGAGGGGCGCTCAGTAGGCCTGTCTGGGTGAGACGGGGCATTAGACAAGGATGCCCTCTATCTGGGCAGCTGTACACACTAGCCATTGAGCCTTTTTTAGGACTGCTACGCAGGAGACTGCGGGGAGTGTGCTGGACAGGCATGGAGGTGGTGACAGGAATAGCAGTCTCAGCATATGCAGATGATGTTTCTGTGATGGTCAGGGATGGGCAAGATATGCAGGAGCTAGAGACCAGTCTGAAGGTGTACGAGGGAGCTTCATCAGCTAAGGTAAACTGGGGAAAGAGCAAAGCTCTGTTATGTGGGGCATGGGGGGATAGGGCTCCTCCTCTGCTTCCAGGGGGTTTGCAGTGGGGTTGTGAAGGGCTTAAAGTGTTGGGGGTGTACCTGGGCTCGGAGAGGTGGGTCAGCAAGAACTGGGAGGGGCTGTCACAGGCAGTGGTGTCAAGACTGGCCAGGTGGAGGTGGCTCCTGTCCCAAGTGTCATATAGAGGGAGGGTGCTGATAATCAACAACCTGGTGGCATCTTCCTTGTGGCATAAACTGGCTGTCCTCAACCCCCCCGCCGGTCTGCTTGCAGACCTGCAACGCAAGCTGGTGGACTTCTTTTGGTCGGGCCATCACTGGCTGAAGGCAGCAGTGTTGTACATGACCGTCCACGAAGGAGGACAGGGCCTGGTGGAACTGGAGAGCAGGATGGCTGCTTTCCGGCTAAAGGCGGTGCAGAGACTGCTGTACCATACTGATGTTGGCTGGAGGGAACCAGCATGCGCGCTGCTGAGGAGAGCTGGCGGATTAGGGTTGGACCGGCAGCTGTTCCTCATGAAGCTGGAGAGGCTGAGTACAGCAGGTCTCTCAGAGTTTTACTCTGCGGTGCTGAGGGCCTGGCAGCTGCTAAGGCCCACACGAGAAGGGGGTGTGGAGCCTGGGCAGTGGGTGTGGGAGGAGCCTATTTTCCACAACCCAGCCATCCCTTTGAGATCGGTTCAGTCGGCCACCCTGCAGAGGCAACTGATGGCAGGGGGTTTACAAAGGCTAGGTGACCTGAGACTGCTGGGAGAGGAGGGGTGGAAAACCCCGGAGGTCTTGGCGCAACAAACAGGAATAACGTCTCTTAGGCTGCTGGAGAGATTCCTGGAGGAGGTCCAGGAGGCACTGTCTGAGCCGGTAAGGGGGGTGTTTGAGAGGCCAAAGGGAGAGGGGCCACCAATGTTTCCGCCACTGCAGGTGACGGCAGAGACTGGAGACTGGCAAGGGGGTCTGGAGGACTTGTTAGATTTTAACACTCCGAGCCTGGGGGAGTTTGAGGGGGTGGGAGGTAAAGCCATCTACAACCTCTGCGTTAAGGTTAGGAACATTAGAAGCCTAACAGGAGTGAAGGCACATCAGTGGCAGGGGGTATGTGGGGCGGAGAGTATGGTGGGTTTTAGATGGAGGGCGCTCTACAAACCCCCAGTACCAAAGAGGTCAGGGGACCTCCAGTGGAGGGTTCTTCATGGAGCCCTGGCCACTAACAGCTGGTTGGCACGGGTTGATCCGGGAATTGGGCAGGGGTGTCCTTTCTGTCAAATGAAAGAAACTGTGATTCATGTGTTTTCTGTGTGCACCAGGTTAATGCCTTTAATGTCTCTGCTGGAATGTCTGTGTGACAGGTTGGGGGTGGTTTTTGCTGTTGGGATGTTTATAATGGGATACAGGTATTCGAGTAAGGAGAAAGAAAAATGTGTTTTGTTGAATTTTCTGTTTGCTCAGGCAAAATTAGCTATTTGGCTAACAAGGAGAAACAGGGTCAAAGTTGGGGGGATAACAGACCCTTTACTACTGTTTAATGGGATGGTCTCTGCGCGCCTTAGGGTTGAGTTTGAGTTCTATAAACTGATCAAATGTGTGGAGATGTTTGAGGAGATATGGTGTGTTGGGGGGGCTGTCTGTATTGCTGGGGAAGATGTTTTGGATATACGGTTGTAGGAGAGGGTATTGTTTTTGTGTATGGTGATGGTGGTTTGTATCATGTGGTAGATGGAAAGGTGAGTATGGTACATGTATGCAGTACAGGATATATTTTTGTTTTTTTATTTTAGGGGGGGGTGAGTTTTAAATGAAATGAGAATGTTTCAATAAAGAAAGACAAAAAGTCAAAAGTCTCTCTCTCTCTCTCTCTCTCTCAAAACCATCAAGCCCAACAGCTCCTTTCCTTAGTACTAAAGTTGCCAAGGCACCCTAGTAGCAGCTTAGGCAGAGAGCTCTGTACATTTTCTTACTATTTATTCACTTTGAAGTGTTTTTCTGTTTGAAGTCTAAGTCTATTTGTTTCCTGCCCGTGAATTCATGGCAAATCAGCTTTCTTAAAATAATAAACAACAAAAAATAGGCTGGTGTATTGGAACCAAATGAAACAACACTAGCTAGCCAACTAGCTAGCTTGGTAGCATTACTAGCTAGCTAGTGTGTTTTGATTTGATTCTAATACACCAGTCTATTTTTTGTTGTTTCTACACTCCACGCTGGCAGTGATGATTTCATTGCTCAGGAAGTTTCCTCTAAAATTATGTAGTAAGCTGGCTTTCGTTGTTATCCTGAGTGTGTGGAGAGCTCAAAAACGTAATCTCGTTTTAAAAGACCAGAGAGAGTCAACGGCTACAGAGAAGTCGCAGTCAGAATGCGGGGACGGCGAGGCACCGGTGAGACACCTTGAATGGAGAGGGAACTGTGTTGACCATATACTCCCTGTGCTCAAGCCATGTGGTTCCCTCTTGACTGTTGCTCCGTCTGATGGAGGCTTCAAACACTCAAAACGTTCAACTCTTGGCTGAAAATCGTTGTCCAGACCTACACTGTCATGTAGCTGTTTTAAAAAAAATGTTTTATTGGTTTTGCTTTTTCAAGTGCTTTGAGATTCTTTCTGTAATGAAAAGCACTTTAGAAGATGAATACATTCTTACAGCTCTCCAGTTGCAAAGTGCAGGTCTGCTTGTCCATGGGGTACTTGGTCAGGTCCATGTTGCAGGCCACAGTGGTGGTGATCCTGGAGAGATAAGAGAGAAACAGTCGTCAACCTCAAAGGTTTCTTTCCCCCTCGCCGAACCACCTCATTGTTTACCCATGTATTCCTTCTGGCCTACCTCTGAAAGCACTACTACAACTGTTTCTGTCCCTGGCCTCTCCTCAATCCTAACCTTCGTTTTATGATATCTCATTTAACCCTTTCCCTATAGAACCCTCTTTCACTCTCTATCACCCCTTCCTTGCTCTCCTCCTGCCCTCCTTATCGTGCCCTCTGTCTTCCCTGGCACTTCAACCTCTGCACACAGCTCCTCTCTCTGACAGACCCATGTCCCCGGGCAGTATGCATCCATATATGGAAAATTCTACCAGGGGTAGGCAACTAGATTCAGCCGCGGGCCGGTTTTTGTCGGGGTGGATGGTCGGGGGGCCTGCAAATTGACCACAATTAAGCTCAAAAAGAGATTGTTTTTAAAAAATAACAATAATTTCATGCCTTGATTACATTGAGATACGATCACATACAGTGGGGTCCGAAATGATTGACACCCTTGATAAAGATGAGCAAAAAGGACAAAAATAAATCATTCAAATACTGAGCTACATATATGGTTAAATAAATGGGGAAATGATATGAATTATACTAAAACAACTGTTCAGAGAAATAATAATAAGTAATACTTGTATATGTTTTTTCTCCAATAGGTAGGGGTCAAAATTATTGACGCCCTGTTTTCAATACATTTCAATTCTTCACCTTGCATGGATAACAGCACTGAGTCATTTTCTAAGACGTTCTATGAGTTGGAGAACACATTGGGAGGGGTGTTAGACCATTCCTTCAGGATCCTTGATATCCTTGGTCTGCGCTTATGGACTGCCCTCTTCAATTCAAACCACAGGTTTTCAATGGGGTTCATTTCGACGCCAAGCCCACCACTGGTGTGTGTGGCCAAAGAGCTCTATTTTCATGTCATCCAACAAATGTAAACACCTGGAGTGTTTATTGGCATTGGGACATGGATTGGAACTGGTGCTTTGGTCAGATGGCATGGAAATAGTGCTCTTTGGTCACGCGCACCAGTGGTTTGGCATCGAAATGACAATGCATAAGCAGAAAACAACCCCATACTTACTGTAAAATATGGTGGTGGATATTTGATGTTGCAAACACACATGCAGTCACACGCATATGCCATGCACACTGTACAAATACAAGCAAAAGTAAAGCTCACACGTATAGATAGATTGGCATGAAATTAACCATACACATACTGTGCCAGTAAAAAGTTTGGACACACCTACTCATTCAAGGGTTTTTCAAAATTTTACTATTTTCTACATTGTAGAATGACAGTGAAGACATCAAAACTATGAAATAACACATGGAATCATGTAGTAACCAAAAAAGTGTTAAACACATTTTAGATTCTTCAAAGTAGCCACCCTTTGCCTTGATGACAGCTTTGCATACTCTTGTCATTCTCTCAACCAGCTTCATGAGGTAGTCACCTGGAATGTGTTTCAATTAACAGGTGTGCCTTGTTAAATGTTAATTTGTGGAATTTCTTTCCTTCTTAATGCGTTCGAGCCAATCAGTTGTGTTGTGACAAGGTAGGAGTTGTATACAGATATCCCTAACGTCCATACTATGGCAAACAGCTCAAATAAGCAAAGAGAAATGACAGTCCATCATTACTTTAAGACATGAAGGTCAGTCAATCTGGAAAATTTCACGAACTTTCAAAGTTTCTTCAAGTGCAGTCGCAAAAACCATCAAGCGCTATGATGAAGCTGGCTCTCAAGAGTGCCGCCACAGGAAAGGAAGACCCAGAATGACCTCTGCTGCAGAGGATAAGTTCATTAGAGTTAACTGTACCTCAGATTGCAGACCAAATAAATCCTTCACAGAGTTCAAGTAACACACATCTCAACATCCACTGTTCAGCGGAGACTGCGTGAATCAGGCCTTCATGGTCGAATTGTTGCAAAGAAACCACTACTAAAGGACACCAATAAGAAGAAGAGACTTCCAAGAAACATGAGCAATAGACAAATAGACATTCATTTTTTATTTAACCTGGCAAGTCATTTAAGAACACATTTTTATTTACAATGACAGCCTAGGAACAGTTGGTTAACTGTCTTGTTCAGGGGCAGAACGCTAGATTCTTCACCTTGGCAGCTTGGGGATTCGATCTAGCAACCTTTCGGTTACTGGCCCAACGCTCTAACCACTATGCTACCTACCGCCCCATTAGACTGGTGGAAATCTGTCCTTTTTTCTGATGAGTCCAAATTTTTGGTTACGACTGCCGTGTCTTTGTGAGATGCAGAGTAGGTGAACGGATGATCTCTGCATGTGTGGTTTCCACCGTGAAGCATGGAGGAGGAGGTGTGATGGTGTGGGGGTGCTCTGCTGGTGACACTGTCTGTGATTTATTTAGAATTCAAGGCAGACTTAACCAGCATGGCTACCACAGCATTCTTCAGCGATATGCCATCCCATCTGGTTTGGGCTTAGTGGGACTATCATTTGTTTTTCAACAGGACAAGAACCCAAAACACAGGCTGTGTAAGTGCTATTTTACCAAGGAGAGTGATGGAGTGCTGCATTAGATGACCTGGCCTCCACAATCACCCGACCTCAACCCAATTGAGATGGTTTGGGATGAGTTGGACCGCAGAGTGAAGGAAAAGCATCCAACATGTGCTCAGCATATGTGGGAACTCCTTCAAGACTGTTGGAAAAGCATTCCAGGTGAAGTTGGTTGAGAGAATTCCAAGACTGTGCAAATCTGTCATCAAGGCAAAGGGTGGCTACCTTGAAGAATCTAAAATATAAGTTGTACAATGTAGAAAATAGTAAAGTGAAGAAAAACCCTTGAATTAGTAGGTGTGTCCAAACTTTGGACTGGTAATGTATGTGCTCACTCACATGATACAGAACAATGCAGTGTATCATTGATGGGGGTTGTGAATCAATTAACAGAAGCCTTGGACTACTGTCCGTTCAGCACCACCATACCAGTCTAAACAAGTCAGCACCACAGACAGCACCTATACCCCTATAGAAAATTCAAGGTGTGTCAATAAGCAGAGGCAGAGACATGCTGTTCGTTCAGCACCACCCCATCTGGGGTGCGTTCAGTTCGCTTCAACGTTTGCCTTGTTGCGTGACGGTTTGTACTGAACAACACATTTCATTTGAGGTACATTTGCTCCTGCTTGGTTGGTATGGTGAGGTGTGGTGTGGCCTGATCAATATGGGTTTGACCACCTGAAATCACAAAACTGCTGAATGTATCTGCCATCTGGACCACCATAATCACAACGTTTTTCAACTGATTGTTCAGTACAGTGCCATTTCCGTTGAATTCAATGTTGTACACCGCTCTGTCGTACTGAACGCAACCCAGTGTAAACAAATCTGTGTAAATAACAATTTGTTCTTAATTGACCTGCCTGGTAAAAAAACGTTGAATAAATGAAAAGGGGACTTATCTAATTCCAATAGTTCAAGGACTTTGCATTGTTGGATCCATGTGTGTGTGTGTGTGTGCGTGCATGCGTGTGTGTGTGTTTCTCCCACCTCAGGGCGTAGAGCACCGTTCCATTGGGGAAGATCCTGATCAGCCTGTTCTCCACAGTGATGTCATGGAGGAAGGACTTTTTGGAGTCTACGATGAAGGTGTCTGGTACCCAGAGCAGCTCCACCAGCCTGCCGTCCAGACTCAGGCTCTTGTTACCCTCAAACACCAGGCGCTCGTCTGTCCAGCGCTGACGCAGGAAGATAGTGGCCGTGTAGTCCTAAAGTTCAATTCCAAGGGTCACCATAGTGCAGTTGTACACAAAAAACTTCAATTCTAAACACTGATTATGTAACATCATAAACATACTGGAATGTAATATGTATTTTATTATCACAATGTGTCATATGACACAGGAAGTTGTCTCACCATGTTGATCTCTGATATGGTGTCAATGCTGGCAATGTCCAAACTCATGCCCACAGTCACTGGCCCATCTGCAGAGATGAGAGATAGACACACAGAGAAAGGGTGAGGGGAAGGAGAGAGAGGAATAACAGACAGAAAGAGAATAGAGAGAGCGAGAGAGAGAGAATGTCCTTGCTTTACTTTCCGTGTCAATAAAGTATACTGAATTGTACTCAACACAGAGAGGGAGGGACAGAAAGAGAGAAAGAGAGAACAAGGGAAACTGAACAAGACATGAAAGAGAAAGAGAGGATTCAGAACACCGTGAGGAATCATAAAAGCAGTAAAATGAAAGTAGTGTTATTCAAAATGCCTCAAGACAAAAAAAGAAGCATGTTTAATTAAGAAACGTATTGCTGAATACTTGACATCAGTGGCAACAGCAAGAGTGTCACATGCAGCCCCACACATATGAATGCTCTTCTTTTCCCCCTCTCTCGTTCCCTCTCTTTCTTTCACTTACCCACTCTCATTCTTGTACTGTATAACACTGTAGTATTTCTGCTTTTTCTTGCCAAAAAACACGGTCGCCTAACCTTTGTGCATGTGTAACCCTGTATGTATGTATGCACGCATGGGGGTAGGTCTGGACCCCAGGAAGAGAAGTGGGTGTGATTGTAACAGCTAATTGGAATCCAAATAAATAAATACTTGCGTGCATACCAAGCTCACCTACACTGAGGACTCTGTAGAGAGAGAGCGAGAGCGAGAGCGAACGTGTGTTTGTATTCATGTGTGTGCATTTCCATGCTTTCCAGGAAGCTGACCTCTTGTGTGGGGTTCATGGCAATCAGGAGTGCACTCATCTCTGCTAATTACATTTGCTCTGATTCGGTTCAGTCTCAGCGATCACTAATCAAACGTTAGGCACGTTTAGAGGGATTCTCTGAAGCAGCAACAATGAAACTGACAAGGGATTTGTGTGAACTACAAACACTGTGTGGAGGATCAAAGGCTACAATACCTTTATGTCACTGTCTCGAGGTTACACTGTATGAACGGATTCCATATTAGGAAGTCACACTGAGTATGCATAACATACTTTGTCAGCTGCTTACTCTTGATATTAATAGCCTAGCCCTATGAATCAAATCTCCATCTGTGTTTTGTATCATGTATTTATTAGTATTTAGTAAAAGCGAATGTTCGTCATTCACATACTGTGCTATGCATTGGGAATGAGATTGCTTCCATCTGCCAGGTAAAAGCTCAGGGAGATTTATGCTTAGCCAAAATATGGTAATATTGAAATGAATATGGGAATATGGTAAGCCACACAATCACAGACAAAAAAAAACACTGACGCACGCAAGCAGACACACACACACATATACACAAACAGCTCCTTTGAGCCTCATCTCATTTTCCAGGGATGTGTGCAATTTCCCTTACTGTCAAAAAAAGGCCTGAGGTACTTGTTGTATCCTTTCATCAGCTTCTGAATGGTGGGAGGCAGAATCTCTCCCTCTTTCACTTCAGCTCTGAGCAGCGAGTTCTCTAACATCCTGAGGAGAAGAAAAGAACGGCAAAAGAACAAATTCAATAATTTAGTGTCCTTCCCCTCAGTGCATTTATCCTCAGTGGATATCAAATGGTTCCTGGTATTCAGCCTGACTATCCTATCGCTGTGCTTTGCCAGTTGAGCTCAACGGTACTTTCTGAATAACTTAAGCTGTGGTAAGAGAAGCACCAGACTAAAAGGCCTCCGAACAATTTGGAATGAAAAGGGAGAAAAGAACAAAACTCATTTTTCATAATTGGTTTACTTCGATCCCAACTGGGTCAGAATACTTGACACATTCCATCCTCAGCAATCTTCAACTCCCCCCTCTTCCTCTACACGCTTGACTCTGCTCATCTCCTGAGCTCAGATCAGCTTCCATATGCAGTTCCACTGATTGTTCTCCTTAAAGGCATGTAGCGTTGTAGGGAGATGATTATTTCACCAGGGATTGAGGGGAGAAGAACACTGTAGAATACATTCAGGCACCTTCCCCCGTGGTGGTGCTGTCCGTTTGTGCATAACAATCTGGAATCTAAATATGCTCGCAAATTGATGAAGCCCTGGAGCTTAGTTAGCGATGTAAGGAACATTGAAGCAAAGCAGATTAGGCCAAGTGTAGTAGGCAGATACAGTACATTCATCTCCATGCGCTAGCAGGGATGTATGTGCCCTAATTGTGCTCACAGTCAACAGCCACTCATTCGCAGTCACTAGAGTTAATTATCTGTTCAAGCAAGGTTGAAGGCTTTTACTCATGAGTCCAGAGAGCATTCGTTGCTGTGTTGAATTTAAAGTCCATTTGTAGACTTTTCAACACTGCCACAGTTTCAGAGGTTCACATAAAACTTGATGAATGCATACAGAAAGACAGTGACTTGTAATGGCAGTAGCGTTTGACACTATCTGAGAGAACTGGACTGTTTATATGTTAAAAGGGATCTTAACTAGCTTTAAAAGCCTCTAGTAAGTGACTTTTTTTTAAGTGTGCTTTAGCTTGTAGTAATCAAATTCCCTACACAACTCTCAGACTGACATGTCAGCCATATTCTAACAATGCAAAGACACGTCATGATTCCAGATGAACTCAAATGCATTCAGGACAGTCTTTAAATAAGAATGACTTTAAGAGTGACTTTTTAAAAAGTCAGGAGCAGGAGCACATAATTCATATTCACTCATAACACCCGAGACTTGTTCTACCTGACCATGTCAAAATCGTTTACAGGATTCCGTGAGCAAAGTATTGATGAAACACTTCCAGGAATGTGTATGACAGGCAGGCTTCACTCCAGCCCTGGAAAGGAAAAGTCATGTTTGTGACAGGGCCCTTCATTATGAAACTGGGTCACATCGAATGACCCATACCTACACACACACGGTCACACACTCCCTCTAATGCGCACGCACACGCACACACTCCCCAGTGTAGGTGAGCTTGGCATCTATAGGAGCTCACATCAAAACACTGCCACCAGTGTCAGGGATGAGTCCATTGAAGCAGCAGTAGCATATACACTGAGTGTACAAAACATGACATAGACTGACCAGGTGAATCAAAGGTGAAAGCTATGCTCCCTTATTGATGTCACTTGTTAAAAATCCACTTCAGTCAGTGTAAACAAAGGGGAGGAGACAGGTTAAAGAAGGATTTTTAGGCCTTGAGACAATTGAGACATGGATTGTGTATGTGTGCTATTCAGAGGGTGTATGGGCAAGACACAATATGTACAGTTAGGGTCTTTGAACAGGGTATGGTAGTAGGTGCCAGGCTCACCAGTTTGTGTCAAGAACTGCAGCGCTGCTGGGTTTTTCCACGCTCAAGTTTCCCGTGTGTATCAAGAATGATCCACCATCCAAAGTACATCCAGCCAACATGACTCAACAGTCACACCCTGATCTGTTTCACCTATCTTGTGCTTGTCTCCACTCCCTCCAGGTGTCACCCATTTTCCCATTTATCCCCTGTGCATTTATACTGTGTTTTCTGTTTGTCTGTTGCCAGTTCGTCTTGTCTCATCAAGCCTACCATCGTTTTTCCTGTACTCCTGTTTTTATTTCTAGTGCCTGTCTTCTAGATTTCCCAGTTTTGACCATTCTGCCTGCCCTGACCCTGAGCCTGCCTGCCGTTCTGTACCTTTCAGACTCTGCTCTGGATTACTGACCTCTGCCTGCCCTTGACCTATTGTTTGCCTGCCCCCTGTTTTTGTAATACACTTTTGTTACTTCGAACTGTCTGCATCTGGGTCTTATCCTGAGGTCTGATATCAACTGTGGGAAGCATTGGAGTGAACATGGGCCAGCATCCCTGTGGAATGCTTTCGACAACATGTAGAGTCCATGCCCCAATGAATTGAGGCTTTTCTGAGGGCAAAAAGGCTGGAGGTACAACTCAATATTAGGAAGGTGTTCTTAATGGTTTGTACACTCATTGTAGTCTGCTGGGATCTATTATTTTGGAGTGAGATGGGGAGAGAAAGAAAAACAGGATGACAAAAAGAGAAAGCGCACAGTTACACGAAAGGTGCTGTCTGTACAATGAGACAAATGCTCATGACGACTAATCCTAGAAATCCTCTAGAGTCCACATCAAAATTATGAGATAATAGATCATAAAATCATAAGATTGTTCTCCCAGTAGATTTATTCCCCACCAAACCTATAACCTATTTCAGACCCAATGTCAATCCCTTCGAGGGGACGAAGGCAGGCAGACTAAGTGAAAGAATCCCACTACTGCCTGGCTCATCACTGTCCAAATGTCTACACTATAGAAACACTGGAGGAAGCATTCTCTCTCCTACCTGCCAAACAGTCTTGGGCTTCATCCTGTGAGCTCTGACATTGTATACAGAGAAGTGGACCTTTGATGGCTCCCAAGGGATCGTCTGGAGAATCAAAGGTTAACACTCCAAAGGGATTCTTCGGCTGTCCATATACAATAACCTTTTTTGGTTCCAACCTTTTTTGGTACCTGGAACCAAAAATAGTTATTCAAAGGGTTTTCCTATGGGGAAAGCTGAAGAACCCTTTTAGGTTCTAGAAACTAACTTTTTTTCTGACTGTGTACCAACACATACTATGGTACTAGTGGGCATTTTATCTACTCAATCATCCGCTATATTGCTTGTGTGTAATGTGTGCGTACTGGCGGCAGAGAAGTCAGGCGCAGGAGAGCAAAGACTATGTTACAACGGTGCAGTTTAATAATAAAAATCACAGTGAACAAACACAATAAATAAATACAATGGGACAAAACCCTTCGCATGCCAGACATAATGTGCACAAACTCTTACAATCAACAATACCGGACAAGGACATATGGGGAACAGAGGGTTAAATACACAACATGTAATTGATGGGATAGAAACCAGGTGTGTGGGAAGACAAGACAAAACAAATGGAAAATGAACGTCGCCCGAACAAGGAGAGGGACCGAACAAGGAGGAAGTCGTGACAGTACCCCCCCCCCCCCCCTTTGACGCGCGGCTCCAGCAGCGCACCGACACGGGCCTCGGGGACGACCCGGAGGGCGATGCGCAGAGCGATCCGGACAAATACGGTGGAACTCCTGTAGCATTGAAGGGTCCAACACGTCCTCGACCAGAACCCAGCACCTCTCCTCCGGACCGTACCCCTCCCACTCCACGAGATACTGAAGGCCCCTCGCCCGGCGCAAACAAGGAGAGGGACCGACTTCGGAGGAAGTCGTGACATTGTGAAAAAGGTAAATAAAAATACAATATTAATATACACCAGTCAAGCTCTTTTCCCTAGATGAAAGCCTTGCTCTGTGTAGTGAGAAATCCCAGCATGCACTCTGACAGACCTGGTACACCTGCCTGCCTACTGCTTCATCACCTGACACAGTAAGGCAATAGTCATGCTGCATTCATAGCCAAGTTGCAGGTGTGAATTTCCCAGTTGTGAAGTCATAAATACCAGTTAGATACATTCATGTTCTTTGAACTCGTTGAGAAATGCATATTGGCTAATGGCCAACAAGCTGCATCAACCATAATCTAAAAGTACAGCTTTCATGCTTGTAAACATTTAACAGAGTTTAAAAAAAAACTTCTCTAGGGTAGGTGGCAGCATTCGGAATTTTGGATGAAATGCATGCCCAAATTAAACGGCCTGTTTCTCGGGCCCAGAAGATATGAAATGCATATACCTGGTAGATTTGGATAGAAAACACTCTAAAGTTTCCAAAACTGTTAAAATAGTGTCTGTGAGTATAACAGAACTGATTTGGCAGGTGAAAACCTGAGAAAAATCCATTCAGGAAGTAGTTTTTTTGTTGGTTTTGTAGTTTACTATTCAATGCCATTACAGTATCCATTGACTTAGGACTCAAATTGCAGTTTCTATGCCTTCCACTAGATGTCAACAGTCTTTAGAAAGTGTTTCTGTCTTGTATTCTGAAAAATGAGGAAGTAAGAGCAGTCTGAATGAGTGGACGCTAAAGTTTCACGGAGCTTTTTCATGCGCGAGACCGAGAGAGTGCATTTCTTGTTTACATTTTATATTGACAACGTTATTGTTCCGGTTGAAATATTATCGATTATTTAGGCTAAAATAAGGTTTGAATATAAACATAATTTGACATGTTTCTATGAACTTTACGGATACAATTTGGATGTTTTTGTCTTCCTGTTTTGACTGCGTTTGAGCCTGTGGATTACTGAAGAAAACGCGAACAAAATTTAGGTTTTTGGGTATAAAGAGACTTTATCGAACAAAATGAACATTTATTGAGTAAATTGTTGTCTGCTGAGTGCAACCATATGAAGATAATCAAAGGTAAGGGATTAATTTGATCTCTATTTCTAAATTGTGTAACTGTTCTATCTGGCTGGCTACTGTTTGTAATGATTTGTCTAGTGGGCTATGTTCTCATAATCGTACGGTATGCTTTCGCCGTAAAGCATTTTTAAAATCTGACACCGTGGTTGGATTCACAAGAAGTTCATCTTTAAACCTATGTAAAATATGTTTTGTTTTCTGAATTTTTATAATGAGTATTTCTGTATTTGAATTTGGCGCCCAGCAGTTTCACTGGCAGTTGAAGAGGTGGGACGCTACCATCTCACGTGCCCAAGAGCGGTTAAGAGAGAACGTGGGTAAATACAGATGCTGTTTCGATACCCATGCCGGACGCGACCGGGCGACCCATGAGGCGATGCACAATTGTTCCAGCATCGTCCGGGTTAGGGGTGGGCTTTTGGTTTCTCTCCCTCTAAAAAACAGGAGAGAAAACAAGTGTAGCAGGCAGTGAATTCTGCAAACAACATTTTGAACAATAGATGTTTTCCTTTGATTCAGATTACAACTGCTCACTTTCAGGTTATTTGAAAACAAAATAATCTCCAAAATATCGTTATTTTTTAAACAAGGTGAGATCGTAAACTCTGCAAACAACGTTTCTAGTCCGAGCATGACAATGGTAAATGACTGTAATTAATACATTCGTTCAATACATTGGAATACAAAATAAGCCGTCCATCCACCCATTATGGGCTTTTAGCAGGACAATAGACCCTTGCCAAGAAGGAGAGTAGGAGGAGAATTGTATCGGTAAGGATGAATGTTTTCAGTTTATGTCAAAAAAGTTGGATTGGGTTTAAATCAGGAGACCTACATGTAGAGATGAAAAAAATATTTGTTTGGATATACTGTAGGCCTACCGTAGGTGTTGTAGGTCTTTAATTTATTTAGATTTTTATTTTGGTGCTACCCGTTCCAAGGTTGGGACTGTAACCACCAGAGGACTTGAAAATGAGCCGGAGCTGAGAGGATCACCGAAACTAAAGGTATTTTGGTATTAGTACATTTTCTTAAAAAAATATTATATAGTCTATCAATGTGTAGGCATGCTGTGAAATAAAATCGATAATTGTGTACTAAAAATGTGAATATGTTTTTGCAGAGCATACAACTATGCCGACAACCATCCGTGGAGATCAGTGGACGAAGGGCTAGACAACAGGTCGCACCGAAAAAAGGCATGGTTCCACAGAATACCAGCTGGGATGGATCCCGAGGCAAATGTGGCTTCTTCATCAACATCTTTATGCTTCCGTTAATAAAATAATTATAAAAATACTCTCGCCAGCTTTGATCCATGCCTGGGCCTGCAGGACACACATTTCTTTGTTTGTCAGACGAATCATTGGGTAGAAACGACAGAAAAAAAAATATATATATATTGGTCATATTGGACATGGCTCCCAAGTGGCGCAGCAGTCTAAGGCACTGCATCTCAGTGGTTCAGTGCCTGGTTCAAATCTAGGCTGTATCACATCTGTCTGTGATTGAGAGTCCCATAGGGTGAAGCACAATTGGCCCAGCGTCATCTGGGTTTTGCCGGGGTAGGCCATCATTGTAAATAAGATTTTTTTCTTAACTGACTTGCCTAGTAAAAATAAATTGTAATGTGTTTTGTTTGGTAAATATGAATTCACATTTGTGGTGCCACTAAATAAACAATGACTTATTTAAATCAATATTGTCAATATTTTTATTATAATTTTTTTAAATTATTATTATGGAGGGAGGTGGAACAGGGAGTTAAAACCTGTTACGGCTCGACGTTCCGAAAGTTTCGACAACATCCGGTGAAATTGCAGAGCGTGAAATTCAAATTAAATTATTAGAAATATTTTACTTTCATAAAATCACAAGTGCAATTCACCAAAATAAAGCTGAACTTTTTGTTAATCCAGCCACCGTGTCAGATTTCAAAAAGGCTTTACGGCGAAAGCAAACCATGCGATTATCTGAGGACAGCACCCCACCATGCAAACACATGAAAATCCTATTTCAACCAAGCAGGTGCGACACGAAAGTCGGAAATAACGATATAATTCATGCCTTACCTTTGAAGAACTTATTCGGTTGGCACTCCAATATGTCCCAGAAACATCACAAATGGTCCTTTTGTTCGATAAACTAATTTTTAATATCCCCAAAATGTCAATTTATTTGGCGCGTTTGATTCAGAAAAACACCGGTTCCAACTCGCCCAACATGACTACAAATTATCTAAGAAGTTACCTGTGAACTTTGTCCAAACATTTCAAACACCTGGGAGGGTGGCTTCAGCTTCCCGCATCGCCATGTCGCCTGGGTTGCGCCCAACCGGCTCCATCCCCCCTTTCCCCGTTAGGCACGGCCGCATGGTGCACCCCCTTTCCCCAATTAAATAGAGATTATTTCCCACTGGCCTACACACAATATGCCATAATGTCAAAGTGGAATTATGTTTTTCTAATATTTTACAAATTAATACAAAATAAAGCTGACATGTGGAAAGCCTAAATAATTTCAGGAGTAAAAATGTCTAAAAACACTGTTTCACTGTTTTCATTTTGGGGTATTATGTGTAGATGGATGGGAAAAAATATATTTAATACATTTTGAATTCAGGCTGTAAAACAAAATGTGGAATAAGTCAAGGGGTATGAATGCTTTCTGAAGGCACTGTATGTTAAAACTGCATGTTTCGATGATCTGTTATAAATATTAGAAATATAAGAAGGTTCTAAAAATGTATTCTCTGTGACATCACATGGTAGGATTAAATGTAAGGGAGGATATTTTCTTGCTCCCTACGTCGCCGTGAATCTCAGTGTTTGAAAATCACAGTTTTTTTTATATGTTTTAACTTTTCATAATGTTATCGGGTAGAACTTTTTAACGTAATATTTTTTATACAAAACCTATAAATGTGTCATTTTCACATATGTAATAACCTGGTATTGTGCTGGAGACAATGAAAATGATTGGAATTGCCCTATAACTGCCGTTATCAAGGTATTTCCGTAGTAGGTGACGTCAGAGGTCTGCATGTGGGAGTAGTCGGGGCTCAGGGATGATAGATGAGTTTCCCACTAGTATTTATCAATTGGTGGGCCATCCAAGTGGATTTTTCCCAGTCATATGTGGTAAATACCCACTTCCCACTTGGTAACGAACGCAGCATGACTGATATAATAGTGCTGGGCTGCTGGTCCTATCCAGCATTATTGGAACATACAGTGATCCCAATAACTGAAACAATGACAACACTGCTGCTAGGAATTGGGGATATTGGTTGATTACTCACTCTCTCTTGCTCTGGCTTTTGTGATCTCTAATCTCTCCCCCACTCCCCCCTCTCGCCCACTTTCCTTATCTCTCTCAATGCTTCTGGGGGATTCAGAGAGGCATCCTCCACAAAAAATCTCTGCAGAGAAAATTATTTATCTGTAAAATACCAAAAAACTGCTGTCCTTGGTAAAATACCAAATCACACTTATGGCCAGTGAAATGGTTCTCAAAGACCAGTGCCACAGTGGGACTGGTCATTGAGTAGGACTTTAACGACCGTCGTAAACTTTCTCTCTCTCTTGCCTTTGCAGTATCCAAGAATGGAATGTCTGAGTGGTATAGAGAGACTCTTGCCCAAAGAACTTCAACATCCAAAAGGGGATATTGAAACAATATTTCTAAACAAAGAATGTGGGAAATGGTCGGTGGGGATCCAAACAATGACTATGTCGTATCATTTGTGAGGTCATTAAAGACAGTATAATGGAAACATTGTAACTTTAACCTCTACGGGACCGGTCCCCCTCCCACACACACGGGACGGTTGAGCTAACGTACGCTAATGTGATTAGCATGAGGTTGTAAGTAACAAGAACATTTCCTAGGACATAGACATATCTGATATGGGCAGAAAGCTTAAATTATTGTTAATCTAACTGCACTGTCCAATTTACAGTAGCTATTACAGTGAAATAATATCATGCAATTTTTTTGAGGAGAGTGCACAGTTATGAACTTGAAAATGTATTAATAAACCAATTAGGCACATTTGGGCAGTCTTGATACAACATTTTGAACAGAAATGCAATGGTTCATTGAATCAGTCTAACACTTTTTTCGCATACAGTGCTGCTATCTAGTGGCCAACATATAAATTGAGCCTAACCTGGAATAGTACATTATGGCCTTTCTCTTGCATTTCAAAGATGATGGGACAAAAAAGAAAAGAAACACATGTTTTTTTCTTTGTATTATCTTTTACTAGATCTAATGTGTTATATTCTCCTACAATGATTTCACATGTCCACAAACTCCAAAGAGTTTCCTTTCAAATGGTATCAAGAACATGCATATCCTTGCTTCAGGTCCTGAGCTAAAGGCAGTTAGATTTGGGTGTATCATTTAAGGCAAAAATAGAAAAAAAAGGTTCCAATCCTGTTAAGAGCTTTCACAATGTATATGTCAGAGTTACATCTAAATGTTGTAAATGTTGTGATTAAATATGAAACTATTTGTGAGAAGATGAAATGTGATTTTAGATTTTAGAGATAATTGTTTTTCATGTAAAGTTAAACCCAGTCAGTAACCAGGCCCATGTGAGCACAGACATTATGCCAAAAGGATGGAAAGCCCCTTTTACCAGTTTGCTTATAAAGGACTCCTAAAGAATTAACACATTTGACCAAAACATGCTGGATTGCTGCCGGTGTAGAAAGTGGTTATAGCAGTACCCTGAATAATCAACCATTGAGACCAGAAAACGTGGAGCGGTGGCTACACGTTGAAATGGTTGCAATTTAAATATAGACCAGTACATTCCTGGGTTGCTACTGGCGTGTAAAATTATTTAAAAAATACTAGACAGTAATACAGGCAGTGCGAGCTGAATACGTGACAAATGGTCTAAAATTACAAGACCCTCTGAAACTCGACGAGTGAAGAAGACTAAGACATGCAGCGCTTGCAACTAGGAATTATTTTGTTCGTTAGTAACAAATAATTAAGCCAATTTGTGTAAACTGAGTCATCATGTAGACTAGGGTTTGTGCAGATGTATAGAATATTGCGACATTCAGAATGCGACTGATATGAGGTAAAAACACATTAATAAGTGACTGCTATCTATAGATATGAATATATCTTACAGCAGTTTAATTCAGAAGAGTGTAACTCGTTAAATATGTTTTCCCATGGTGCTCCAAGTTACTGTGGAGAGGGGGTGGGGGGTTGAGGGCATGGTGATGCAGTGTGGTGGGGTGGAGGAGTCAACCCCGTGTGGAATCCTCCTTTTCAGATCTTGTTTCAGTGTAATAGCGCTTCCCGGGGTCCCTGCTCACACAGAGACGAGGCCGGTGTCAGCCAAGGCAGTGCTCACGCATTTCACAACAGATTAAGTCAGTCCAGCACAGACCCTGCAGAGATCTGAGTAACACTTTCCACAGCCCCCCACCCTCTCCCACTCCTCATCCCTCCCACTCCACACCCCTCCCACTCCACACCTGCACACTTCCATCAAAACAGCTCTCTACCTCTTCCATCTTTTAATGGCAATCCTACTCCCCCCCCTCGTCTGCCTTCTCCCGTAGGAACAATCCCTCTGGCGCATGGCACGACATTCCAATCCCGCTCTACAGCAAGATAAATGGGATACATCTAGATCACTGTAGATCTCTGTATAATGTATTTCAACTATTCTTTTTCCAATCATGCCAAATATGGCGAGGGTTTGGTGCCCAGGAGATGTTATGTGCAGCAGTGTTGGTGTAACTGCAATCATTGTACATGTCAGAATACATAAGTCAGAATCGGGATACAAATTAGACCACGGAAGTTAATGTTTCAAGTTTCATTAGTGGCATGTATGGGATACAGATGGTATACACCATCCAACAAAATGTCATCTATATTCAAGGCCATAGTGCCTAGTAGACTGAGTAGACTGTTATGCATGAAGGATCCTTGCACCTCAAGGTAAAAATGTAATCATGCAACTTAATTTCTCAAATGCCAACTAATGACTTTAGAAATTCGATTAACTGTTTCAATGTGCCCTTTTGACCTCCTCACCCAGCCCAAGGCTAAGTCAGAAGAGGCATTCATTCCCCAGTGACAGGCAGGAAGGGAGAACAGGTGAAAACATATGGCATCCTCACTGTGCAGTTGAAATGTTAGTTGGCTGCGCACTGGATGCTTCGCCTGTCAGGTCAAATTAAAAGACATGTTTTTTTTTCTTACTCCTGAGAATATAAATGTTTCTGCTGTGAAATGGGATTTGACGAAAGATCACGCTGTTCTCTTGCAAGATTATTCATCCCCGCTCTGTTGGGACTTAAGCAATGTCCTCAGTCCCTCACCCACTCGAAGACATCGAGGATGGCACAGCAAAGAAAGTCCTTGAGGCGTTCAGATTAAGAAACTGATGTTTCTTCCTTCCCTGCTATCCTAGCTCCCAAAGCTCTTTGACTGATGGTTGGAGAGGAAAACTCTCTTGCCGAATACTTCATACTTCCTCTCCCAGGCTACTGTGTTTCAAATTCTAAACATGACTCCCCTGAGCGTCAAACTTATTCTCCAAATGTGCACCTTCAGCTGTTTTACCCAACATAGCAATAAAGTTAGGAAAGTTATTTTACATAAATTCATAAAATCAGCATAAAATGCGCCGTGTGCAACCTTTTACTGGCATCTATCTCTGTCTACCTGTCATCTTGGGCTTACTAGCATATGACATACAATGGAATCTTTCATGCCAAATATAACATTTTAGATACATTTCTGCTATTTATTTCTACCTGCAGGCTACAATGTTTTCTTTGTTGGCTTTATTTATTTTACCATTATTTATCTAGGCAAGTCAGTTAAGAACAAATTCTTATTTTCAATGATGGCCTTGGAACAGTGGGTTAACTGCCTTGTTCAGGGGCAGAACAACAGATTTTTACCTTGTCAGCTCGGGATTCGATCTTGCAACCTTTCGGTTACTGGCACAACGCTCTAACCACTAGGCTATATGCCACCTAGCCAGCATACAGCATTGTGATTTTATGACAATTTTTTTGTGAAAGAGCCATTGAAGCCTACTGTGTGTGTGTGTGGCTTGCTGATTGTCTGGGAGTCTTTTCAATGGGATTTTCCAGCCTATTACCCATAGATAATTAAGCTGACGTATTGCTAACTTGGTAGCTACAACTGTCATGGCCTCTGCAAACTCTACAATGACGTACAATGAAATATCCAAGCATGGTTGAGCCACCCTCAATCAACTCTGGCTTTTTTCTTTATTTTCTTTGTTGTTTTTACAAGATTTTTTAACATGGGGGTTTGGTTTAATCATGTAGGATCTCATGTTTGTAATGCAATATGTATACATTACACTACTGCCTCTCCAGAGCAATTGTTCACTGTTCAAGTCAAGAATTTACCACAACATATGAAGTTGTATTACTTGTGAAAGTCAATACATGGTCGATACTAGCTTTGTGGGCACAAATGCAACATGCTACTGTAAGGATTTTAATGATGGCAAAAGCTAGATCTTCCGCCCCTGCTCAACAGGCCACCAATCAGCGTACAATGCTACCCACAACAAAAATAGATTGTTCTTGTGTTACCCAAGACAGAATCCCATTGACATTCAAAGGGAAACTTAGTGATTAAGGGCCGAGCAGTGAGAAAAACAACATCTCTGTGGTTGAGCCACTCTGTCTGACGGATCCATCGTTCAGTTATCTGGGCGCTCATATCGCCTAGTCACTGCTCAGAGAATCAGGCATGAGTAATTGATTGGATATGTGCAAAGCCTTTTATGGCTGCAGCCCGACACCGGTACACCTATGAAAACATCCAGCTCAAGTGCAGGGCGCGAAATTCAAAATCAATTTTTTTTTAATATTTAACTTTCACACATTAACAAGTCCAATACAGCATTTGAAAGATAAACATCTTGTGAATCCAGCCAACATGTCCGATTTTTTAAATGTTTTACAGAGAAAACACCACATATATTTATGTTAGCTCACCACCAAATAAAAAAGAGGACAGACATTTTTCACAGCACAAGTAGGATGCAAGTAGCATGCACAAGCCAACCTAACTAACCTAGAACCAACCTAAATAACCTAGAAAAAACTACCTCAGATGACAGTCCTATAACATGTTACACAATAAATCAATGTTTTGTTCAAAAAATGTGCATATTTTAGCTATAAATCAGTTTTACATTACTGCTACCATCATAGCTACAGTCAGAAATCGCACGGGAGTAGCCAGAGAAAATACAGACACCAACGTCAACTACTAATTACACATCATAAAACATTTCAGAAGAATATATGGTGGATAGCTAATGAAAGACAAAGATCTTGTGAATACAGCCAATATTTCAGATTTTTGAAGTGTTTTACAGCGAAAACACACTATATCGTTATATTAGCTTACTACAATAGCTAGCACACAGCAGCATTGATTCTAGTCAAACGGTAGCGATAGCACAGTTCGACAGATATATGAAAAAGCATCCCAAATTGGGTCCTTATCTTTGTTGATCTTCCATCAGAATGTTCTCCAAGGGGTCCTTTGTTCAGAACCGTCTTTATTTGGATCCAGAACGAACGATTTCCCTCTTGAATTAGCAAGCACACTGGCCGTGCGGCGCTAACCTCTCCTTCTTGACAAAATTCTTGCGTCGCATCACGTCTAAAGTCCAGAATAAATTTCAATAATATAATTAAACTATATTGAAAAAACATACTTTAGGATGATATTGTGACATGTATCAAATAAAATCGAAGCCGGAGATCATATTCACCTTTAACGAGGGTTTTCCAGGAGCCGAGTCCAGGTCCTACTTCGCGCCCAGAAAAAAAAATAAAGTGCGCAACTCTCACTCCAAGAGGTTGTGTTCAATCCCAGGACGAGATAATCAAGTCATTTCTGCTCTCACTTCCGCATGACACCCAGGGGAAGGCGTATGACGTGTTTCTACAGTCCTAAGTGACATGCCCTTTTATAGACAAGCTCTTGAAGAGAGACATCGCTTTTGGAAATCTCACTTCCGGATAGGAAATGGGCTGTAAAAAGAGTTCTGTTCCACTTAGAGAAATAATTCAAACGGTTTTAGAAACTAGAGACTGTTTTCTATCCAATAGTAATAATAATATGCATATTGTACGAGCAAAAATTGAGTAAGAGGCCGTTTGAAAATGGGCACATATTTCCAGTTTTTCAATACGCCCCCTGCAGCCATAACAAGTTAATGGGTTCAGCTGGGGAGTACTTGATGCTGTGTAGGCCAAGAGAGAGTAGAGAGCCCCGTGTTTTGCTCCTCTCCTCTCTCAAACAATGACCGAAATAATGTCCTGTGCAATAATGCAATTCCCATGGAGTGCAAACAGTGATGCACATTTGAATGCCTCCAGTCCTGAAGAAAATAAGCAATTGACAGGAAGCATCTTGATACATCACTGACCCTTCCAGCAGCCATTAAAAGGCACTGCAGACACAACTCGACAACCTCAAGAAGAACTTATTGACAGGATTCATACATAAAATATAAGCTTCTAATTGTTGGAATATGTCTGCTTTTGTCAGACAGTACTCCATTTAATGCCTAGGAATCTTTAGGGACGCAAGATATGGAATTCCCAGGAAGCTAAGCATTTAGGTTGGAAAACCAAACCAAACCTATAAAACCAAACCTATATCGGGTCTGGCCAAGTGTGTTTCTTCAAAAAGGTCTGGAATTGTATGTCTGGCAAATGCCCATGTGTATATATATCTACAACTTTTGGATCAGCCACTGTAAGTAAATAGGAAGGGTAACACTTTACTTGAACACCCAGCGTCATAACACGTTATGACATGGTCATAACCAGCTGACATTACTTGTCAAAACCTGTCGTAATATGGTGATAACACTGCCATGACCCATATATTTACACTTGTGACATATATTGTGTTATTTTATGGCTGTTATGACACCTGTATAAAAGAGTGACAAAACCCACATTAATTCAAACGTGTTTTTTTCCCTGCAAAGAAGATTCCTTTTCATTCTTTACAGTTAGGTTTTTTTTCTCCATCATATTTGAAATAACCTAACATTAGGACCACCCTGTGTCAATTTACTTGGACTAAGAGAATGCACTTTATGACACTGTCAAGAAGTATTATGAACATCATAATCATATAAGCCAGATACTGTAGGCCTATGCCATACATGCCCTTATGTCAAAGACAGTGTCTTGTCCTGCTCCTGAAATCTGCTCCTGCATTCATCCCAGTCATCAGCAACTAAGCATTGGGGTAAGTGCACGTATGACATCAATGTGCACGCAATTACAATGATAATTTAAAATGTTCAATTTCAGAAAATGTTATATAACATAAACATACAGTAGGCTATGGTGTAATTGAATGTTTTGCCTTGTGTAGTAAGTTGTGGGTTTTGACACTCTTATGTAAGTGTCATAATCAGCCATAAAATAACACAATATATGTCAAAACAAGTCTAAATATATGGATCATACAGTATGACCATATTTATGACCATATTATGACAAGTTATGTCAGCTGTTACGACGTATTATGACATGGTTATGATTGTGTCATAGTGTCAAGTAAAGTGTAACCATAGGAAGTGTGTGCTTGTTTTTTTTTTTTTTTTTTTTTTTTTTTTAGATGGATGGATCTTAGTCCAGACTGGTTCAGTAAATGTGACTCACCACCTGGATTCGGTCTTATGTAGCAAAATGTGAAATTGTGTTTTTTACATAAAAGTTGAGACTCAGAGCTACAAAATGGTATATTATACACTGCATTTGAGGAACAATGGGAAAGTAATTCTGCTTTGAAAGTTGATAAATTTGTAAACTCACTTTTGAGAAAATCACCTTTGAATGGGTTGGTATCTAGTGAAGAGCTCTTCTTTGTCTACACTCATTCAGCATCGTTCACACCCTCTTAAGCTTTAGCCCCACTCATCTCGTTTCGCTCTCGGAGTGCACACTTGACGCTCTGGACGATGATT